>NC_056736.1:496277500-496430000 GCF_019279795.1 Protopterus annectens | reverse complement strand
GATGTGTGTGCCACACTTTGTTTAAACTACTTATCCACAGAGAAGGACGTCTTTATTTTACAGCTCTAGCATATTCAACGACTCAGTACTTATGGGTGATAGCTGCTTGACTACCATGATGATAAGATGATTTTGTGCCAGACCTTGTCATAACAGCTTCATTGACCAACAAGGTAGGTTTGGAGCACTTATTGAATGGTCTTTCAGGAACCCCTATGGCTGAATCTGTGAGCTCATGAGAAACTACTAGTGTTGAGATTATGTAGGTTGAGTAATTTGTGTTTTTTCAATTACTCATTTATCCTACTCAGTGTCATGAGGCCTGGGTATATTTCAGAAATTACCACTGGGCCATCCAAAGTGATTAATATTTATTTTCCTACCCCCTACAGCTTTCTATATCTTCTCCAAAAAAGTAAACAAATGCTGTCTGTTTTAATTCTTCTAGTTAGATGAAATATAGACAAATATTGAAGAAGTTTATAGATTTTCATTGGTGTGTTGCAATGTTACTTTAGTATCACATCTCTACATGTGACTTATTCTAACAAATGTTTTAGAGAATGTTAGGGCAGTCAGTACTGTCTACTTAAGAATCTGTATGGCACTAAAGGTTGGCTCACCCCTGACCTGATCATTCCAATATGAAATACCTTTACAGCTCAGCAAGCACCAACCCATGAATATGAAACACCTGCTAACCCTTAATTTTGTGGGATTTTCAGAAATGAAGAGCACTCTGCGTTAGGGAAATAGTTAAGTAAGAAACAATTTGCAGGAAGGGTATGATTCAGTGACACCTATAGCATGACCACTATAATGAAAAAATAGCAAGCAATGCATTGCATGCTAATGACTACATAATGACATGCAAATAAGTGACAGTATAGTAACGAGTAGCATCATATATGCAAATGAGCAAATCCAACAGGGCAGCATGATTCAAATTTGAGCACTGAACCATGGTATTCAGCTTATCTGAATGCTATCATTTCTCACTGAGAAGGTGCACCATTAACAGCAAAATGCTAGGAGTAGCATCTGTTCCATCTGGTCAGCATGTGTTTCATGATGCTGCATGTTGCCACCAGCTATCCAACACAGGCTGACGTACCATCACCTCCATGATTGGGACATATTGGAATACTGCTGTAGGGACAGATAGATCAGACTGAAGTTGACACTTATGCATCATCACATGGGACTAAGGAGAACATGTGGACTGCTTATTCCAATAATCACAAAGGTCTGTGTAGCATTAATCATCCATGCTACCTGGACATTTCAAGTGTCTGTCGAAGGGGAAGTTAGGAGTTTCACAAGCCTAAGCTTTGCAAATTCTATGCCAGATCCTGAACATGAGGCTGATGCATGTGTAAAAGTATATTTGGGTTCTGCAGACAGCAGAGGAGCGATCCTACTCTAGGAGGGCATTCTATCTCACAGACCATTTAGAATGAGGCCATGAGGTCATTGAGTTCACCCATACTGTTATCAGTGCACCACCTGCTCCCCATGGTGTCTTGTATAACAACCAGAAGGGCTAATACTCCAGCAGTGGACAGAATATTATATAGGTTCATAGGTTCATAGGTTCATACTAGGCTATCTGCCCAAGGGCATTTATAAGCCTAGCCCATACTTATGTGGCTTTCGCCACCCCTTTAGTTTGAATAAAAACTATGCCTATCATTTTGCTGTGCCTCTGTCAAGCAGTGACACTGAAGTAATCCCTGGGGTATATCTGCAATCTCCCATCCATTGGTCAAGATCCCTCTTGAACAAGGCCAGAGATGTGCTCTGCCTCACATGTACCGGGATTTTGTTCCACAGCATAGGGAGTCTCTGGGTGATGAATCTGTCCCTCCAGCACGTTCTATTTATAACCGTGTCAAGGTTTAAGTCTCCCACCCTTGTGGTTCTGAGGGATCTAGATTTTTTGAGGTGAAGCATATTCATCAAATCTGGGTTTGACATGGCCTTATATGTCAGGCACAGGTCACCTCTGAGCAAGCGGTATGAGACTGAATAGAGCTGGAGTTCTTTCAGTCGGGCAGCATAAGACATATTTTTGAGACCCTTTATCCTTTTGGTGAGGAACTTTTGGGGCCTTTCAAGCTGCAGCAGGTGTCTGGTCAGATACATTCCGAACGGGGCATTGTACTCAATCATAGGTCTAATGAGTGATGAGTACAGGGGGACGATGACCTCCCTTGATCTAGATGTGAATCCCATCATGATCAGGTGGGTGATATAGAAGGTTTTCCTAACTACTTTAGCAACATGAGTGTCAAACGAAAGGCTACTGTCAACCTGGGACCCCAGATCTCTGATGACTTTTTCTGTGCTCAGTGGATTGCCACCTATATGGTAGCTAGGGGTAACCTTGTTTTTCCCGAAGGGTATGACTATGCATTTTTTGGCGTTTAACTTCAGGCCATGGCTCTGGCACCAGTTATCCATTTCTGTGAGGCCCTTCTGGAGGATATCTGTGTCAGATGTGTTTTCGACTATGGCGCCCAGTTTGCATTCATCTGCAAACTTTGTCAGCCATAACCCTCCTGTGTTTGCTTGTACTTCAGAAAAGTAGATGCCGAACAAGAGTGGACCCAGGACTGAGCCCTGTGGGACACCACTTGTGACAGGCTTTGAGTCTGACATGGCTCCAGCAACTCTGACCCTGTGGGTTCTGTCACTTAGCCAGTTTGCAACCCATCTTGTGATGTATGGGTTTACATTCAAGCTGATGAGTTTTTCGATGATACCTGAGTGGGGTATTGTGTCGAAGGCCTTTGCCAGGTCGAGGTAGGCTGTATGGACTGCCTTTCCCTCATCAATGGCCTTGGTGACTGTCTCGAAAAAGTCAACCAAGTTTAAGAGGCAGGATCTGCCTTTGACAAAGCCAAACTGGGTTGGATACAAAGTCTGCAAGTTCCCTATGCCTTTATTTATGAGTTCCATTATGATCCTCTCCATGGCTTTGCAGATAAGGCTTGTCAAGCTAATGGGGCGGTAAATTCCAGGGTCTGTGGAGGCACCGCCCTTATGAAGTGGGACCACAGTCGCCGTGCGCCACTCCTTGGGTACGTATCCTGAGGTGAGGCTAAGATTAAACAGCTGTCCTAACTGTGGGTTTAATTCCTCGTTGAGTTCATGAAGCACACAGCCGGGGACACCATCCGGTCCCATGGATGCTGTGTTTTTTGCCTTAGTGAGGGCAGTTCTCACCTGGGCGTTGGAGATGTTTGGGGGCTACAATCCTCTGGAATAGATATCTCTCCTTTTGGGGGAGGGGAGAAGTTTGCACTGAACCTGTCAGCCAGTATGTTGGCAATGTGTGTAGGTTCAGTAATTTTCACATCATTTTGAACTAATTCTGAGCATATCTGGGAGTTTCCTCCTAGGTTTCTAACATAGCTAAAGAAGGCCTTATGATTCTCTTTAGAGTCCTTGGCGATTTTTCTCTCAAAATTTGCCTTGGATGATTTTATGAGAGCTCTTAGTTTTTTACTTATAATGATCAAAGGTGTCTTACTTTTCAAGGATTTTGCTCTATCTTGTAGTAGCTTCCTCCTTTTGTTGTAGAGCTTGTTTATGGCTGGGGTCCACCAGACTGGACGCTTGCCTTTGGTACAGAGAGTCTTAGTTTTGTTTGGGATTGCCTGATCCATGCAGTCCTGTAGGTGCTGGTAGAAGGCATTTGTAAGTGATTCAGTGGTTTGAGTAATGTTTACCACTGGCTCAGGGGCCTTAAAGGAGACCACACTAGTTTTTAGAAGTGTGAAATCGGCTTTTGAGAAGTTTTTCACTGTGGTCTTTTTGTTTCAGGTGGGGGGATGAGGACCTCCAGCGAGATTAGTTTATGATCTGATCTCACCAGTGAGGGGTATACTTCGGTGTTGAACATTTTGATCCCATGTTCGTGATGATGAGATCAAGTATGTTTTCTCCTCTTGTGGGGATGGTGACTAGTTGTTCCATGGCATTTGAGTTTATGAACTCCAGGAATCTTTGGGTTAGAGTGTTCGAGCTTGAGTAGTGTTCCCAGTCTATATTAGGGTAGTTGAAGTCACCTAGTATGATGGTGTTTGGAGATACATTTATCCCCTCCAATGTTTTCAGGAAGGCCATGTGAGGTTCCTGAGTTTGAGAGGGTGGCCTGTAACATGCTACAAATTGCAGAGCAGTCTTGCCTATGGTTAATTGCACCTGGATGGTCTCTGATGCATCGTGCGTTGCCACCAACCTTGAGGTGTGGGTGTCCTTTATGAATATGGACACCCCCCCCCTCCTTTTTTGGTGGTGTCCGGATTTTGGGGGCCGGACGCATGATATGAGGTGAAACCTGTTAGTGCTGGGGTGCTCTCAGGAGCCTTGAACCAGGTTTCTGTCACAGCACAGACATCGATGTTCTCCATATTGAGAAGGGCCTCGAGTGCGTGCATCTTGAGATTGAGACTTCTGGCATTGAGCAGCATTACCCTTAGTTTTTCCTTTTTGGTGTTCTAGGGTGGTAGGTTTAGAATTTGAGCCTTGCCTAAAAAAGGCACTATGGGGGTGGCAAGAGCCTTTGCCAATATCCGGAAGCCCAGGGGTGACAGGTGCAAGCCGTCCCTTGCGAAGCAGCGTGGCTTGTCCAGCATGTCATCCCAGGCAGACTGACATTGGATCCCCTTTGAATGACACCAGAATTTAAGCCAATTATTAAAGCTGATCATCTTACAATGTGTCTTTTCACTACCCAGAGAGACCCAACAGTTCCCACATCTGACATGTGTGATCTCCACCAGTGTTTTGTGTGGGATGACTTTCCACAGTATCTACTAAACAGTAAAAAGTAGATCAATGAAAGCAACAGCACATTCAACTGATTATTAATTAGTTGTTCTGCATATTGCCTATCACAGAGGATAGCAAGTTCTGGACCCATGAACATAGGTAGAAGACCACTGACCATATGGTTACTGTTGTGTGCTGCAAGTGATGCTGGATATGCCTTGGAGCTGTGGCTAATGATTCCCATTCATAGCCCTCAAACCATGCAAGAGATGGTTTACAACACTGCATTGTTGTCATGGAACATTATTGAATGCATGAGTTCACATTTCTAAAGACTTGCTTCTACTGCCTGACTACATTTGTTGATACACTATGCACTGGATACTGCATACTGCATTTGTTGATGCATTGCAGTATGCGCCAGATACTGCATACTGTGTTTGTTGATGCACTGCATTATGCACTGGATACTGCATACTACATTTGTCGATGCACTGCAGTATGCACTGCATACTAGATTTGTTAATGCACTGCAACATTCTCCATAGGGCAACAACAGATTACTTGTGGTCTGTGCCATATATAAAAATATGGTTATATAAAAGAGTTACAGGAAAAGCAACCTAGAGCTTTGGCTGACATACATGTCACAGAAGTTGGAGGCCCACACAGGAGGCACTGATGGGTGTAATATGTCATTGCACCATCAAAGAGGTAGCAGTTAGTTCACTTCTTTGGGCTATGACATGACAAACACAGAATAAAAGTGATGTATGCATGTATACACCCAAGCTGTGCATTAAAGTGCATTGCTTGGCCACACTGCCTCAGACATTAATATAACCACATTAGCCAGCAGAGTGTGCAGGGCACAGTAATCATCATTTTACCAAGTAGAGGGTACAGTGATAGGGGACAGTAATGCTAAAATAGATAGATTGGAAGTAGGTTTTATCTATACTAACTATACACATGATTAGTGGGCTGTGGGTTGTCAAGGATCACGTCCTCTAGTGATGGTGTGGAGCTTCCAGAGGTTGAATGCTGGCTGATTGTACGATGTAGCACTGCGGTGTCAGGACTGGAGGCAGTTGGTCCAGAGAATTGCATAACACAATATGAGCACATGTAGGAATGCTGCTATGTGGTGTTCTAGTAGAATAATAGCTTCCTGTATGTTGTGATCAGGTATGGGTAAATACAGCTAATGCTAATGCTACAGGGGAGGGGGCTGGCATAAAAAACTATGACCCTGGTGGAGTGTGTTCATAATGGAACTGAGTGAGCTTTAGTGACTGATGTAAGACCATCTGTGGATAATAGAGGAGAACAACATGGATGTGGATGAATGTCTTCCCCAAATACAGCTAAGTGGAGGCAGCCACAGATTCCAGAGAACCGTACTTATTTGATTCAGCCTGAGAAGCTGTAAAGTTGATCTGAGTATTTGTACATCAGATTTAACTCAGGGAAGTTATCTTTTTTTAACATGTGCCCTGTACTTAAGTCATTTTGCCAATTTTGTCAAATGTCAACTGTTTTTGCCTTTTTTTTTCATTGAAATCAGGGTTTATACTGTTTACACTTAGTTTGATTCAGGATAGGTGTGGCGATCATCTTGAAATAGTAGTAGTTCTTCTACTAGGAATGCATTAATCCCTGCTATTTCTGGGTAGCCTAGTCCTAATCAGTTGAATATTTAGCTGCTTTTTTGCCTTCTACTTTTTACTGTTTACTGGATAAAGAGGGCAGCTGCACTCACCTCCATTACCACAGTTGTAGGTGAACAATGTTTACTGTGCACAAGTGAAATTTTTCCTTTAGTAATTAGTATGAAAATCTCTCCTTTCATTTAGTGAGCGAGTAACTGGCACTAGTGTACTCTTGGCTTTACATGAGTGTTCTGATTTGCATGGGCCTGGGCTGAATCACTACCAGCTGCACAAACCCATGCAGCTACAATAGTTCATTACCCAGTGCCTCCCTTTGATGTGGAATAGACTCCCTTTGCATATCAAGCAATGTGACTCTCTCTCAGCCTTCAAACACAGCTTAGACAATGGGATGGGTACGCTAAAATAGAGTCTAGGACTTAGAGTCCTTACCTTCTTTGAAAAGGGTGGTAGGGAATGGGGTGGTTATTGACAAGGTATGCATAGCCTCTGGCCTTTCAGTCATGTATTTCTTATGATTCCTATGATTCTTGTGACTCCTATTGGGTAATACGGCCATCTCAGGAATGGTATTTGCTGTACTTTTTAACCTGGTGCATACAGCTGCAATGTGCAGTTGTCTCCTTGGAGGACCATGGTAGATGGTTTCCAGCAGCTGCATGGACACACTAATGAATGTCAAATGGACTGTCACTGCCCACAACAGGGATGTGCCTGCTCAAGGTTTCTACACACATTGTTCCTCTGCCTGTGGTACACACTGAGCAACACTGACCTGTTCCAATTAGTGGCTGTCTGTACTGGGTTCAGAGATTTCAACAACCTTTGATTAATGCCAAGGGTATAACCCAATTCAGAGAATGGTCTGGAGTCATGGTGATGATATCCACCTACACTCATTTCTGCAGTGACGTGTGCACCTTGGAGGTGGTGACTCCCTCTGATGATATCTGCAGTAGATGTTTGTGCTGGCTATCTGAAGTTACCTGAGGTGAGAATGGGACATCCACTGTTAGGACTGTTGAAGACATCACTGTGTCCTTGTACTGTGTGGTACATATAATACCATCAGCAGCAGCATCTAGAGACTCACTGACATTAGGTATCTGCCAACTTGTTGTGCTAGGTCATCCTCCACTAAGACTTGTGAATGCATACGGATAACTTATCAGTAGAAATTTAGGTACATATACATCTCAAGAATATACATAGAATATATACCGTGGGGTGCAGACTGTTTCCAACACAACCCTGATGTCATGGGTGACATAAATGTGTAAGAATTGATAGGAATATAATATACTGAAATTAACTGGAAACAACTGAAATGAGACTGGAATAAAAGTCTTATCTTTTAATTGTGTTGAACAGGTGTCAGCCTGTCCTTTGTGGGCCAAGTCTTTTTGTACTTTTCAAAATGAATTCTGCACACACTGTAGTTTGGTTTATAAATGCTTTATTAGATGTTAACAGTATCTGAATACTATCTCTAATAACAGTGCTGATAAACAGTAACAGTCTGTAGAAATGCTGGAATGCTGGATAACAGTAAATATATCCAAAAGTTTTGCAGGTATATTTGGATTCTCCTGAATAATATTTTCCTCCTGAAAAGTATGGATATTTCACCTGATTTTTGTACACAGGCTCGAGTGTCTGTACTGCAAAAGACCCTTTGCACATCAGTTCAAAAGCTAACTTACTGACTTCTCTGACTGTGTCTGAAGTATATTCTAATAATAACAAAAACCTTGTAATGTTGTACATGCCTCTTTAGCCTTAGTTTTGAAGCTTTGTCTTGCATGTGCCCCTTTATCTAGCATTCCATTGCAAGTAGACATATCTTTCCCTTCAGAAAGGAACATTCTGTATTTTAGGTCTATTATTCTATCTTAGGCTTAACAGCTACTTTAAAGTGAAAACCCTCAGTTTAACAAAATGCAAATGCGCATGCCTGAGTAAATCATGTAAAGCTATTAGGAAATGTCCTTCAGGAATGACATGTTTGCTCACCTGAACCATGCACTACAGACCCTCAAACTGTCATCCCCTGTTGCCTTGTGGGGCAGGTTGTCACTGTCACAGCTTTGAATTCCATAAATGACATAAATTCACATGTGCATGTCTGTGTAAGCTAAGCATATGTTATAGGCAATGTCCTTTAAAAATGGTATGTGACACTACTTACCTAAGGCATCTCCTACAGGTACCTGGACATTTGTACTTTATGGATCAGGTTTTCTCTGTTTTGTCTTTTTCCTAAAATGAATAAAGAACAATAACTGTTGTTGATGCTGTAATGTGTCTAACATATTCATTAAACAGTAATGGGATAAACACTGGTTTTAGCAGTAAATGGAGAATTCTTAGAGCAAATAACATGAGTTGTCAGATGTACTACAGATGCATAACAGGTGATTCACCTGTTTTTATTAATAAATGAGCAACTAATTCTAAAATTCTGTTACAGACTGATCACAAATTGGTATTTGTAAAATTTTTGTCTAACATACCTAAGAGGTTGATAAAGTGTGGAAGGTGTGCATATTGTACACTCATAGCAGATCAGCAGATTATAACATTGTGCAAAGAACATTTTGTATTCAGAGGCATTTCAACTGTGACAGCTTTTGAGTCATTTATTTGACTTAGGAGGAAATTCATTAAAGCCTACACAATTTTTTGTGTACTTATTGCAGCATGATGTGTACATGAGCATGAATGGTTTTAACATTCAGTAAGCATTGCTTAGTGGCACGCAAGCACACGCAAACAAGGAAAGTTCCGTGTAATGCAAATTACCTCATAATCTGGTGAATTTTATGCAAATGATCCAGGTAGAGTGATCCAACAAGCAGAAAGGCATCTGTGTATACCCTGTGTCTGTGTAAATAGTTTTTTTTGTTTGTGTCTTTCGGCTTTTCCCGGCTAGGGGTCGCCACAGTGGAACTCCGGTCTGCTAATGATTGGTAGTGGATTTTTACGTACCAGGTTACCAGCCCTGACGCACAACCTTCAATGAAGGCATGCCCTATTCACGTATGCCTCCACACAGAAGACGCTCTAGCTGAGAATCGAATGGGACAACGTCTTGCTATGAGGCGACAATGCTACCGCAGCACCACCACCGCGGATTTCTGTGTAAATAGTGTATACAGCAATTTTCCGCATACAGGAGTGCACATGGAAAGAAGGGGATGTAAAAGTCCACAAATATCGACACAACTCCCCTGAAATGGTTAAATCACATACATTGATGTGTGAAGCATGCATTGTGAATATCTGAAAATGCAAGGGAATATTTGAAAATAAATTATTTTTTGTTAATGATTTCAACATTTTTGTGCTATGTGCCACATTGTGCAAACATGTCTTATTGAAAAAAAAAAGCAATAATAAGTATTTTATAATATTTGCCAAAAATGTATTATAGGACATTGTGTCGGGTCCATACAATAGTGCATTGGTGCTGTTGCCTAGGTCATTCGGATATGAACCATGTAGTTCCCAATCTATCAGCATGGATATGTATGCAAATTAGGTGAATTTGCTGAATTGGTAAAAGGAGAAACCGCATCCGCAAGTCCCCTTTGTGTAGGCGCCCACATCCTATTGATATTTCCACTGGATATGGATGCCAGTGGGGGATGTGTCCCGTTAGTTTTAAGAATTTTTTAGTTCCTAGTGCATGTGTTTGCATGGTATGCCACAAAGCTGAGCGTATTTATGCGAAAAAGACAACCCAGGTCATAGTGATGACATAGGTAGCAAGTAATTACAACCAGATATGTTGAATTATTGATTTTGAGTTTTGTATGAACTATGCTGCATGGTGCAGTGCAAAGAGTCTCATTGTGCAATAAAGTAGGGCTAGTAAATGATGTTAATTAGAATCTAGGCAGGTGAAATGCATAATAATTATCCAATCACACATGCTGGACCCACAGCAGATCTGTATAAATTATACATACACCCTACATTCTGATTTTCCCCAATACTCTGGACCACTGGAGTACAGACTTGAGAAGTTTAACTGAAATAATGCTAGCGGCTGCTGTACGTCTGCTACAGTTGTATGTGCTAGATGCTGAAGTCAGTGCTGCAGCTGCTGCTGACAATAGGCCTAGGCTGAGAAGGAAAAGAGTGTTCAGGCCCATGGTAACCCTCCAGGAGCTACATGAGCTGGAGATTATAGAGTGCTACAGGGTGGACAGGTGGACAGGCACATTTTATAAGAACTCACTGAGCTCTGCTGCCTTCAACTCAGAGGCAGAGCCAACAGAGGGCAACCCATTCCAGTGGAAACAAAGGTATGTGCAGCTCTTAGGATATTAGCTACGGGTACATTTCAAAGAACAACAGGGGACATGATGGAGGTGTCACAGGCAACTGTATCCAGGATACTCCACCAATTCCTAGATGCTATGCTGTCACATGCCACTGAACAGATATCATTTCCCACTCCCTTAAGGTGAGGGACAGCAATATGCAACAGTTCTACTGTGTGGAAGACTAACCAGAGGTACTGGGTGCCATAGACTGCACACATGTACACATCAAGTCTCCACCTGGTGATCAGGGTAGAATCTATGTTAACTACAAGGAGTACCACTCTATTAACTGCCAGGTCATGTGTAATGCCCAGGGGATTATTCTGAATGTGTGTGCTGGCAGCCCTGGTAGTTATCACTGCTCCCATATCTGGCACACATCACAGCTGTACCAGATGTTTGCTATGGGGGACATCCCACATGGCCATTTACTGGGGGATGCTGGCTACACCCTGGAACTATGGGTGATGACACCAATCAAAAATGCACACACACCCACAGAAGAACACAATAATGAGGCACACGCACAAACTAGGAACATCACAGAGCATGTGTTTGGGCTGATAAAGTCACGGTTCCAATGCCTAGATCTGGTGGAGCCCTGCTTTATGATACAGCTACATGTGCACAGATATTCACAGTATGTGGTATGCTTTACAATATCAACCTTCCAAAACAGCTGCAGCAGGATCAGCAAAGGGATGGGATACACAGCCTCCCACCACTGCCTAGGTCACCACAGCCACAGTCACAGGATGACTTGAAAGAGGAACCCACTGCTGATGTCCCTGTAGGCAGATGTAGGTGGTGCTCATTATGCCATGGCTTTGGCTAAGAGGCAATGCATAGCACATTCACTGACAACCTAGTACCCTAGGGACTGACACCATAATCTTACTCACATACAGAAATTAAAAAAGATGGCAGGCAACCCACACATCCTGTACCTACTCATGTATTGGCTGTGTACTGCTTGCATCAGACAGAGTCAGCCCTGAACTACAGTTGTGTCAGCAGCTGCATTTGCAAGGTAAGTCCTAACCTCCAAAGTACTTGTAAGGATTATTATGGTATGGCATTGTATCTATGGATCTGGTACATTATGCAAGTAAACATAGTGGGCTACTTGGACAGAAATTACATTCACATGGGACTACAGATACCAATTCAACTACCTTGTTCCATGATTAGTCACTAGGCCTCATGCATGGAATAGTCATGCAGTCCTACTGCAACAGATTACTGGTACAGGCAGATGTTAGAGAGTGGCGTGACATGATAGTTAATCTACTGTGTATGCCAGGAGAACATGTGGTGGTTTTTCACCACCCCCAACACAGCAGTGTTTCTTTGTAACTGCTGTAAGAAAAACTCATCAATGGCATATTAACATGCTAGGCAGTCTCAGGACAGTAACATAGAAATTGATCATACATTCTATATCTTACTTAGTGCAGGAAAAATGATATAAGTATGCATGCAGTTGATTGTGTGATGAATGATCATTTTATGTCAAGCAGATTGTGTGGCTCAAAGGGCTAGGGCAATTAGCTTGTGTTGTTGAGGTCATTTTCCTAATGTAGATGTAACCACTTATACTGGATGTCAGGTAGTATTACCTTTTGTTTTATAGACTCTCAGTCTGTGTGTGATGTAATATTATTAACCTTTGATACATATTAATTACATCACACAACTGAAGAAAGTCGTAGCCAAGTTCAGTGACATGCAGCAGTACAGAAACAGAGACAGATGTCATTTTGTGTAACACACAAATCCTGGACTGGGGTATAGGTAGGTGTGGGCTGTAGTCAGTTTATAACTACCAAAAATCCCACTGGGCCTTCTCATACACTTAGTTAAGCAGAGCGCAATTCTGTTTCTCCCCACTCAGAATAACTTGTTATATGTAGATATGTCTACAGATACATATATATATATATATATATATATATATATATATATATATATATATATATAAATAAATATGTGTGTATCTGTCTGTCAGTATCTCACTCTCCCTATACATATATATATATATATATATATATATATATATATATATATATATATATATAAAATGTATATATAAATCTATATACATATACACACACACAGACACACACACACACACACATATATATATATATATATATATATATATATATATATATATATATATACACACACACACACACACACACACACATATATAGACGCATACATCTCTGTCTCTCACCATACATCTACTTAACACATATACATGTATCGCACACATACACACACACACACACATGCACATCTCCATATATATGTATGTCCCTGTTATCTACAGATATATGCTTATATGTCTGTGTATGTCTGTAATGTCCTACATACCCTGATAATGGTGATTAAAGTTGCAGTATGATGCATATATAATGTTGCTCAATGGACTAAATGTAAGGGCTCAACAGTAGATAATGCACTGCCCTACAACCCCCTGTGCCTGCTGGATGTCACAGCACATATACCAACAGGTGAACAGGTGGTATGTATCATTCTGTCTACACATGCATTGATTGTGCACATTGTTCTGACCCATAGGCTTGCACATCCAAATCCAAACAGCCACATATGACCAAAATGGCTACTGTAGACACATAACTAGGATAAAAAAAACAGTTATTTGATTGCTAGGCTACTAGATGCAGAGAACAGTTGAGAAGAAATTTCACTCTGCAGCCCACACATGCTGTTCAACACAAGCCTACTTTATATGCTCTACTAGTATTCACCTGCAGTGATGTATAAGACAGATATCAGCCATGGTGTGTGCTGTCAATACTGTAATCTGTAGTATCTAAGACTAGATAGGTAGAGGTTCTAATCTCACTCCAGCCTAAGTGTGTGTGTGTGTGTGTGTGTGTGTGTGTGTGTGTGTGTGTGTGTATGTGTGTGTGTGTGTGTGTGTGTGTGTGTGTGTGTGTGTGTGTGTGTGTATCTTCCTGCATAACAAATGGGAATTCCATATTGACTTCCAAATTTCAATGGGCTTACGCTTTTTGGCCCTTGCAGGTGCTGCCAGCCTCCAAACCCCACTCTTCCACAAGGCCTGCTGATGTTATGTACCTTAACAGTACCAACTGGCATTGTAATGTCAGACTTTAGCAGTGGTGTATGCTGTAAGTATTGTGATCTATAGTGTGTAAAAGTAGATAAGTAAGGGTTTTAATCTCACTCCAGCCCACTTTGTGTATATATGTGCATGCATCTCACTGCAAAATAAGTATGATCACCCCAGTGAATAAGAAAGAGGTGGGGGTTTGCAGTATTTTGTTTGTAGCAGGTGACGTGCACGTTCAAAATCTTGACCAGAAGAAGGCCTGCTGATGTCATCTTCCATAACATTACCTAAAGAGATGTTAATAGCACACCTGTGGTATGGCGCATGTGGTAAGTACTGTGATCTCTAGTGTGTACCATTAGATAGGTAGGTGTTGTAATCTAATTGCAGCCAACTTGGACTGTGTCTGCTGTGCAGTGGTCTGTAAATATTACTTGATCGTGGTACTATTCTCACTGTAGCTGTGTGTGTGTGTGTGTGTGTGTGTGTGTGTGTGTGTGTGTGTGTGTGTGTGTGTGTGTGTGTGTGTGTGTGTGTGTGTTGTTGTTAGAGCATTTTACATCAGCATATGAGATCATAGGATCATTGTACATCAGTAGCCTAATGGGTCTAGGTCCTATAAAATCCTTGTAATGTTTTTACTCTTATTTACATGATAAGCAAATATTGCCCCTATCCACACGGGACATATGCAGAAGCCCTTTGGTGACATGACAGTCATCCAGGCAATCATATAGATTGTATCAGAGGACCAATGAGGTGTACTGTTTGCAATTAGGTGGGAGTCTGTTTCAATGGTTTCTGAAAGTGTTCATAAGTTCATAGGTAGGTACTTGGCTATCAGCCCTGGGGCCTATAAAAGCCCAGCCAAAAAGGTACCCTGGCTTTTGCCACCCAAGAAAATTATTTTCCTGTGCCACTGTCAAGCAGAGCCACAGAGGTGATCCCCAGGGTGAATTTCCTATTTCCCATCCAATCATCAAGATTTTTCTTGAAGAGTGCTAATGAGGAGCTTTGTTTGATATAGATAGGTAGTTTATTCCAGAGTATGGGAAGTCTCTGGGACAGGAATCTATCCCTCTGGCATGTTCTGTTTATTGTGGTGACAAGGTTTAGGTCTCTAGAGCATGTAGCTCGGAAGGATTGGGATTTCTTTAAGTGGAGCATGTCCAACAGCTCTAGGTTTGACATAGCTTTGTATGTTAGGCAGAGAGCACCTCTGAGTATGCAATATGCGACAGAGTAAAGCTGGAGTTTTTTGAGACGGTCTGCATAGGGCATCTGTTTGAGGCTGGTAATCCTCTTTGTGAGGTATTTCTGCGGCCTTTCTAGTTGTTGCAGATGTCTTGTGAGGTACATACCAAAAGAGGCATTGTACTTTATAATGGGTTTAATGACGGATGAATAGAGGGGAACAATGACCTCTTTTTTCTGGATAAGAAACCTTTTGTGATGAGTTGTGCCATGTAGAAGGATTTTCTGACTACTGTGGCAATGTGATTATCAAAGGAGAGACTACTGTCCACCTGTGTCCCAAGGTCTCTTATTACACTTTCAGGTGTTAAGTATACTACCGCCTATGTTGTAGTTCATGGGTACAGAGTTTTTACCAAAGGGGATGACAATGCACTTTTTGGCATTGAGCTTGAGGCCATGGCTTTGACACCAGGCATCTGTCTCAGTCCGGCCCTTTTGTAGGATGTCCACATCGTTAGGAGTTTTGATTATGGCTCCTAGTTTACAGTCATCAGTGAACTTCGTTAGCCAAAAACCTTCTGTGTTAGCCTGTACTTCAGTGAAGTAGATACCAAACAGGAGCGGACCCAGGACTGAACCCTGTGGTACTCCACTTGTCACTGGTCTGAAATTGGATTTTGAGTCTGCTACTTTCACAGTGTGGGTTCTGTCAGTGAGCTAGTTGGCAACCTATTTTGAGACATAGAGATTTATACCTGCTTTAGTGAGTTTACTTATAATTCCAGAGTGGGGGATGGTGTCGAAAGCCTTGTCAAGATCTAGATAGGCTGTGTGAACCACCTTACCCTTGTCTACGGCTTTGGTGACTGCTTCAAAGATGTCTGTCAAGTTTAGGACACATGATCTGCCTTTTACAAACCCAAACTGGGTGGGGTCCAGAGTTTGGAGATTACCAATGTCTTTGTTTATAAGGTCCATGATGATAAATTCCATGGCCATGCAGGCCAGGCTCATCAGGCTAATGGGCCGGTAGTTCCCGGGGTCCGTGGTGGCTCTCCCTTGTGGAGTGGGATAACCATCATTGTGCACCATTCAGCAGGCACAAAGCCTGAGGTGAGGCTATGATTGAACATGGTACTTAGGCGGGGTGCCAGTTTGTTCTGTAGTTCATGTAGAACACAGCCTGGGATGTTGCCTGGTCCCATGGATGCTGTGTTCTTGCCTTTGGAGAGTGTGGTTTTTACCTGTTCAGCCATGATTACAGAAACTTTGCATTCTTCCAGTATAGAGATGGGCTATTTAGGGGGTGAGAGGGGGGTAAAGTTTGCACTGAACTTATCTGCCAGGATGTTGGCAATATCAGTTGGGTCTGTATATTTAGTGCCATTGTGCTGTAACTCAGAGCAGATATGAGGGTTGCCATTGAGATTCTTGACATAGCTATAGAATGCTTTGTGGCTGTCTTTATAATCAGTGGCGATTTTGTTTTTGTAACTAGCTTTGGAGGATTTTATCAGGAATCGCAGCTTCTTACTGAGGCTGACCAGGGAGCTCCTTCACTCATGGGATTTTACTCTCATTTGCAACAGTTTCTTCCTTCTGTTGTACAGTTTGTTTATGGCAGGGGACCACCAGATTTACTTCCTTTTTTTGGAGGATAGTGTCTTGGTTCTGTTTGGGATAGCATGATCCATGCACTCATGTAAGTGCTTATAAAGTGCAATTGTGTGGGATTCAGTAGTCATAACTGTATTGTCCATCTGCATGGGTGTCATGAAGTTCACCACTTCTGTCTTAAGAAACATGAAGTTGGCTTTGGAGAAATTTTTTACCATGGTTTCCTTAATGGGGGGTGGGGACAGGATGTGGATATCTAGGGTAATTAGCATATGGTCGGATTGGACCAATGAGGTGTTGACTTCAGGTGTGGAACACCGATCATTCATGTTGGTAATGACTAGATCTAGCATATTGTTGCCCCTGGTGGGGGTGTGGATAAGTTGATCCAGGGCATTGCAATTTATGAATTCCAGAAAGCGTTGAGCAAAGGAGTTGGTACATGAGTAGTTTTCCCATTTAATGGTGGGACAGTTGAAATTGCCCATTATTAGGGTGTTTGGTTGAACCCTAATATTTTCCAGTAAATCAAGAAAAGAGGAGTGGGAATCCTGGGGCATGGTGGGTGATCTGTAGCAAGCTATAATTTGGATTGCAATTTTGCCCAGAGTCAGTTGCACTTGGATAACCTCGGATGCATTATGCTGAGCAACTAGCCTGGAGGTGTGGATATCCTTAATGAATATGGAAACACCTCCACCTTTGGTGTTCTGGTCCAGGTTTTATGGCCTAAAAGTGTGGTATGAGTTATAGCCTGGTAGTACAGGGGTGCTCTCTGGAGCCTTGAACCAGGGTAGACGTATCTCTCCCTCCAGCATGTATTAATAACATCACATACCAGGTAATGTCCTTACAGTGGGTAATACATGTACCATGCCACCTACAGCTATGCAGCATGACCAATACAGCAGGGTAAGACATTGCCATGTATACAAGGCAGAGATCACTTATGTGTAGTCTATATGCACAAACTGCAATGACAGTTATGGCTCATGATCCCTGTAGGACAGATTATGGGGACCTGAAGTTCCCTTGTGAGGAAACTTTGTGTTGTGTGCAATTGCCACTGGTGCTTAGAAAGGTACATGAGAAAATGGCCATTGCAGTTGAACTAATGCCATGCTGAGGGAAGACTACATGGAGGTTATAACTGCATCATTACTGGGTGACAGTGTCCTTACAAACAATATGAGCATGATATACTATCCTTCTTACCACTGAGGAGACATGATGATCTATGTTAAAGTAGGTGTAAACCTGTATGGCCAGGTCTATCACCCCTGAGTATGTACATCAGGTGTTGCCAATGATGTGCTACTTACCAGAAACATTGCTGTTACTGATGGAAATTATACTACATACACATTTGCATGGGGTTATGGCCATGGGTATGTGAACAAGCATATGTTAAAGAAACCCTCTTGTAGGAGTGTGACATAACTGGCTGATTGTATGAATTCTCCTAGTTTGCTGCGCCATGAAATGCTTCTTATCCTCCTGTCAGCTACAGCCCAGTCCATGCAGTTGTAGAGGTGGTTGCATAAAACATTGTTGTAGAGGTTTCCATACTTGCCTCTCCTATCTGAGGGGGGAAGTGCAGTTATGTTATTTATGCCACTCCTTAGGAGGTTATCCATTGCTTTGTTGAAGTTTACTACTGTGTTTGCTGAAGGGGAGAGTCCAGGTGTGAGTCTTGCATGTAAGGAGGCTGATTTGTCATCAGATCTGACCAAAGAGGACCTCACAGTGCAGGTGCTACAGTGGTCAGTCATACTGGTAAGCACCTGATGCAGTACATTGGCTCACCTTGTGGGGATGTCACTGCACTGGTTTAGGAAATTGTAGTTAAGGATGTGGAATAACCTCTGGCCAAGTGAGTTTGAGCATGAGTAACCAACACAGTTGGTGTTTAGTGAAAGTCACCCCGCACCACGTTGTTGTGATGTAGCTTGATAGACATAGGTAGATTCAAGTAAGCACAACAAGTGTCCTGATTCATAAAGTTGCCCCTGTAGCTGTCAATGGCTTCATTAAGTTGCCTACTAGCACTGAATAGCACCTTCAGTGTCTCCAGGGAAGCACAATGTTTAACCTATCTAGATGTGTATTTATCTTTAATGACTATGGATACACCACCTGCATTAACTGGTACACTTTTAGTGTGAGTTCTTAACGTGTGGAAGGACATCTAGCCTGGAATGGCTTTGATGCTCTCCACAGCCTTGAACCAGGTGTGTGTGACTGGGCAAATGTCTGCATCTTCCAAGGTGGGGACACCTTTCAGTGAGTGGAGTTTAGTGTTGGTATTCCTAGTGTGTACCAGCATAACCGTGATGTTGTTTGAGGATGGCATTTCCACTATGGAATGTTTTCTCATGAGACAGCACCTATAAGATGTACAGCAGCCATGGACACATCACAAACTCCAAGGGAGGACAGATGGACACCATCTGTGGCAAAACATCGAGGTCTGTTGAGCGAGTCAGCCCAGGCTGACATTACTGACATGACTTTACTGGGTCCTCATAAAATGACACCACATGAAAAGCCAATTATTGACTTCAATCATGTTCCATGTGCATTGAGCCATCATCCTAGGCAAAGGTGTAATGTAGTTTAAGGCTATGAACATACATCGGTAAGGTCAGTCATGTGTCTGTATACAGTCCATTGATGTATGTCTCAAGTTGTACGCACCAACAGAAACTATGATGTCATCATAATGCCACCTGCTGTTGACAAACCTGTGTGCATGTGTGGTATGGTATAACCTTTCCCATGTATAACCTGGTGAGAGAGGAAATCAATGTGTCCTATGAATAATAGGGTTGGGTTTGTGTTTTGCCTCTGTACTGTGTTCTGCAGAGGTATGAGTATGTGTACTGAGCTTGCAATTGGGTTTCTGAAGTGTCTGTTCTTTGTGTATGTGTC
Source organism: Protopterus annectens (assembly GCF_019279795.1). NCBI lineage: Eukaryota > Metazoa > Chordata > Ceratodontiformes > Protopteridae > Protopterus > Protopterus annectens. Next base: position 496,410,366 of record NC_056736.1, on the reverse strand, counting down.
TGGTGAGGAGCTTCACACATGCATTTTGTGTGATGTGAGTGCAGGTGGAGTATGTGGTGAGGTGTGCATGTTGTCAAAGTTCTCATTGTCATATGTGTTGATCAGTATGTGAGGCAGCATGAAATCAAAGTTTGTTATATAGTCACATCTCACACATGTTTTGTTTGTGTGGCATAACAGTATAGGGGCAGGGACACTGTCCACATCTCAACAGTGGTCATTGATAATGCCATTAGCAATACAGTCTTGATTGTTTGTATGTCACAGCAGGCCTTCATTAGGCAGTGTCCTGACAGACGTTGAAATACAACATGTTATCACCTTTATGCAGTTCTCCTAACGTAACACAGCACCTGACAGTGTGCCATAACATGGTTGAGAGAGTACAATACTTTGCCAGGCCTGTGGCTCTTGGATTAACCATAATTCTGTGATTAGGTATGGTCGCAATAGCATACCTACATAATTGACAATGTACAACTCCAGCAAAGTTAGGGTCATGCTGCTATACCCTTAGGGTTGACAGCCTGTCTGTAGGCACTCCTTGCAGTGAAGATGTGGATACCTATGCATGCACAGAGAACTTGTTCAACTCTGCAGTCATTACTCTGGCCTTGCTAGTCTACACTGCCTGTCAAGCAACTAGACAGCACATAGGATGTTGTGTGACTTGATGTGGGAACATAGACATGTATTCCGATTACATAAATGTACAGTATGACATACGTAGGACATGTGTGGGTACATACATTTTGGCCAAAGGTGCCAGTCCTCTGCGGTATGCCTTGCACATAAAACTGTTGAAGGTCAGGCTGCATGAATAGCTGTGAAATTGTCACCTAACAAGGATCACTGCCACTGTGGTGCTTGCTCGAACAACCTTGGATGTCTATGTCACCAGACACTGAACATCTTATTGTGATACTGCAGTTGTGCTTCGACTCACCATCCACTGATTACCCTACTGAAATTCTAAGAACCCTGGAATACAAGGCATAATACATGCCAAACTGTAATTATTGCTACTCAAGGCATCTGCCTAGAAAAGGGTATGTCAAGCCTACACAGCCTTGCATGATGTGGGACAACTATAGTGGTAAACACTAGGTAGCCTACCACATAAGGAGTGGTAGTGTAGCACACAAAAGTGCTACCAGCGCTAAACGTTCTACAAGGAAATAGATCTAGTACTTATTATTAATGCCCAGCCCTTCAGGCATGTCTAAAGGCCAGTTCCCTGTGCTTGCTCCAATTAACCTGGTGAACATGGGCATCCTGAGGCCATGTAGCAATGGTCTCATGTACACCAACAACCCTCTCCTCTTACCTTCCAACACTCAGACTTGTGAGAGATGCACTTATATTTCCAAATTGGAGGCCACCCACTCTCCAGCCAAGACCAAAATAGCTGGTCAGGAGAAGGTCAACACTTGCACCACACCACATGGAACACATAGCACTCCAGAACACACACCAGCACTGCCTTCACATAAAAACACAAACCATACACCCACCTTTATGGAGGCTCTCAATAAAAATCTACCCAAGCAGCAGAGACCTCCAAGGAGAAACAAATTTGACCACCACAACAGAACATTAATCTTGCGACACATAACTGTCCTAAACAGTGCGCCGCTCAACCAAAGCCCCTAAGCAAAACAGCATGTCCAACACACTACTCATAGGTGACTCGAGAGTGAGGCACATTGATGTCCCACTCACGAGGTTGCATAAGGAGAAAGTAACAGTTAGCTGCCTGTCAGGTGAGAGGATTTGCCACATAATGCATGCACTCTGGTCCCTCAACAACAGGTACAAATATGACCCTGTCATTGTACATGTGGGTGTGAATGACCCGAGGCGTACCCCCCTGGACTACATGAAAAGAGACACGGAAAAGCTCTCAGATTATGCAGCCCAGGTGGGCATGACCCTAACCCTGAGCAGCATCCTACCATCACCCAGTATGATACCACAGTACAAGCAGAAAATGATTGATTTCAACAATTGGCTACATTTCTGGTGTCATTCTAAGGGGATCCAGTATCTGTCTGCCTGGGATGACATGATTGACAGACCTCGATGCTTTGCCAGAGATGGCCTGCATCTGTCACCCCTGGAATTCTGGATACTGGCCAAGGCTCTTGCCACCCCTATAGTGCCATTTTAGGTGGTGTTCCAAAGACCAAATTACCACCGTAACAGCTACATAGAAAAAATTCAATCTGAGGGTCATGCTGCTCAACTCTAGAAGTCTAAATCCCAAAATGCACTCACTCGAAGCACTCCTTAAAATGGAGAAAATCGACATTTGTGCTGTAACAGAGACCTGGTTCAAGGCAGCAGAAAGCACACTTGCACTACCAGGCTATAACTCATTCAACACCTTAAGGTCCCAGAACTTGGACCGAAGCTCTAAAAAAGCAGTGGTGTTTCCATATTCATAAAGGATGCGCACAACTCCAGAATGGTAGCCAAATATAACACATCAGAGATACTTCAGGTGCAGCTAACATTGGGTAAGACAGTGATTCAGGTCGCAGCCTGCTATAGGTCCCCAACCATGTCCCAAGACCCACACTCCATGTTCCTAAGCACCCTGTAGAATATCAGGGTTCAACCTAACACTATCTTACTGGGTGACTTCAACTACCTCTCCATTAACTGGGTAAACTACTCATGTGCCAATACCCTTGCTCAACGTTTCCTGGAGTTCATTAATTCCAATGCCCTGGACAAGCTCATTCTTACCCCCACTAATGGTAGTAACATCCTTGACCTGATCATTACTAACATGGGCGACCGTTGCTCTACACCAATAGTCAGCTCCTCCGTGATTAGATCCGACCACAAACTAAACAGCTTGGAAATCCACATAATCCCACCTCCCCACCCCCCCACCCCCTCGCAAAAGTAACCATCATGAAAAACCTCTCCAAAGCTAACTTTGGGCTCCTAAAAACAGAGGTGGCTAACTTCATGGTACCTATGCAAATGGAGAATAGTTGCGTGACCGCAGAATCATACACCAATGCACTGTACAAACACGTACACAAATGGATGGATCTCGTATACCCAATAGAACCAAGACACTCGCCTACAAAAAAAGAAAGCCAATCTGGTGATCCACTGCCATAAACAAACTCTACAACAGAAGGACGAAACTGATGTGGAATAAGGTGAAGTCCTAAGTCTGGATCCCTCATCAAATCCTCTAAAGCTAGCTATGAAAACAGAATTGCAGCAAATAGTAAAGACAACCACAAGGCTTTCTATAGTTATGTAAAGAATCTCCTAGGCAATACCCAGATTTGCTCTGAGCTACTACTGCACAATGGTATCTCCTATACCAAGCCTACAGATATTGCCCGTATACTGGCCAAAAGATTCAGTGCCAACTTTACACCTTCCCCACCAAAGGACCAATTACAATACCAGTAGATTGCCAGGCACCCAGTATTACTGCTGCACAGGTTAAAACAGCACTGTCCAAGGCCACAAATACAGCTTCTATGGGATCTGACAATATCCCTGGTTGTGTTCTACATGAGCTACAGAGTGAACTGGCACCTCACCTGTGTGCCCTGTTCAATCACAGCCTCACTTCTGGCTTTGTCCCTACTGAATGGTGTGCTGCTACAGTCATCCCTCTCCACAAAGGATGAGCAACTACAGTCCATGGGAACTATCACCCCATTAGCCTGATGTGTCTGATATGCAAAGCTATGGAATGCATCATCATGAACCTAATAAACAAGGATGTAGGGAATCTCCAAACGCTGTATCACACACAGTTTGGTTTAGTGAAGGACAGATCATGCCTGCTCAACTTGGTCGACTTTTATGAGTCAGTCACCAGAGCTGTGGATGAAGGCAAGGTGGTTCTTAACTTGATCTGGCCTAGGCTTTATATACCATTCCCCACTCAGGAATCATAGAAGAACTCACTAAGCTTGGCATCAACCCCTATATCACTAGGTGGGTTACAAACGGGCTCACAGATATAACCCACAGTATGACAGTAGCTGACTCCAAGTCAGACTGCCTACTAGTCACAAGTGGAGTCCCACAGGGTTCAGTCCTGGTTCCTCTCCTGTTTGGTATCTAATTCTCTGTAGTCCAGGCCAGCATAAAAGGACTCTGGCTGACAATGTTCGCAGACAATTGAAAGTTGGGAGCTATTATTAATTCCCCAATTGATGCTGACATCCTACAGAATGGCTTCACTGAGACCAATGACTGGTGTCAGAACCATGGCAATGCCAAAAAATCTGTCATTATCCCCTTTGGGAAAAAAACAGTTCCCATGAATTACCACACTGATGGTAGTCCACTAAACACAGAAGGCGTTATAAAAGATCTGGGAACACAGGTTGACAGCAACCGCTCTTTTCATCACCACATTGCCACTGTGGTCAGAAAGTCCTTCTGTGAGCTACATCTCATTGCTAAGGGTTTTGCATCTAGGAAGAAAGAGGTCATTGTCTTCCTCTACTCTTCCCTCATTAGGCCAATCATCAAGTACAATGCCCCATTTGGCATGTACCTCACTAGACACCTGCAACAACTGGAGAGGCCACAAAAGTACCTCACAAAGGGGATCCTAGGCCTTAAACACTTGTCCTATATGGACATACTCAAAAAACTCCAACTACTCTCTGTCTCATATCGCCTACTTAGAGGCAATCGTTGCTTGACTTACAAAGCCATGTCTGACCCAGCTCTGTTAGAAATGCTACATATAAAGAAGTCCCAATCCCTCCACACCACATGCTCCAAATACCTCAACCCCATTACCACAATTAACAGAACATGCTGAAGGGAGAGGTTAATAACCCAGAGACTGTCCATGCTATGGAACAGACTTCTCATACATGTTAAGCAGAGCATCTTGCTGACCCTCTTCAAGAGAAATCTTGATGAGTGGATGGGAAACAGAAAATTCACCCCGGGGATAACTCCAGTGGCTCTACTCAAGAGAGGCACTGGGAACTAAGGTCAGGTGGCACTATGCCAGGGTAATCCTATGGCTAGGCTTGTAAAGGCCCCAGGGCCATTAGCCTTGTACACACCTATGAACCAATGTGGATGATCAAACAGGCTGTGGGCTACTTCTCATGTGGGGTTTGGTACCAACATTTTGCTTTTGATGAGAGACAAAGTGTAGGAACATGGTATCCCAGGAGGCAGTTGTTGTGATGATACAGGCATTTGTAGTAGGCAGGCACAAGCAATTCAGGGGACTCTTCTCTTGTCAGCATTCTTTACAAGGTAATTGTGTCATCACAGTACACACTGGTTGAGTGGTGTACAACAGTAGAATAACTGTGTAAACACACCCTCCTTACCTTTTTCAGTGTGTACATATGACTCCACCCACACTGCTTACCTGTGCTCTGTATAGATATAGACATGTTGGCTGACTACCTTCTTGGAAACCATGATGGAGTTAACTTCAATACTTAGTTGCACACAGGGGAATTAGCATGCAGTGACAAGCAGTGTTCCCAGATGCCTCAGTAGTGTGACATTTAAAGCCATGAAAAGACTTATCATGGAAATGATCAGTAACAATGTAATACACCTGCAGACACTGGCCCAACTCATTGTGTTTTGTTCAAGGTCAGATCATGCCTACCCTAAGCATTGCACCTCATTGATTGTTACAGTATGCAATGGATGAGGGGAAAATTACTCACCCCACCTATCATGGTCTGAGAATGCATTTGACAAGATTAGGCCATCAAGCATTGGGGACACACTGTAGAGGTTATTTACAAACTTGTATGTCAGCCATTGGATAGCCAAGTGTCTGACACTCATTATCTGGGAAGATAGAATTGTGTAGGCCAGCGCTACAATGAGGCCAGTCACCAGTGGACTTCCCATACACATAATTCCTGGGACTACTGATCCTAGCCATTCCCTCTCTGCAGTCATGGTCACTGTCAGTGACCTCAGACTGGCTACATTTGCATGATTCCAAATAAGGATCAGTTACCGAATCCCACACAGGAACCAGCAGTTATCCAGGATGGGCTGACACACACACATTCAGGTGTTGTCAGACCCATTGACAAATAGTACATGCCAATGAATGCACAATACTATACTTTCTGCAGTCATCCACCCTCTGGAAAATATTGCATTGTCTGCACACCTCCAACAGTTGACTCATTAGTCAGGGACTTATGGACAAAGAGAGGCATCTAGCTTTTCACTTTCACTGGTCGGTAATATGTGTGGCTTTATGCACTGTTGCACAACCTATAGAGACAGGTATGGCATGTAAATCCCAGAATGTTATTGTTACACTGTATGTGGCACTCATCACACCTATCAGTGAATGCTATGCCACCTTTGGTATGTAAGTACACAGGCATATCTGACACCTGTAACAGCCAGAGAGGTACCACAGTAACCCAACACACAGTGTACATAACATGCAAACCGTGTCAAGACTGCAACTGTGTATTCTGTCTCCTACATGCTTTGGAGGGGAAGTGTATGGCTGCCATACAGGGAGGTGTCAGATCCCACTGTGTGCCACCTGCCCATCCAAGACAGGACTAGCAGAAGAAGTTCCTGTTCTACACAGCTGCACCTTGATTGTGGTATAAATAGGACATGCTGGCAAGACAGGTATGTAACCCTCACACTGCACCCTATATATAACAGGCTGCCCATCCATGTGAAGCACACTTCCCCTGTAATGCACATCATGTGCAAGTTACAAATGGGATGCAGAACAAGGAAATCATAACTGGTTTAGGATAAATGTCTATAATGGACACATGGAAATTGTAGATAGGTTCATCTCCTACGCTACAGCTTGTAGATGTGTCAGCTCCGAGAAGCCTGCTTACACTTATCAAGGGTACCACACTGTGTCAGAGATTATGGATGCAGGAGTAGGCTGCCTGAAGCCATTTTCCCTGTTAGCCTGTGATACACGTATGAACCAATGGAGCCATGCACCTATACTGTTTTAATTTGTAAAGATATTTTGCTTCTATGCTGACATTCCATCCTGTGCTCTGTCATTTATGGACTTATTGTAGCTGTGTACCCATAGGTGTGTCCCTCACAATCCCGCATCTAAAACATAAACATTTCTATGAAATACCATTCATTGTGTAAGTATACAGCCATTACAACATCATCCAAATTAATGTAAATAAAATAATGTGGATTGCTCATTACAACTAGCAGCACACAGTATCTGTCAGTGACCAGTACAAGTGGCATGTCAAATGAATTAAACAAATACATAGCTATTTTTGTAGTCACCATGTGCATCAGACACATAGCTTCATTTCCCTGCATCGATGACAAGGATGACAGGGATGTGGCACAGGTATCATCACTTGCACAGGCTGTTGTGTGGTGGTGCAGGAGGCCTAGGCTGACCCAATAGGTTGGCAAGTGTGTGTGTGAGTCATGAAGGAAAGCAGGCAAGCTAGACTATGGAATGTACCATGTGTGTCTGCAGGTGACCTGACTGTGACAGTGGTCGGTGAGTGTGTGTGTGAACACAGTCAAGCTGAGTGCTAGCCTTACGTAACTTTATGTTGGACAGCTTTGAACCATGCATGGCACAGCTGAGAGTTTGCCATCTTTGTTCCCAAACATGGTAACTGGCTCTGCCAGAAGTTGCACTGGCACATCCATGCCCATAGTCAGAAGTGGTGCTATTACCTGAGGGTGACTGCTGTCTGCTGGGACCATGTCCTACATTGGAACACCCAGGACCAGGAGTCCATGACCTGCCATGTCTTGGTGTGGACAGCACATTAGTCTCTAGGGCACTGGATATACTGCCACTACAGCTGCATGATTGAGCATGGCCATGTGGAATCTCAGCAGATATAGTTGCTGACCTACATCCATGAGACTGAAACTCAACTCCAACCAGACATTCCATCACAGACACTGACCATTCCAAGAAAGATATTCTGTGATCTCTCTCAAACCACTGTCTTTCCACTGCATCAGTCAACCAATCCAGGTTATCAGCAACACAGAGGAGGCAGTACAGATGTCAGACTGTGCTGCATCCATAACCCTGAGCATTCACATGGAGGTCATTTCGGAACATGCCTGTGGCTCCAAAACAGCCCTAAACATGTGTGGAGTGACACGTGACAAGACACCTGCAACAGGTGGTGGAAGGACAGCAGGCATCCTACAAGCACCCCTATCAATCCTCCTGTGTGGAACCTAACCATCTCTTTAGCTATGGCCAGTATCAACACTCACTGCAGCCATGATATCCACACTTTCCTGTTCAATGCCCCCACCAACTGACTGTCAAATATCTGTGGACTCGGGGGACTTCATATGCATAGGAATACCGACAGTGTACGGTGATAATGATGGAAGAAGAGTGATGTCAACCTCTGTGACAGATTCAGCCTCTGCAACCCCCACCTGTTCCTCTCTTTGGCCACCATCATTATCAGAGTCTGAAGAGACCCTGACATCAGCCTGCAAAGGGGGCAGAGACCAACCCCCCCTGGCCACCTGTGATAAAAAGGGAAAAGCAGTACATTAATACATGCACTACAGTGCTCTACAGTACTATCTTGCAATATATGTTAAGCTGTATACAGTGCTGTCAGGATTACAGACTTGCTTATACCAAGACCTGAGGACATTATTTTCTAAAAAAACTTCTGTAGTTACTTGTTAAGACTAATCTCCTTAATTGAGAATCTCATGAGCAACAGTGATGTACACTGTTGACATTCGTCAAAACTCTGCACAGTTGACACATAAGGCAATCTGTATTTTCCTGCAAATAATGCAAATCTATCTGTGTGGTCACAACTACAAGTCATTGGTATGACTGTAAACTGTGTTTCATTGGTAAAAATCTGTGAGGTTGCCAATCTTGCAGACAGTACATCAATCCAGCCAGCAGGCCTAGGATGACACTTTAGTGAATACAATGCACTAATTCTACATCTGTAATACAACAGTGTTATGCTTACAAGGAGCAGAAGCATGACAGTGTTGGATTCCTGATGGTCCTGTGAAAATTTGAGGGAGAGGTGATGTAAACAGCAACCCATATTGCCCTATCACAGGCTACTATGTCCAAATATCTCATATTTACAGTCCATATTAAGGTAATTGGTATGTTTTTCACAATCTAAGTATGAGATTTGAATTGCAGCTACCCCCCCCCCCATAAAAATACCTGCCACCCACATAAAACTATGTACACCCTGGCACATTGAATGCTACAGTATTCCAATGCTTATCTAACTAAGCATAACTGGACACTGGTCTTGCATGGAAACGGTGGCACCCACATCCACAGCATACCATGTGATGGATGCTTGGGAGCTGTCCTGTGTTCCTAGGTTCACCAGGAATTAGTCAGTGGCTGACAGTAGTTGTGCTATTGTAGGCCCTCCACCGGTGAAATTACGATCCCTGGCCACATCTGCTGCTCTTCTGTGGGCGGCATTTATCATATCAGTTGCATGGTGTTGCACCTGCTCATATGTCCTGCTCTGGTGACCAATTGCATTGACATTGTGAACCAGGTCAGGCCAGAATGCTGCCCACTCTTCCCTGTCTGTCCTCCCCTGGACAGCAGGAGTTGGTGGTGTTGATGCAGGGCATCAAGGATAATGTCATTTTCTGCCTCTGTAAAAAGGCCCTGGTGTTGGGGATACATATTTCCTGAAAGACAACAAAATGGGAACATATGTCAGGATCACATACATGAGAGAATAGTATGTAGAGGTACAGCAATAACAGATGGCTACCAGTAGTCGCTGCTTGGTTACACATCTCATATTCAACACTATGCAAACATAGTGAGGATGTGGATGTGAGTAGGATAGTAGCAGTAGGCATCTATTCCTGTTTGTGCCATGACAGATACTGTTGTATGATCACACAACCAACATAGCAGTCTATTAAGTTATGGCCTGCATGTGTAAACCCCCCTTATAATATTTAAACCAGCAGTGCCACACAAATAGCAGTGTAGTATTACTATCGCTATCAGCAGGAAATTTCCAGGACAGCAGTATACTTAATTAACAAAGAGCATTCTAATCATACTATACTCTAGTTCCTCTGTAGGTGTGATACATGTGCAGATCAATGACATGTCATCAGTACAGTTCCAAGAAAGGCTTACTGCCGTAATCCCCATTCCCCTTAAGTATATTGAAACATATGCATCATGCTGGAAACAAAATGGTTACAAACCTGATGGAGTACAATGCTCCTCTGTTGAATGGTGCAGATATATAAATGCTGTGCCGATAAGTTGACCATGAAAATTAACTCTCATACACAATGTTTCCCCTAGCTAGCTGTTTGCCTTTTTAACATGATTGTCTATTAGAAAGTGATTGCCTCTGAACCAATCTGTGCTTCTGAAATGCTAATTATGGCCAACACACTGATTTGCAGTATAATCAGCCAATCCCATGCAAACACTGAACAAGATATAAGGCCTCAATGTAGATTACACCCCTTTTCTCATATGTTGGGTTGGAAAATAATGGAGGACAGATACTACATCATGGCAGAGAGAATGTCTGCAGCAACTACTATTTACGTACAAATGTGTGTGCTACAGGCTGAAGCTAAAGGTGATGCTGCAGGCAATAGGCATAGGCAGAAAGGGTGAGCACTTTGCAGGACAACAAGCTTTAAGAGTAAGTGTGAGACCTGTGGCAGCCCTGTTGTATAGGCAGAGACAGATTGAGAGTACCCACTCCACTGGGAAGTAAGGTATGTGTGTCAGGTAAGTCTGTCAGCCAACAGTATCAGAAACATAATGCAAGACAAAATGCTTGGTGTGTCCTAGAAAAAACGTAGGTGTACATTAGCCACAATGTCATGCAGTTGGACAACTGCTAAGTCAAGTGTTATGCCATGGTAGTCCCCTGTCAAGTGTGTTCTGGCACGCCTTGCGTCTAGCTCAACTTCCATATATGTATGTTACTTGTGCAGCTGTGGTTGTCTGTGATATCACCAGCAACACATTGTGGGCTGCAAATTTGTGTTACTACTAGGCTAGAATTTTAGTGCACACTTCAACAGCTGCTGGAAATTCAGGCTACTCCATTACCTGATATTAATGCAGTTTATAGTGTTGTACTAGGAGTAAGTGAGAGTGGTCCTATCTGTAAGCCTTTGCCATCTATTATATAGATGCAGACATTCCAACAGTACTGCTTTGGGTGGATAAATAGACTATGAGACAGACATAGATATCACAGTGTATAATATTGATGACCACATACATGTATTTTCATTAGTAGAGGCAACTGTACTTGAACCCAGGACCATGTGTACCAAAAAGTAATGTTTTCAGTGCATTTTACACACTGAGCTACAGAGTCACCATTAGAACAGGTGGATTTTTACGTTGTAGTTATCATTCCACAGTTATCTCCTGTTATATACTGCACTTACATCTATTATTATTTGTATGGCTTTAGAGTGCTGCATTTGTATACCAGTGTCGCAGTTAAAATCCTATTTTCCATTAATGCTTTATCAAGTGTGTTCTGGCATGTTGTAGTCATCATTCCGGGGTTACCTGCTATCAGATACCTCACTTACATCTAAGTTTATGTGTGTGCCCTCATAGTGATGTATTTGTGTACATAGAGTGCCAATTACAGTACTATTTTTCTAGTAATCTCTTAGCTGATTTGTGCGGTGAAGCATGATGCACAGCACCGTTTAAAATTTATCAATGTTGTTTTACTTAAAATAGCTGTGTTTACTAGCAGTTGTGTGGCTTAGTAGGATGATCCACTGTTCTGTACGTCTGATGGTCATGGGTTTGAAATAGGGTACAGATGTACTTTTGAATGTGATTAATATTGTTCCAAAAGCATATATCAATATAGCACTTTTTAGCATTGCTAAGTGGTGCAGCATGCCATGCCACATCGCACAAAAAAATCTTTAAAGAAAAGAAAAATGTGAAGATAGGAGAGTGATAAAAAGAGGTGCAAGCAGGGGAAAAACATAATGACAAGCAGGTAGGGGTGTGCAGGATGGGTGTAGAAAAGAACAATAGCTGTCCATTTCTTTAGCAGCAACAACTGTGCACTTTCACAGATTTATTAGCTGAATTTGGACTATCACCCCCAGAGAGGGGTGACAACAGCATAACTGCGTTGTCAACCCAATTAGACCAAATTAAGTGTGTCCAGTGGATATGTGTGCAAAATGGAGAGTTATGTATGGGATGATATTTTTTTTTATTTAGGGACAGGTGCCCATTTTTTTTTAAAGTGAGAGTGGAATATTGACGAAGGGACATAGCTACATGTAGGGGAGGTAAGTTGGGAAGGTGAGGAAGCTTTTGCAGACAGACAAGACAGCAGACAGGTTGGTGTGTGACACAAGAGGGGAGTGAACACCTTGGATGGGGAGGGTATTGTAGAATTCCAGTCCCATGAGTATCCACATGGTAGCAGTGCAACTCAAGTTCTCATCCATTGGACTGTCAGCACTGCTCCTTCACTGCCCCTGTGTGGTAGTGGTGGAGGCTGGTGTCCAAGGCCAGGCTGTCCCAAAAGGATGGCGAGCATGCTCTCCATCTGGCGCAGGCATGCACCGACAGTTCGGCAGAGCACCCTGCACACTATACCTGGCATATCTTGATGGGTGACAAAATCACCCCCTCCACCTCTGCTCTCAAGACTCTCTATCCAATGCCACAGGTAGTGCAGAGGCAGGAGAGGGGGCACTACTAGGCTGCAGCCCAGATGTGCTGGGGCCAGGTGCCATGGCTGAGTCAGCCAAGGTAAGTGGATCCCATGAACCAGCCTACCCTGTTTCATTGTAGTAAATTAAATCTAAACATAAAGTAAGATAAGTAATAACCAAACAAATGTTAGTATTAACATAATGGAATTTAATATTGGATTAATCAAAATACATATTAGGGTATATTATGAGGAACACAACAATAAATAACATAACAGTAAGTATGTTAACAGCAAAACAATATGAAATAACCCATAAGGCCAACATAGCAGTTAGTTAAAAATAATATATTAATATCAAATCATAATAATAAATAACATTAATAAATTACAGAAAATAAGGGGTGAGGAGAGAGAGAAAAACATACCATTAGTGACCTTGAAGGTGATATTACTAGACAGACTAATAATACTTACTTCTCCAGGGGTGCAGTGTCAGTTGTGAGTACAGTGACTCCATTTCTTGTATAGATGATATTGCACGTACATACCTCTCAACCTGTTAGCAGGGGATAGTACAGGCCAAGCACTAACAAATGCAGGTACACAACTACAGGGAACTGTTTTACATACTGTGCTCATACATTACTACCAAGGTGTTCTGTAAATGGATTTGCCTATGAACTGTATTCTAAGTAATGTAATTTATCTTCTAATCGAGGACCAGACATATGGGGCATTAGTCATTACATTCTTTAAAATCATGACAGTTGAGAGGTATCTTCATGTACATTAAGTAGACTAGATAGCCGCCGATTTCTTAGTTAACTGCCATGAGATTAGAACCCATGAGCTGTGACTCCAGGGAAAATGTGCACTTAGTTTAACAGTTGATGCTGTCAGATTAGAAAAAACATGCAGTGCATACAAGACTACTTCACACTTATTGGAAAGGAGTATTTATCAAGGCACAATCTTGCTTTACACTTCATTGATATTGTTCCTTAAAATCTGGCATTTATACACAAGGGTATCTGCCCAGTACATAAACTCCCTTACCCATATACCTTGTTCCTGGAATGGGAGGAATATACAGCATTATTTGACTAAGAATGGCCATAACACAGGCTTGAACCTTACCGTGGGTATTGTACTACATTTATCAGACAATTTTTCTGCAGTCTTTATTCATTTCCTTTTTACAGCTGACAGGTGTCAGATTAAAACACATTCAGTGAATACAGCCATACTACACACTTATTTGAACAGATTACTTATCAAAGCACAATGCTGCTTTGAACTTTATTGATAATGTACCTTAAAATGTGACATTTAGACACATGGAAGTCTGGCCAGAACTACAGCTAACTTACCCATATATCTTGTTCCTGGTGTGGGAGGAATATACAGCATTATTTGACATAAAATGGCCATAACACAGGCTTGAATCTTATTGTGGGTATTGAACTACATTGATCAGAGAGTTTTTTCTGCACTCTTTATTCATTTCCTTTTTAAAGTTGACTTGGTTAGAACACACATGCAGTGACTAGAAGAATACTGAAGACTTATTTGATTGAAAGCAGTACATATGACAACACCATCGCCATTTAAAATGTATTTATTTCAAGTCTGGCATGTACAGCATGGGTAACTGTGTCAGAGTTCTAAGAAATAACCCATAGACCCTCATCATTACCGGAGTGCAACCTACAGCATATTTCACACAATGAGCAGAGCAGAACACTGACTGCTCATCTGGGTCGACCACAACATTAACTGATGTTTGGAAGCTATACTACACAGTGATGCATGTTTACTTGATTTAACTTGCTTTACCATTTCAGGTAGGCAGTGACACATTACTAAGCATATTACATTTCCCACATATGTCATACCTAACTGTAATGACTGCAAACTCTGTCAATAATTTATTTTGACAGCACATTATGCATTAGGTTAATACTTTGATGTTCCCCTACTTACCACACTCACACCTCATCCTGGCTAGGTGCCCTGCATGCGACTAGGTATTGCAAGCCCTCTCCTCTGCAGCTGCTAAAAGAGAACCAAACCATTATGCATTCAGGTTTTGTGCAGTTTCAGCTTGTATATTTCTGAAGTACAAGCAAACATACTTACATATCTGTGGGGTATGCCCAGTCCTAGCTTCTTGGACCCAGGTGTGCAAGATTCCTTTTTTCCTTTGCTTCAGGTCATCATGGTGGTTATGATACTGCTCACCAGGGCATGGGATACCAGTAGCACTGGTAAAATCCCTAGCCAAATGATCCTAGGCTTTATACGTATATTCTGAGCCCTGGTAATAGCCCTGCAGCAGCGAGGGTTTGTAGTTTTTCACCAGGAGTCCAACAAACACTCTGGACTCCTACACACCCTACTTCTGTGCCTGAAAGCATGCTCCCTCTTTAACTCCACCAGGCATACCGACAGCCAAGTGAGACTCCAATGAATGGTGTGAAATTCCCACCTTTTGGCCTTGATATAGGCTGCATTCACACCCTTACGTCATACTGTAACTTTCAAAAAAGTGCCAGGTTGCTTAGCATCACACAAACCAGTTTACCGGAGCTGAGCATCATGCAAACTCACACAGCCCATGTTTAAGTGAAGCCTAGCAATGTGCAAACATTGTAAGCTATTGACCATGTTTAAGCAGTGATTAGTATTGCGCAGCTTTTCTAAATGTATTAATTTTTTATTTTTAACTAAACTGCTGTTTCAGTCACTTCACACATTTTCACAGCAATAAATGTAAAAGGTATGACTAGCCAGGACATGAACAAGGGACATAGTACACTGTAGGTCATGACTCAACCTATCTAGCCACTTGGATAGTAGAGAAAGCCTGTGTATCTTCACATATACTAATAGAGTGCCTGTTAGCGTTGCTAAGCATTGAGCTGAGCTGTGCAAACATGCATTAAAAAAGTAAATAAATAAAATAAAATTATTGTACAACTGATTACATCTGGTTTCTATTATTAGATATATGGCTGGTGTCTGCTATGTATGTATAAGCACAGCTTGGTAATGTTAAGCACTGTGCCATGCCACACAAACAGGCACAAAAAAAAGCTAAAAAAATGTATTGTACAATTGATTACATCCAGTTTCTATCTTTAGATATCTGGCAGGTGTCTGATATGTATAAATAAGTGCATCTCATAGGTTCATAGGTTCATAGATTAGTACTAAGCTAACTGCCCTTGCGAGCCATTTTAAGCCTAGCCAATTATCCCTTGTGAGACTCAAACCCTGCATCTTGTGTTTGTAAGGCAAACACCTTAACCATTAGGCCACCCTCCCAAACCCTAAGCTCCTAATCGCTAAGCACCATGCCGCGAAGTGCAAACAGGCAAATTAAAAAAATATAATTTTTATACAATAACAGTATGGGACAGCCTTTACACTACTGCTGGCATGGATTCAATAAACTGTGTTACTGTGATATCCCTCGACAGTGCATCATGATTAATATGCATGGTGCGCTGCCGAAGAGGAACCATGGCTGTGTACACGGGTACATTCCATGTAGGCTCTATTCACAGTCTACATGGATTTTATTCAATGTTGGGGTTAATGTTTCCTTTTAGATGATTTTTATGCAGGAAAAACTACAAGAAATCTTAAAACA
Organism: Protopterus annectens; assembly: GCF_019279795.1. Taxonomy (NCBI): domain Eukaryota; kingdom Metazoa; phylum Chordata; order Ceratodontiformes; family Protopteridae; genus Protopterus; species Protopterus annectens. Next base: position 496,394,010 of record NC_056736.1, on the reverse strand, counting down.
GCATACTTATGGGCATCTATACTCTGTTAAACTGAGCATGCTAATAATTCCTTATATAGGCATACTAATGAATATTCAAAAATTCCAAACAAAACAAGTAGAAGGCAAATCCATTCCCAGAATAACAATTTAAAACTACAAATTAACCACAGAGTGGCACAAAACTGCAAAAATGCCAAATAAATTGTATTTTTTTTAATTCAGGCATCCCGAATTAAGACTTTGAGTCTGTCTGAAAGCAAGTACTAACAATTTGTTTGAGTTACTAACAATTTGTTTGAGTTAATAAAAAAATGTAAGTTTTAAAAGTTTTATTCAGCATTCTTCCAACTTTGTGTCACTCTACAGTTAATTTATAATACTAATAAATATATTCAACTTAAAAAAATATTTTCAGAAGTGGAAGATGTTACGTTTGATTTCAGAAGTGGAGGAACTATTAGAATCTGTTTTGAACTATTAAGAACTGAAGTGGCAATTCATTTTAAATGTGAACCCATTTTCTAGTTTGAATGACCGCATTAGTTTAAAAAGTGTGCTCAAACTCAAACCTTTAAGGTGAAAATGATTTAATAATTGAATGAATTTTATTGGATTTTTTCAGTCTTGTGATATGTTATGAGATTATATAAGAAGTTTTGAGTCAATATGGATCTTAGTTTTGATGGACTCTATGAATTATGACAGGAAAGTACTAAATTTGTTACTAAAAAGAACGGACCAAGTTCTCACTGTCTGTATTTCACTAGTGTTTTTTTGTTGGTTACATTTTGTATTACACTAGTGACCATGATCTCTGCGCTATCCAGCTGCCCATTTTTGTCCATGTGTGGATATGGAAGTTACATAGGGTATGCATACTTGTGATGAAGGCCCACACTAGTATCACCTTTCCCTACTCTACAGAACATGTGCATCACTTTACCATAGACAGGAATCGCTTTACTGTGCTGTCCAATGATCTTTGTCATGTGTGTCTGTGTGCCGCAGCTATCATTTCACTCCTGCATGTGACCTGGTGTATGAACATGGCCTCAGCAACATCACACATTTGTAAGGCTCCCAGATGGAGTAGCAGGGAGTGCAACATCTTTTTGTACCATCTACATGCACAGCATGGGGGTGCTTTCTGGGTGTTATAAAAGGTTCCTCTTATAAAGCAGATATGTGGCACACACTTTCCTGAGCAGAAAATAATGCCACATCACTTACTGTGGCTGGAGTAAATATATTGATCTGAACAGGTGCATCCCAGACCTCCAGTAACTTTGAGATGACAAGCTTAGGAAGACAGATCCCCAATATTTCAGCAAGCTGACGGTTTTTGCTGTGTCACTGTATAGTAGGCCTGGCACTAAACATCTTCTGCTGCCAGGGATATGCTTTGCTCATTAATGTTTATTTCTGTTTTCTAGCAACACAGAATATTGGAGAGTATAGGAGAACGCCGGTCAGGCTATTAAGGTGGCAGAATAGGTGTACTGCATTGGTGACATTGTAGAATTGCATTTAACCTTACCTGTTTATTGCAGCACCGAGCAGTATGTATGTCCATATATCAAAAAGTAAATATATCGAATAGCAAAAGTGATCAGACACAAGTGGTCGATTATTAGCTGATTGAAAAACACAAAAATAAGTAAAACATTTTTTTTTTTTTTTTGCAAGGAGGTATGTCCCCCTATGTGCCCCACAACCTCTGTTCATTATATATGCCAGATGAGATAGCACTGAAGCAGGGAAAAGGCAAGTTCCCTGATCCCACTCTACAATGATCTTGCACTGAAAAAGAAAACCTGAGAAGTGTGATAAGCTGATTTTTGATCAGTTATACCATTTTTTTTCTATTTGACACAATTAACTGTTAACCACTTATCAGCAAACCATAAATATATATAGGTCTACTTCTAAATTTCAGAGTTATAAAACTACCAATTTCTTATGGTCGAGACCATAAGATTGAAGTTTTGAAACTTTGAAATCTAAATAACAAAAAAAAAAAAAAAAAAATCACACATACACACACATATTTTTTGGTCTATATTTGATTACTGATTTTTAAAAAATGCAAATTGTGACTTTTCAAATGAAAAACAACAAATTGCAAATGCCGCGAACATTGACAACTTCAAAAAAGGCTTCATCAAATGACGGTAGTTGACCAACAACCAGGAAGTAGCACGATGTATAAGGTTAGTGAAGGGAAACCTTTTATAATTGCCCTATTCCCCACTGTAGTGCGATCTCAGAGTTGGTATATATATAGTTAGGAGGTGTGGGGGGGCACGGCCCCCCACCTTGGTTGTGTGTGCGATGTTGCCCACCTTGGTTGTGTGTGCGATGTTGGCCGACAATGGTCATTCAATTAATTTTTTTTCGAAGTTGTCAGTGTTTGCTACATTTGCAATTTGCTGTTTTCACTTCATTAATTCACAGTTTGCATTTTTTTAAATATGGTAGCCAAACATAGACCCCTAATATTTACCTATTTTTTAGTTGTTCATAGGATTTCTAGACTAGTTTTTCAGCCATTTACTATTCTATTCTTCTAAACTACAGCAATTATACCAAGATTGAAATGCCCGTGTTATTGTTTGTTGTGTAATACTGTATTCCATTGCCATCGTTTTACATTGCTTTGCTTACTGTTTTGTTTTCCTCCTTTCAGGTCTGGTTTTAGTAAACTGTACTCATAACTCTGGTCATTGTATCTATGTCTTGCTTTTTTCTCTTGATCGTGATTTTCACCTATATTGCTTTGTTTTTCTCTATGTAGGTTCTTTTTTAATGCGGGATCAACTCTGAAGAACACAGCAGTTCCTAGACCTGCCTTTCTACAAGGGAATAAAGATCACTCTGTTGAAGGCAATTTAAGGGGTTTACGGATGACCTCCACAGCAGTTTCTGGTGAGTGTCATAGGATCATCATCAAGCAGTGTTGCAAAGTGGCCCTCCTGTGTAACATGGCAAGAGATTCAATGACTTTAGAGGACTGGGGCAGACCAATGTCTTGATGTCCACATTTTTCACCTGGTGTGACTCCTCATGCAGTTAATGAAGTCTTGCAGATAGCTGATCCTGACTTTCCATTCTCCAGAAGTGGTGATTGACCATGATTCCAGCCATGGAGATTCCTGACTTCTGAGTGGTTTTCCTTTGGAACAGTCTGGCAAGTCATCCTCACCGCATTCTATCTGCTGTCACAGTATTCCCTTTCCTCTCTATCCTTTTTTATATTCCAGTTCTTACCATCATCAGGTATCCCTTACATCATTCTACGCATCTCCATTATTGCTCCATTTTTATGTTATTACCCCAGTTAGTCTCTGTCTGCATTATATGATTACATGTCTGCCTTTGCTACAATCCCTATACCTTCCATCTTACCCATCCATTACACATACTGTTATTTCCTTTTATTCTTTTTATAAAAAAAAAACAAAAAGGTGTCTGTCTGATAAATAAAATGTATTCTTCTTCCTTCACTTCTGCCTCACTGCACTTCCTTGTGTCCCATGTGTTCCCTTGCTTACCGTTTCCCCTTTTCTGACTGTTCTAGAATCTACTCTCATTTCCAACTAGGTGGACTGGTTCTAGGACCATTTTTAAGCACGATCTGGGTACAAAACACAAAGTAACATTGGAGGCAACATTTGATTTACAGTAAAATAAAACATTGCAGCATGCAAAGTATATAAAAAATAAACACAGAAAGACAAACGTATAAACAACCAAATTAGAGAGGAGATAAGTTAAATTCAGTAGCACTGCATTATATACAGTACTTCATTATATAAAGCACAGTCTTAAATAGATGTTTTATATGTTTATATATTACTTCTGAATTCAATCAAGTTAATGGTTTGCAGAAGGTCAAGGACAATGTACTTTTAACTCCATATGTCTTTGCATATCGTATGGCACCCATGTTAATTATTTTATATAAGACAAACCAAAGGTAGCTTTAAAATATAACTACACAGGCATATTAGGTGCATTTGAAAAAAAAAACCCTTGAAAATCATAGAGCTGGACAATAATAATGATCTGTTTTGTTTTTAATTGGAACCACTTTTACCTGATAATAGGTGTGGTGCTCCTCTGGAGAACCTGACTGGAGATCATTAATCATGTGATCTTTTTTTCAACAAATTTCTGATTGGCTACTTCCTCTTAACATGAGCTGATTTTCTTCTCCTTCTGATTATCACTGATGATTGTTGTATTGCTGAGGCTCTAGGAGGTTTTAAATGTCTCAATACATGTTGTTAATTTTAACTTCTCTGCCATTTTAGTATTTTATTTGCTTATATTGTTGCATGATCATAATCATTAAGTAAAGCTGCATGACAGTTATCTTTTAAGAAATATATATGCATCTTTTCTCTTCATGTCCTGAATATAAATTATATTTATAGCTACAAGACTCACCAGCACTCCCATTTATACTATTCTGCCATTTTTCTCAAAAACGCTATCTACAGAAATACACCTTATAGGAAATGGCAGTTCTCTACTAGTTTGCTAACAATTGGTGACCATTTCACCACAAATACACAAAGCTACGATCAATACATTTTCAATGGAGAACTGTCTATAAATGATAGTTTATAGGGTTAAGCCTCCAGTACCTTGTGTGTGTGTGTGTGTGTGTGTGTGTGTGTGTGTGTGTGTGTGTGTGTGTGTGTGTGTGTGTGTGTGTGTCTGCACATGTGAATGAGAGAGGTGTGAGGTTACCTTTACTTAGAGAAATGCAAATATAAGGTTTCTCACAAAATACATAGTTGCCTTTCTTCTTTATTTGGCAACTTCAGAATGGAAAGGCACATTTTAAAATACTATGCTCATTTTTTTCATTCAAACATTCAAACGTTTCACAAAAAGGATGCCCATGTGTTGTACAGATCTGTCAACAAGAATGATTCTGTGGTCACTTCTGCAAATGGTTTTCCTTACAGTAGCTGAAAGTGTAATCTAATTTACTTTATTGGCTGGCTATTTACCAAATTACTGAGTATTTTAAAATTGTGAGACAAAGGTATTGAAAATCACCACAGTTATGAATCTAGATTAAATTCAACAAACAGAGCATTTTAACTTCAGCAGTACTCAGACAGTATCATTGTCTAAATATGCAGTCAAAAAGACTTGTTTATTTGCTTGCCTGATAAGATGACAATCTGAAGTAATAATTAATTCTGTTAAATAACAGACAGTATAAAATATGCAGCTACATACAGTCATATTATAAGGAAATCCAAAATACATTTTACTTTGTGAATTACTCTCTGAATTGCTTAATTTGTCTTGAACATTAATATAGGTTCATAGGTAGGTACTAGGCTACTGGCCCTAGAGCCTATATAAGCCTAGCCAAAAAGTTACCCTGGCTTTCGCCACTCAAGAAAATTATTTTCCTGTGCCCCTGTCGAGCAGAGCCAGAGAAGTGATCCCTGGCATGAATTTCCTATTTCCCTTCCAATCATCAAGATTTTTCTTGAAGAGTGCTAATGAGGAGCTGTGTTTGATATAGATAGGTAGTTTGTTCCAGAGTATGGGAAGTCTCTGGGACAGAAATCTATCCCTCCAGCATGTTCTGTTTATTGTGGTGACAAGGTTTAGGTCCCTAGAGCCTGTAGCTCAGACGGACTGGGATTTCTTTAAGTGGCACATGTCCAACAGCTCTGGGTTTGACATAGCTTTGTATGCTAGGCAGAGATCACCTCTGAGTAGGCGATATGCAACGGAATAAAGCTGGAGTTTTTTGAGACGGTCTGCATAGGGCATCTGTTTGAGACCGGTAATCCTCTTTGTGAAGTATTTCTGCGGCCTTTCCAGTTGTTGTAGATGTCTTGTGAGGTACATACCAAAAGGGGCGTTTACTCTATAATGGGTCTAATGAGTGACGAGTAGAGGGGAACAATGACCTCTTTTTTTCCTGGATGAAAAACCTTTTGTGATGAGGTGTGCCATGTAGAAGGATTTCCTGACTACTGTGGCGATGTGATTATCAAAGGAGAGACTACTGTCCACCTGTGTCCCAAAGTCTCTTATCACACTTTCGGTGTTAAGTAGACTACCGCCTATGTGGTAGTTCATGGGTACAGAGTTTTTACCAAAGGGGGTGACAATGCACTTTTTGACATTGAGCTTGAGGCCATGGCACTGACACCAGGCATCTGTCTCAATGATGCCCACATCATTAGAAGTTTCAATTTTGATTGACATTTGTTTACTTGGAAAGTATAAATGAGAAGTGCCTTTTTTCAGCTAAGGTCTGAGGAGAAAATCATCATGGACATCATTTGTTTTGTTAAATCATTTACAGTCAGTGTCATTTATGAGCATCAGTATCATTATTAAGACATCCCTTATATCAGTTACATCATTTATAAAAAATATGAATGTATATATATATATATATATATATATATATATATATATACATATATATATATATATATATATATGTGTGTGTGTGTGTGTGTGTGTGTGTGTGTGTGTGTGCGTGTGTGTGTTTAATATAGGGAGATACATGCAATTCAATATTATCATTCTGTATAGATTGTCAGGTTTTATATAATAAGATTTGTTACGGTAAAGACTTTTTCAAAATCTAGGGCATAGGAAGAGATAAAGCAACGCAAAGAAAGGAAGGAAGGAAGGGAGGACCTGCAAGGTGGACTAAATAAAACTAAACAAATTACTCAGAGGACAAAAACAGTCTACCAAAGCCAACTATGAGGCAACTTTGGCCTCCCAAGCCAAGGACAACCCCAAGGCATTCATTAGCTGTGTCTGCAACCTCAAAAGCAATACACGATTGTGTGCAGAGTTGATTGTTAATGAAGCCACCTATACTGAGCCAGAAGATATAGCAAACTTACTGGCCAACAAATTCAGCACCAACTTTACCCCTCTCTCCCCTTCAACTTTCCCTCAGGAAATGCCATCAAATATAACTCCTCCCTGCTATTACTAGGAAACAGGTCCTTAATGCTCTCTCCAAGGCCGAAAATACTGCATCAATGGGTCCCGACAGTATCCCAGGATGCTTTCTAAATAGCATGAAACATGATCTATCAGGTCCGCTAAAATAGCTGTTTAACTCTAGCCTCCAAACAGGCTTCATGTGTCATGACTGGAGAACAGAAACAGTCATCCCTCTGCACAAAGGTGGACCATCTACAGACCCTAGAAACTACAAACCCATAAGTCTCAATAGTCTCATATGCAAAGCCATCGAAAGAATTATCATGGAAAAGATCAATAATGACATAGAAAACCTCCAGACACTGGACCCAACCCAGTTTGGTTTTATCAAGGGCAGGTTATGCCTACTCAATCTGGGGGACTTCTATAAGAAGTCACTAAAGCAACAGATAAGGGCAAAATTGTTCACGCTGTCCACCTTGACCTGGCCAAAGCATTTGACACAACACATCACTCGAGAATTGTTGATAAACTCAAGAAGATAAGGACAAACCCTCAAGTCACCCAGTGGATAGCCATCTGGCTCAAAGACAGGACCGAGAAAGTTAGAAATGGGGAGTCTGCCTATTCAAAGAGGCCAGTCAAAAGTGGAGTCCCTCAGGGACTTGTCCTGGGACCACTCCTTTTTGGCATTTACTTCTCTGAAGTAGAGGTCAAAGTCAATAGCCTCTGGCTGACTAAATTTTCAGATGACTGAAAATTAGGAGCTGTCACTGAATCCCCTACTGATACAAATGTTATCTAGGAAGGACTGACACAGACAAACAACTGGTATCAGAGCTATGGACTAAAACTAAATGCCAAGAAATGTATAATCGTATCCTTTGGGAAGTTATCCACCTCTGATAACTATCATATTGAAAGCTCACCCCTAAGAGCTGACCCAGTAGTCAGACACTGGGGAACACACATAGACAGTAATTTATAAATAAAAGTATGGGATCTAGGTCCAAGGAAGTCATTATTCCACTGTATTCAACATTCATCAGACCCATCATAGAGTAACATGTCCTGTGCAGATGGCCTCATGGCCCAATCTCTGAATTCTGTCTTCTACAGACTGTTGAGGGGAGATCAATGCTTGGCATACAAGGCATTGTCAGACCCCTCTCTGATGGATCTTTTGCATATCTGCAAAACAGCACCAGAATTACCCATTCTAAAGACTTAAACCTTGCCTGTAATATGAATAGGACCTAATGGAGATACAGGTATGTATCCCAGAGATTACTCCTTCTCTGGAATAGGCTCCCCATCCATGTGAAACAGAGTTCCTCCCTAACCCAGTTCAAGTGTAACTTGGACAGTTGGATGGGGAACAGGAAATTCATCCCTGGTTTGGAGCATATGTTTCTAATGGGCACAGGCAGTCTGTAAATGGTTCCTCTCCCTGGCTCTTGTTCCTAAATGTTTCATCTCCCAAGTTCCTGCCTATACATATCAAGGGTACCAGAACTTGTCAGAGATTTGTAATGCATGGCTAGACTTAAAAAGACTCTTGTGGTCATTACCTAGTAAATAACTATGAGCCTATGAACCTAAGATAATGAAGATGAGAGAAGAGAGTATAGTTGTAATAACAGTACATTATGTTTTATACAACGGAGAAGTATGGCATTAATTCACATAGTTATATTAGCACATAAATAGCATAGCAGACAGCGCATGAAGTCATACTCAGATTTTTAAGCTCAGAAGGAAAGATGAGGTTACTGATGGGTGGATCACTTGCATGAATGATTGAGGATCCTACATGTGATTCATTGCACACTGTCCATATTAACTTTGCCAGCGGCAGCCTTAATTGAAAGTACTCATCCCAGAGAAATGTGTAGTTAGTCCAGTTTATTATCTCTTTTGTAAATGAAAATGGAGGAGTACCTGGCCAGGCTGATTATCAGTGGATCCCTGGTATGAGCTTGACTGTGGACAGAGTGAAAATAAGCAAAAAGACACATGGATACATGACCAAAGTAAGTACCATGGTGGGTGAACAGTTATTACGTATCTATATTATTTATTAAATATATCTTGTGTTTATTAATAAAACCTGTATGCAGACTATAAGGCAGCCTCAGAAACTAGAAATTTTAATTTCTGCATGTTTTTTACATGTCAAATGAAATGAAAGCTACATTAGATGGTTCAGACTTAATGCGGAAATAACAACCTTATAAAAACCAAATTAGCTCTGCAACTCCTTGCAATGACTGCTAACTGCAACAGATAGGTTTCAAATATCAAAGGTCTAGCTTCATTTCTTTTAATAACTATGACCTGGATCTTCATAAAATAAACAGTTATACTTTCTTATGAAAAAGATGTAATTTCAGTTTTATTTAACCATAAAAGTTCATGTCACTCATCATTAAGGCTGATAGAAGTTGTGAAATTTCCCTTCCTGTTGTTACAGTGGCAAGCCATCAGACCAGCTCCCTTCCAATGGGCAAAGGTTATGAAGGTCTTTATTGGGCCCTCTCTGGTGGAGACAGTAGGCTAGTCTCATGGAATTCAGACGCAATCTGATCAGGATGTGATGAGACCATGCATGTCGATGGCATGGATATGTCACAGGATATGCCTACACACGGCTGGACATTATGTGCACTGCATACTTATATCATTGTACGGGGAATATTAGAGCAACACAAGCACTCTGACCCCTAACCCCTACATTATGAGATGGGTTGCCAACTGGCTCACGGACAGAACTCACAAGGTAAGAGTTGCGGGAGCTAGGTCTGACTCTAAACTGGTTACAAGTGGCATTCCCGAGGGCTCAGTCCTAGGAACCCTCCTGTTCAGCATATACCTCTCAGAGGTGCAGGCAAGCACAGGAAGTCTATGGCTGACCAAGTTTGCAGATGACTGCAAACTAGGGGATATAATTGACTCTCCGGCTGACAAAGACATCCTCCAAAAGGGTCTCACTGAGACAGATACCTGGTGTCAAAACCATGGCTGCAAGCTAAATGCCAAAAAGTGCATAGTCATCCCCTTTGGAAAAAACAAAGTACCCACAAACTACCACATAGGTGGTAGCCCCCTAAATATGGAAGAAGTAATAAGAGATCTGGGGACCCAAGTAGACAGTAATCTCTCCTCTGATAATCACATTGCCAAAGTGGTTAGAAAATCCTTCTATGTGGCCCACCTAATCACAAAAGGTCACTGTCCCCTCTACACATCACTCATCAGACCCATCATAGAGTACAACTCCCCATTTGGAATGTACCTTACAAGACACCTGCAACAGCTGGAAAGACCACAGAAGCACCTCACCAAGAGGATCACTGGCCTCAAACAGATGCCCTATGCAGTTCGATTGAAGAAACTCCAGCTGTACTTGGTTGCATACCGCCTACTCAGAGGTGATATATGCCTGACATATAAGGCCACATCCAACCAGAATTGATGGACATGCTCCACCTAAAGAAAACCATATCCTCTCGAGCCACACGCTCTGAGGATCTAAACCTCACTACAACAATAAATAGGATGTGCTGGAGGGATAGATTTCTGTCCCATAGACTTCCCATGCTCTGGAACAAGATTCCAATCTACATTAGGCAGAGCTCCTCACTAACACTCTAAGAGAAATCTTGATGAGTGGATGGGAAATAGAAAGTTTACCCCGGGGATCACTTCAATGGCTCTGCTGGACAGAGGCACAGAGAACTAATCTAAGGGGGCGGCGAAAGCCAACACAATTCCGGCTAGGCTTATAAATGCCTTCGGGCAGATAGCCTAGTACCTATCTATGAACCTATTTCTTCAGTGATGGATGCAGTGCTCTTTTTCCACATCCAGCACTCATCACACAAAGGTATTACCAGCAGGTTGATCATTCCTGTAGGGATGAAATTACTCTGTGGGGAAATGTATGGATGTTAAAGGAATAGCCAAGTGAGGAAAGGAAGGAGAGAAGCTGTCTAAATGCATGAGAGGTCCTGAAATAAAGTCAAATACATACAAATCAGCTTTGATTAGGGAATATAGCCTATTTGTGAATGTGAAAAAATACTTTCTTCCTCTACTTCTGAGGCTTAGATATCACTTGCCCAATATAGTTCTATCATGAAAGACAGGCTATAAGAGAAATAGATAAAAATAATAATAATCATAATAATAATAATAATGTTATCAGTGCTCAGGAAAGATACAGAAAAGCTTTAGAGAGACTGAAGACTAGCTATTTTGGGCTACTTTTACAGAAACAACATCTTCAGAATGTGATGATGCTCTCATTTTGTCAGCTATATAAAGAAGCTGTTTCATAGAGTGAAATATCACATATAGATAGCTAGTGAGTATACACTGAGAATGGGTGTCAGGTAGAAGTGTAACATGTCAGCACTTATTTTTTTATGCAGACCCTCTTTCAAAACTGATCCATTAGTCTAACATAATAAAGGTAACAGGCATCAGTGTCAGACAACACAGAGTGGGAAGAGAGAACAAACTGCCATTGCTGTTAATTGTCTGCTAACTTGTAAAATTCCAGATCAGCCAACATTCAGAATAAAATACAGGAATGTTTCACCATATCTATTACTACAGAAGCCACCATTTGTTCTCTAATCTTTCCTGACTGTGGTAAATTAACCATTGTAATATGAATGGTAGACACCCAGTCATATCAACACACTATCTAATAAGTTTCTACAAATTTGAGCAAGGAGACATATGACATTATCAATTTACTTTTTACACTGAAATATGCAAATGTAAACATCTCCTTTTTCATTGTTTGAAGTGTGTAATACAAGGTGTGAAACCATTACACACTAACTACATAAAATCCAGACCTTTTCTGGTACTTTTAACTACAAACAACTTGCTAGGAAATCAAGCTTGTTGTTAACTGTTGCTACACTGACAACCTCTATAAAAAAGGGTAAGATGTTCCTTTCCTCCCAGTTTAGTTCACATTACTTGACTGAAACATTTGAAAACAATGCTGTCCATACCAAAATGACCAGCGATGCATTGCTATATCCACTATCAGCCATCTTGTTGATACAAGCCTACTAGTACTATTTTCTGCTTTAGAACATGTAACACTTTGTTGTATTATTCTGAGACATCTCACTGAAATGTAAGGCTCTGATAGTCAAGGAAATGACAGTGTAAGTTTTGATAAATAAACATATCCTTTAGCAATGTATTCAGTCTGACATATACAATGATGAAATGTTCCTGGGATTAAAAGCTTCATTTCATGGTTTCTTGGTTATTTGAGTAAGAAAAGAGATGGAATGGTGTTACAGTAATCAAATGTCATGATCTGTTTGGATAGCAGTTTTATCTCCATGCTACAGAGTTGTATCTTCAAGGAATTTCTGATACTGCAGCACAGGTAGTAGCTGTCACACAAAGGAATGTGTGTGTGTGTGTGTGTGTGTGTGTGTGTGTGTGTGTGTGTGTGTGTGTGTGTGTGTGTATTTGTGTGTGTGTGTGTGTGTGTGTGTGTGTGTGTGTGTGTGTGTGTGTGTGTGTGTGTGTGTGTGTGTGTGTGTGTGTGTGTGTGACTACAGAAATTCAGACAAATTAAGGCTGAATGTGGTTGGCTATGGGTGGGTAGGGCATGGGTAAAGGGAATTTGTACTGAGTGTTGATATGTTTTAAGTGCAAAATAATAAATGCTCAACATGTTATCATGCATCAAACAAATAAAAGCGACCACCAACCACAGTGAGCACCAAGGTCCTTCCAAACAAATGTTCAACACATGCAAAAAACAGTAGGTGGACCCAAAAACGACAGCAAGGCTTGTAGATGAACCCGTCTTTATTTTTTGTGAATTAAAGACGGGTTCATCTACAAGCCTTGCTGTCATTTCTGGGTCCACCTGCTGTTTTTTGTACATGTTATCATGCATGTTTTGTATGGAGACGAAATGACATATCGACCATTCATTATACAACTATATATATATATATATATATATATATATATATATATATATATATATATATATATATATAAATAAATTGCAAAGTTCCTGCAATCACGGCTGCACAGGTAAATCCACACTCTCCAAAGCCAAGAACACAGCATCCATGGGACCTGACAAAATCCCAGGATGCATTCTACTCAAACTACAGAACGAACTGGCACATCACCTGAGTACCATGTTCAATCATAGCCTCACCTCAGGCTTTGTGCCCACTGAATGGTGCACAGCAACGGTAATCCCACTCCACAAAGGGGGAGCCACCATAGACTCCGGGAACTACCGTCCCATTAGCCTGACAAACCTGGTCTGCAAGGCTAAGGAACGTATCATCATGGAACTTATAAACAATGACATTGGTAATCCCCAAACTCTGGACCCCACCCAGTTCGGGTTTGTCAAAGGCAGATCATGTCTCCTAAACCTGATAGACTTCTTTGAAGCGGTCACCAAAGCCTTAGATGAGGGTAAGGTGGTTCACACAGCCTATCTAGATCTCTCCAAGGCTTTCAGCACCATCCCCCTTTCTGGAATTATAGATAAGCTCACTAAACTAGGTATAAATCCCTATGTCACAAGATGGGTTGCCAACTGGCTTACTGACAGAAACCACAATGTGAAAGTAGCAGACTCCAAATCCGACTTCAGACCAGTGACAAGTGTTTTACCACAGGGTTCAGTCCTGGGTCCTCTCCTGTTCAGTATCTACTTCTCAGAAGTACAGGCTAACACAGAAGGTCTTTGGATAATGATGTTTGCAGATGCCTGCAAACTAGGAGCCATAATCGTAACTCATAATGATGTGGACATCCTGCAAAAGGGCCTCACTGAGACAGATGCCTGGTGTCAAAGCCATGGCCTCAAGCTCAATGCTTGGGACACAGGTGGACAGTAGTCTCTACTTTGATAATCACATTACCACAGTAGTCAGAAAATCCTTCTACGTGGCGCACATCATCACAAAAGGTTTCTCATCTAGGAAAAAAGATGTTCCCCTCTATTAATTACTCATTAGACCCATCATAGAGTACAAAGCCCCTTTTGGTATGTACCTCACAACATATCTACAACAACTAAAAAGGCCTCACAAAGAGGATTACTAGTCTCAAACAGTTGCCCTACGCAGATCATCTCAAAAAACTCCAGCTTTACTCCGTCGCATATCGCCTCCTCAGAGACGATCTCTGCCTAACACACAAAGCTATGTCAAAGCCAGAGCTGTTGGACATGCTCCACTTAAAGAAATCCCAATCCCTCCGAGCTACATGCTCTAGAGACCTAAACTTTGTCACCACAAAAAACAGAACATGCTGGAGGGATAGATTCCTGTCCCAGAGACTTCCCATACTCTGGAACAAACTACCTATCTATATCAAACAAAGCTCCTCATTAGCACTCTTCAAGAAAAATCTTGATGATTGGATGGGAGATAGGAAATTCTCCCCAGGGATCACTTCTGTGGCTTTGCTCAGCAGGGGCACAGGAAAATAGTTTTCTTGGGTGGTGAAAGCCAGGTTACCTTTTTGGCTAGGCTATATAGGCCCTAGGGCCAATAGCCTAGTACCTGCCTATAATCCTATTAATATATAAATATATATATATATATATATATATATACACACACACACACACACACACACACATATATATATATATATATATATACATATTATATATATATATATATATATATATATATATATATATATTTATATATATGCACACACATATCTATATATATATATATATATATATATATATATATATATATATATATATATATATATATATATATATATATATGGGCCTACTTTACATGATCAACATCTCAAATGTTCGACTTTCATACGGCCGAGACCATATGATTGAACATTTGAAACATCGACCATGTAAACTAACACCATAACACACAAAGAAAAAAACTAACTCTGTTTAGCCCCCCACATCCCCCACTACTTAAATACACCAACTCCGAAATCTTGCCGTTCCGCACTGTATGGAGATTTCCATTCAGATCGGTCGAGCTTTTAAAAGTTCGATCATATGGTCTTGGTCATATGAAAGTCGAACTTTTAAAAGTTCCACCATCTGAAGGGGACCCATATATATATTTATATATATATTTATATATATATATATATATATATATATATATATATATATATATATATAAAACGACACACACATATCTAGAATTTTCTCACCAACTACTATAAATATAAGGAAAATAAATAAGTTAATTCTATCACATGACCCCACTACCTACAATAACGTTATGTAACAGATAATAATGCATTAAGACACAAAAAGCAAGCCATCAGTAAAAAAGAGAAAAGACAAACATGAAGACATGCAAAAATACAATATTATTTAACAATTCTTAAAATCAGTAAATTAATAAACCTGACAGGAAGTATGCCTTCACTCCCTTCTTCACTGGCAGGGATAAATCCAGATGGAGTTTTGTTCCTTTCCCTCATAGGAAGACCTTCTGGATTGCCATCATTCTTCCTTTATAACTCCTTTAGAGGCTTGACAGGACTCACATAGGCCTAAAGGTCATGAATCTACAGCAGAGTACTGGCCTTTTTCAGATGTCCCTGGTTAACTCTAACTGGCTTGCCTGTTTCTGGGTTAGTATCCTTAAAGGTGAAGTCACCATCCCATAACACAACAGAACCAAAAATAGAGCTTTTATTTAGCTCATGTACTGTGTTATCCAAAGTTGCAAAGCATGCTTTGAAAAAAACGGGATTCATTAACGTCTACACAGTGTACACTAAGTGTACACCATTTTTAGTGAAGAGACAAGATGTGTAACTCACACCTTTTTTCTCATAATTTTAGTTTTCCTATTGATTTTCTTGAAGCCTTAAATATCAAAGGGGATTCATTAATTTTAACTCAAAGTGTAGACTGCATGCATACTTAGTTCAATCTTTCTGAGTGACTACAAATCACAGAAATATGGTATGAATGTATACCTCTCAACTGCCCAGATTTTTGTAGAATGTCCATATTTTTGGATCATATTTTTGGTGTGTTCCTCATAAAATTTATGGTTTTCTGGCAAATCACTTGGATGATCTGAGGACTGAAGTCACTAAATAATGACATACATTTGGCTTGCAGACTTCAAATCCTTCAGAAAATGTATATTAAAACAAATCCTGTTACATTAGCAACTTTGTACATTTATAGGAGCAATATTTAAAATATGTCCCTATTTTTGGGGCTTTGTCCCCCTGTTTTGTTGGGCTTTGTCCAGATTTCTTATACTAAGAGGTTGAGAGGTATGTATGGATATTCTTGAATACAGACTGTGTACACTTAGTGTACACATAGTATATGCGTTAATGAATCAGGCCAATAGTCTTACCAATACAAAATGCCCACATATGGATTTTTCTGCCTTACAAACAAAAAGTCCAGATATAAATCCAATGTCCAGTCTACCTAAAATGAATTGGCTACAGGCTGTATATACAGTTGCTTCCACCCACAGGATCTAACTCCAGAGTAAATATTATATATTTTCTATAGAGATTCCTAGCAAAAGGACCAAACTCCAACTGAAGCACAATGACAGTTACCATTCGAAGTCCAGTTACGGACAATAAGCCTCTTCCTTTCAACTATAGTAAATATCTGGTGAATTTGGTATACAGAACAATAAACTTTTTCCTTGAGACTTGAGCAAATCTGAGATTTCTAAGAAAAGATCTCCTTTCTACAATAACAAATTTTATAATTGGTCTCATAATGACCTATTAGTCCAACACAGAGGGATCGCTTCTCTACCAGACTTGTAACATTACAAGGCATCTCTTAAAGAGGCAACACAATTTTCATAATATTTACATAACACTATGGCATTAACAATATATTACAGCCTAAATACTTACATTTTTTACAATACTTATGCCACAAATAATATCCAGCAACCTGAATTACTACTCAACTCTCTTTTTCTCTCACCCTCTCTATGATAGATAGATAGATAGACAAATAGATATTGCTTTTTTAATTTAGTAGGCTGTATAATAGACCCTAAGGAAATACATTTCAGATATAACATAGGTCGGTGAAAAACCAGGAGAAAAGTTTTCTAGGAAGGGCAATGCCTCTAATGTTTGGCAGCTACAAATGACATCAAACCATATCTCCTGTTCCTTAAATGTAGCAGAAGAGTATAAAATGAAACAGACAGAGAGGAAAAGAGAAGGATAATTAGCATCTGAATGAACATGTTGAGTTTCATTTTTTATTTCTAATAATATTTTATTGAGTTTTACATATGTAAAATGTACTATGCAATAGGAGAAATGAAACCAGGATTTAATACAAACTCAACAGCTATAGCTAGAAAAACAGGTAATTAAAATAATTATCAGTAAAATAAATTGTATTAGTTGGAGACAAATTAAGGAGGGTCCTATTGATGTTCAAGCACATTCATAAGCCATAGTCTGCACTGGTAAAACTGACAATGCAGTATTGTGATTTACTGCAGGATCTGTGAATCATACACACTACTTATACTACTTTTTGCTCTAAGTACATTGCTGGTACAGTCATTCTGGTCTGTTAACATAGACTTGTAGTTTGGATTGCAATAGACAGTAGAGTACCTAGGGCAGGGTGAGAGGTGCAACTGCCCCGAGTGCCAAATAGCTGATCCCAATTTTTCGTTAATGCAATACTGGCTTTTAAATGCCGATATTGTATTTGTGGTCAAATTAAGCCATATAGAGTTTGTAGTGTCTGTGGTCTAAACTGTACTAGCTGCTTGCTACATTGTAAAAAAAAAATATTTTTTATTTAAATCAAAACCTAAGCACTGTAGCACTCCATGCAAGCAGGGTAGAGACTGTGGCAACTTTTGCTACATTTGTCGCAAACACTTTGCTTTAGTTTAAACAGGACATTTTTAACCAAAGCGTAAATACTGTAGCACTCTGTGCAGACAGGGTATAAAATGTACACTGCATCAGCTGTTTGCTACATTTTAAAAGAAATTATGCTGAGGAGGGAGGGATGGGGACAGTGCACAGAAATCTGACCTGAATGGCTGGAACAGGAGGACAGGGTATGTTTTGTGCATCTGGCCAACTGGCACCTGGGTGATGTGCCAGAAAAAGAAACGTCTGCTTTTTTTTTTTTTTTTTTTGCTCTTCAGTGGAAAAGCTGGGGGGTTGTAAATCTAACTGTAATAAGCCATTTTGCTTATTAAGGTGGAGTGCTTTTCTGTTTTTGCTCTTCATTTGAAAAGTGGAGGGAGTGTGGGCACTAGTCAACAGGGTGTTGGCTGAACCAACTACACTTCTGGTAATAGTGGAGGTATTGTGATTTCCTGTACGATCTGTGATGCATTCATCTCTGTATTTCCAAAAATTCTATTGAAAAGCTTGTAAATCTGATGAATATTGCCTGCTAAGTAACACAATGCTCTCTGATATATCTGTTGCTGCTTCCCCATCTTTTGTTTAATAGATTTTGTTGCTTTTCCAGCCTCTTGCTGATGCAGTAGTTACCTGTTTGTTACATTAGCTACTGTGTTTCCCCAGTCCCTCAGTAAAAAATCCAAATTGCTTGAAATTCTAGCTCACATGTGATTGTTTTTTACAGTTTAGATTCAGAGGAGGGAGAGAACTGTCATTTGCTGCAAGCTGTAAGTTACAAAGCTACACTCACTTGAGGTTTTGGTCTTTTTGATTGATTTCCTCTCTAACTTACCTCCTATAACCTGAGAACTGTGGCATGCCCTGAGTAGTGATGACACAGTAAATCAAGGTAGTTGACACTATCTCCTCAAAAAGGCCAGTCACCTGTGGAGTCCTGAAAGAGTTTGTGCTGTGACCTCTCCTGTTTGGCATCTACTTCTCAGAGGTAAAGGCCATTATCAAGGGTCTCTGACTGACTAAGTCTGCAAATGATTTGAAGTTAAGAGCACTTATCAACTCTCCAAATGACCATAAACACTCCAGACACTGGAAATACCAAAACAAATGCATTTAAATAAATTAATGTTGGCATTTTCAGAGTCTGGAATTTTTATCTGGTTGTTTTGTTATAGTTCTGCAGACTTGGTTAACGTCCTATTGATCCAGCTTTGCTGCTGCATTGACTCTACAAATTACTCAGTCAACCTGTGGGAAGGCATGTTACAAACAAATAACTGGTGCCAGAGCCATGGACTAAAACTAAATGCCAAATAATTCATTATTGTATCCGTAGGAAAATCAACTAACCTGGGAAACTACCACATCAATAATATGTCCCTAAGAGTTGACACAGTAATGCAAGACTTGGAAACATATGTGGACAGTGACCTATTATCTAAGCACATACACCAAATGTCTGAACCTACAATTCCTCTCATACTGAGCAGGATTACTATTGCAACAACACATCATCAGTAGGGTAAACCTAACCTGTCTCATGATGGTCTAATCCCAGCTCTCATTCCCTATTAGTGGGTGAACAATCCAACACTTAGTGAATTCTGCTTCACAATGATCGGAAGAGCTGACATTGAAGGATCAAAAAGAGACATTGCTATGAATGCTTGGCTGCCACAAGACAGTTATCCCTGTGGTAACTTTTCTGACACCTCCTGCTTAAAACCCAAAAAGCCAGAAGGATCATGAGGCCCCACTTTCACGGTCTGTATTTATACTGAAAATCAAGATCAAGCGAGCTTTTGCCCTTCTGGCCAATGGGAGGTTTCTGTTCCCCTGAGCTCGCCTTAGGACAACTACATTACAATTTGACAGCTGCACCCCAGTCAATCTCCCCACCCGATACTGTCCCTGGAGCATGTCACTCCCGGATGCTGGGCACTTAGAACCAGAAGCTAGAGCTCCAGTGGGGCTCACCCCCCACGCCTCACTGGGTAAGTGAAAAAATGATGAGTACTAACCTATGAACCTATGAACCTAAGTGTTATTTCACTGGCAGCTGAGGCCTCCACTTATTCTACACCTCTCATGTCTCTTCACAGTGCCAGACTAGAGTCAAGCTCAACAAAGTCTTCTTCCCCGCTGATTCTGTCAAGTCCATTCCGTTGGCTGTGGTTTTGCCAGATAGTAAGTTGGGACAGTGGGAACCTCATTCATCCATTCATGCATGTCACTAATAAGAATATGAGGCATTTGGCTACCTTAAGAGAGTCATAGTTACTCCTGTCGTTTACCCATGCTTCATTGAATTTCTTCACTTTGACATTCAGAGCACTGGGCAGAAATCACATCATGTCAACACCCATCTCAAGCCTTCATGATGCTTTGTTTTAATTAAACAGTCAGATCCCCCAGTCTGCACCAGTTCTAACTCAGCTGCTAGCTGCTGGACAATGCAGGACCCCGGTTGCAGCTGGAGCAATCCACAAGAAGGGCCCAGCGCATGTCCAGAGTCACCGCTGCCATTCCCCCATCCCCTCCCGGGAGGGGGGAGCATGGTGAGGGGGCATTGCCTCTTCCGGCTGCTGCTTACACCCAGCCCCACTTCATGCCTGAGCCCAACTAAACCACTCCTTAGAGCTAATCCTTATCCCAAAGTTATGGATCTGGCTTGCCAACTTCCCTTACCTGCATTGTTCTAACATGCCAGAGGGTGTTCACCATGGACACCTGCTGTGGATACGGGTGTGGCCTGGTGCAAGACTTACAACCTCTTACACCATGGTTTTCACCTCCGATGCACAAGATACAAGGTTTGATCCTGACCTCCGACCAATGCCTGTTTGGAGTTTGCATGTTTTCCCTGTGTCTCCGTGGGGTTTCTCCCATGTCCAAAAAACATGCTGAATGTTTTCATCTCAAACTCACCAATGAACGGAGCTGTGGGCAGCAGCACAGACTCTACATGGTGCCCTATAAGGGGAAGAGATGTACAGACCATCCGTTTTGGGCATCTACTTTGGTGCACAATATCCTCAAGATAGGAGAACACGGATCACAGACTGTGCATCATGGCACAGCAAGCTACTCGATGGTGTAAAATATGGCTCTAGGTGATTCAGTCATGTTGTCTAATATCACCAAAATGGGCATGGGTAGTTACCGGTGATAAGTGGGTTGAGGATCCAGCCTACTCTTACCCATGCTATGGACCCTTGCTAAATGTGGGAAGGGTATATGTGCCCCCATTGGCCAGTGTGTGCTCACCATCAAGCCCAACAGCCTTGGGTCAATAAGCTATGACCAGTGTCTAGTTGCTCAGCCTGGGTTATCTGGGATAGCTCTGTTGAGTGAAAGCTGGATGTAAAACCACCCAACCTGCCAAACATGAACTCAGAATTGCTACACTTAATGTAGGTTCATTGACAGGATGCAGCTTGGAAGTGGGTGACATGATGACACAGAGGAGGCTGGACATCCTATGCATCCAAGAGATAAGATGGACGGGCAGTGCAGCAAAGCCACTTGGCTTGCCATCCAGACTCTACTACTCAGGAGAGGGACAGGCTAGAAATGGTGTAGGAGTTGTGGTGAGACAGAGGCTTCAGAAGGCAGTGAGGAGTATTATCAGAATTAATGACAGACTCATGGCAATCAGACATGATAGGGCAGTATTCATAATCTCAGCTTATGCCCCACAGCAGGGTTGTGATAGTAAGAAAAAGAGTGAATTCAGACAACTGTTGCAGGAGCTAATAGATAAAGCAGGACAATATGAATTGGTGTTGATAATGGGTGACTTGAATGCACATATCAAGACAGACAGAACAGGATATGAGGACTTCCTGGGTCCACATAGGTGGGGCAGCAGGAATAAAGAAGGAGAAGCCATTCTAGTCTTCTGTCTGGCAAATGGCTTGATAGTAGCCAACACATGCTTCAGAAAGAGAGACAGTCACAAAATCACATAAAAGAGTAGCCAACGTGCAACTCAGGTAGACTTCCTCCTAGTAAGAAAAAGGCACAAAATCCATGATTGCAAAGTCATCCTAAGTGAAACAGTCGGCTCACAGCATAAACCACTAATTACCACAATCAGCTGCAAGCCGTGGTCAGCGAAGGCTCTAAGGTCAATAGAGACCAAGCTGAAGACCTAGAAGTTAACTGGAGAGAAAATACAGCAGTGCAAGGAATTACTCAGGGGTCTAGCACCCCAAGAAGAGGAGAAAATAAGTGGAGTTGAACAAGAATGGCAATGCCTAAAAACACATGTGTTAGGACTATAGAAAAAATATGTGGCCGAGCCAGGTATGGAAATAAGGTACATAAGGAAAGCTGATGGTGGAATGCAGATGCCCCTGAAGTCATCAAAAGAAAGGCGTGCAGGAAAAAGTGGGAGATAGAAAAGACTAATCAGGCTAGGAAGGACTACTGGTTGGCTAACAAAGAAGCTAAGAAAGAAGTTGCAATAGCAAAGAATAGGGCACCGGAGGCACTCTACCAACTTCTGGAAAGTGACTCAGTAAGTGGCACGTAGAGACTATATCAGGTTGCAAGGCAAAGACAGAAATATAAAGAAGATAGTCAGACTCCCTTCATAAGGGATACCAGCAGCAACCTGCTCACCAGTTTACAGGACATCGAAGGCAGATGGAAGGAGTATTTCCAGCAGCTTCTGAATGAAGAAAACCCACAAATGTTGTACTGCCCCAGAAACAGCCTATGATGAGAGAAGAAGAGGAGCTCAGACTAGAAGAAGTAAGAACAGCACTACGGAAAATGAAGTCAGGGAAAGCAGCAGGCTCAGAGGAGGTCACAGCAGATATGATAAATATTCTGGGTAAGATAGGGGAGAAATTACTCCTGAGGGTACTAATAGCTGTGTGGAGAGAAAGATGTATCACAGATGACTGGAAAATAAGCATACTCATGCCAGTGTACAAGAACAAAGGGGGCATCCACAACTGTGGGCAGTACAGAGGCCTCACACTCCTATTACATTGCATGAAAGTTCTGGAGAGGTTGATTGATAAATGGATACACAGAGTAGTAGAATATAAGATGGGAGATGAGCAATTTGGATTCAGATGAGAATTCAGCACAACTGACCCGATGTTTGCATTGAGACAAATACTTGAGAAGAAGCTAGAGATGAGGAGAGAGTCCAACTGAACATTCCTAGACCTGGAGAAAGTTTATGACAAAGTCCCAAGAAAGCTGATCTGGGCAGTACTGTGGTGGGTTGAAGTCCCAGAAACATTGGTAGGATTAGTGCTGGCTATGTACAAGGACCCAATAATTCAAGTACGAACAGTGTTCAGCCTCACAGATGGGTTCCTAGTGGGAGTGAGGGTACACCAGGGTTCAGCTCTGAGCCCACTGCTGTTCATACTGGTGAAGGACTACATTAGCAAACAGATCGGCGGGGACAGATCAACAAAGTTGCTGTATGCAGACGATGTGGCATTACAGGTAGATTCTGAGCTAGAACTTCAGCAAAGGATAGGAGAATGGAATGCAAAACTGAAGGCACATGGAATAAAATTAAGCACAGATAAGACGGTAGTAATGGCAGCAAATTGGGGAAATCAGAAGGACTGAGAATAGAGATAGAAGGGAAGACAGTGGAATGGGTAAACAGCTTCAGATATCTGGGTGGGGTGATGGAGGAGAAGGGAAGTCTGAATGAAGAGATCAAAGCTAGAATCAGAGGGGCTGCAGGCAACTGGCATAGAGTGTCTGGTGTAGTCTATGACAGAAGACTGCGAAAGAAGCCAAAAAGTAAGGTGTACAAGTCAGTGGTGCAACCAGTACTACTGTATGGTTCAGAAACCTGGGGAGTAAAGGTAGAACAGTTGAAGAAGCTAGAGGTGATGGAAATAAAGTGCCTGAGAGGGGTGGTAGGATGCACACTGTGGGAGAGATGAAGAAATCAGGAAATAAGAGCTGAAGCCAAAGTAGCTCCAATTGCAGAAAAGATCAAAGAGAACAAATTACGGTGGTTTGGGCACATGTGCAAAAAAGCAGAAGGCAATCTGGTGAAGAAGATTTGGGACAGACAGGAAGAAAGTAAGAAGAAGTGAGGACATCCAGCAAAGAGGTGGATGGATTGTGTGAAAGAAGATCTGTGACAGTCAGGCATGAGTGTTAAAGAAGGCAGGAGTGTGGCGCTGAATCGAGAGAGATGGCGACAGTTAACATGATACCCTGTCCTCGTGTAGAAAAAAAAAGGGGAAAAAAGGGGGCTGATGATGATGACCTATCATCTGAGCAACATGTCCACTATGCTAGGGAAATCCTTCTAAATTGTGTGGTTTACTAGCAAAAGGAAAACTTGTAGATCCAAAGATGTCATTTAATCCCTCTGCTCATCTCTCATTAGTCCACTCATTAAGTATAATGCTCCCTTTGGCATCTTTCTGGCAAAGCACATTCACCAACTTGAATAACTAAACAAATGGAATAGAGGTCTTAAAACACCTGCCCTACATGTATTACCTTAAAACACTGTTGTTACATTTGGTCTGTTACCAACTGCTGAGAAGGAACCTGCCCTTAGCATAAAAGGTTTCCTTTGACCAAATTCTTATAAACCTATGATACAGCCACAAGTCAGATGTTACCAGAAATACTCAGTCAAGGTTCTGAATGTTTTCCACAGCATAAACATAATGTTATGGAGGGACAGGGACATTTTTCATAAGACACTCCTTCTGTGGAACAGACTTCCCATCTATGTAAAACAAAGCTCAAATCTGTCTCTAGTCAGGCACATTTTGGATCTACAGACGGGCAAAATGAAATTCACACCAGGGCTACCCCTATGCCACTAATGGACATAGGCAGCACCTAAATCCCTCTATCCCTAGTAGGGCCCCCTATAAATTATTTGTGGCATAACCCTATAAATAACCATTATCTTATGGGTACTATATAAATATAAATCTGAGAAAAGGACAAGATAATTTTTAATAGGAAATGGAGTAAATGTCTATTCTTAAAATGGCCCACAAGGGCAGATTGCCTAATACTCATATTTGAACATATAAACCTCTTAGAGGCCAGAAATCAGCTAGGCATATAACAGGTAAAACATTTTGTAAGTTTTACCAGAGTTTGGAATCAATTTGTCTTCTGACTCTAAGAGTAATTCTAACTACTTTTAATTGATGTAGCATGTAGCAGACCCATTTCTGTATGGTATCTAATAGCCCAGAGGAAGTATTATAACACTTCTAAATAAGAACCACCAATAAAACCACAAGAAAACTTTGGTTCCTCAAGTATAAGATGAAAATGTTTATAATAAAGATTCTCCAATAAGCTTTCAAATGTAATAGATTATGAGTAATAAGACAAGATAATGGTTTATCACACACACTCAAGGCAGCTTTATGGACCTAAAATATGTGTTTTATACCTGTTACATTAGTCTTAGAGAACTGAAACAATACGGTAATAGGTACCATGAAGTAAGGTTATTTAGCAGAGGTCAAGTATGTGATATTAGTCATGCAATGTCTTGCAGTTTGGTAGCAGTGTACCATTAAATAGATATAGCCCATCTAAATCAACTTAGGCTAATATTTCTGGTGTTTCAGTTTTGGCTCATTATATAACAGAGATCAGTAAGTGGGGGACGACTGTAGTATTTCAATGTTTTATTTTATATTTAGAGTGTTTGGACATTCTTATCAATAAATAAATTCCTATCAAACCACAATATGAATAAAATCTAAGGGGACTGTATTTTTTTCTGCAAAATGTCTTTTTTAGTTTCCATGAAACATTCTCAACTAATCATATCATAACATTTGAGTACCACTGGAGCCAAATTCATTGGGATGGCGTGGAAAATATAGGTCATGAATCAGAAAGGGCTCAGAGCTATGGGTTAATTTTATTTAGAAATGCCATTAATTACCATATTCATAATGATATTGTTTTCAGTGCTTTCAGTCTCGTCATTTGAAATCTTATGTTCCTGGTTTTCATTTAGATATGTCATGGTAATTACTGATGTTGTTATAACAACTTACAAATACTTGCAGAATTGTTGTGAGTCATTCAGTTGCTTATCTGTGGGTTTAAGAGAAAGGAGTCATGCCTAAGATTTGTCTAATTTAGTATGTTGACAAGTAATTTAGATTACAAGGATCTATCCTGAGAGTAGGCTGCCATCATCTGTCTTTCATAAGCCGATATACTCTTAGACAGTAAGGTCAGTAACTCAGCATGTTATAATTTATAGTATTGCTGGAGGCAGACACTACCCTTTGACACTTTATAGTGTAAGACCCTGAGATAACATTCTAGTTCATCATTTTCCTAGCATTTTCACAGAAGGCATGTACATTATTGACTAGTATACTACACAGGGCAGCTTTTAACCTTGCACATCTTCTATTTGATGAGATGTATCGGCATCATCCTCCAGCAGTTCCTCAATGACCTGTTTTATTTAAAATGTTAACAAAGGAAATCAGACAAAATGAATGAATGAAAATGTCTAGATTGTATATCCCTTACTCTGACTCCATTTGTGATATATCTGCATGATGATTAACACATCTGTATTGCACTTGTATGGTTGTATACAACTGTATATCTTTATGTTTCTATGTGTATATTTGCATGATGATTACCAATTCTTCATTTCAAGTGTATACAATTTAGTATTTCTCTCTGGACTCATTGACAGGGGTCTCGTGCTCTATCAGTCCATTTCAGTTAACACCTAAAGTACATAAATAAATACATAAAATATATTTCCCCTTTGATGTTTTAGTTGTGGAGTATGCTAGGTTAAGGTATAGGGTCCAGCATGATGAGGATTATTGTGGATTATTATTGACAAGGCAATGCCAAACTAATAGAAGAGTGATCTGAAAAGTATCTGGTGGCACTCTACTCTCTTAATGGATGATGTAAATGGAATAAACATTAAAAAATTAATACTAGACAAAAATGTTTAGCCAATTATTATTTATTATTTATTTATTTGTCTTTTGTTAACTGGGTTAGTCCAACTGGGCCACATGACCCATTGTCAGTGGAGACCCCAGGAGAAAAGGTCCACAAAACAAATACAATATGATTTACTATACAAGAAATATTAACAAGATATAATAACGGACATACATGCAGTAGACGAACAAATACAGTAGAAGACTTAGGGCATGAAGAGTTATATAGAAAAGAGTCAAACAAATAGTCTATTTTTTCATATTAACATAACAAGTAAACCAGAGACATATCAGTTTAAAAGAGAAAGAAAAAAGAATAAAAAAATTATTAACAGTGAGGTAGAAATGAGATGCAGTAAGAGAAGCTGGAAGTTAAATTATCTTGGAAGAAAAAGACAGTGAATTAAAGTATACAACAGTTTAGTAGGCTGAGAGAGGTTACACATTATTTGTTATATTTTCTAAAGGAAAGGGAAGCATGTTAAAGGCTAATATAACAGTAGGAAAAAGGGATTTGACAAAATTAAAAAAAGAAATATATTACTGTAGACTAGACAATTTAGCTAGTGGATTATTTAAATAATAATTTTCCTCTTGCTTTTATTTCTGTTTACTAGATTCCTTTCTTTCTCCAGTTAATATGCAAACGTACATAGTAAATTTAAACAAAGATTTGTCTAGTTCTGCAAAACTTCGCTATACTGTCTGTCTATCTATCTATGTATCTATTTATTTATTTATTGACATTTGATTACTGGGAAAGTCAGAATGGGTTGAAGCCCATTTTCTCTGGAGGCCCGGAGATAAAAGCTCCAAATTATTACAAAATATTTTAAGAACAATAATTTTGCAATCTTCAAAAAAATCTGCAGTTTAAATAATTATAACAAATTAGACAGTACAGAATAGCTACAAGTTATATGACAATCATTAAATATTTAGAGAAATTTTAGACAGTTTATAGAGAAATTAAAGGTATGTTTGTCTAATACAAACAGGAATTACAATATGAAATGAGGAAAAAACAGGGTTATGGTATATTTAGAGAGAAAGTCAGGGAAAATAATTTGATAGAGGTAAGGAAGTAAGTGAAGAAGGGAGTGTAAGGTGGTATAAGGAATGAAAGTGTATTTGTTCATATTTAGAGATAGTTTCTCCTGGTTTTGAGCAAGAAGAGGTCCAGATTTTAGCTAGGAAGTCTTTAAGAGTGGTTAGAAAGATAGACAAGAGGGAGGGTATTGACCTGATGAATACAGGTAAGCAGTTCCAGGCCTTAGCAACCTTGTATGAGTACAGACAATGTGTAGCAGATTTGATAGGTTTGTAGATAGACAGGAGTTTTGGTCACTAGATCTCAATGACTGACTTGGAACATAGTTGTGTAGAATGTTTTTTACTGCTGGAGAGGCAGATTGATGCTGGATAATTTTATAGGTGGCAAGAAGCTGTGTATGTGTTAGTTGATAAGGCAGTTCTAACCAATTTAAGCTTTTTATTGTTATACAGAGGTAGCTTCTGAAAACTCTATCAAGTTGCAAGACAAAGAGAGAAATATAAAGAAGATAGTCATCATACATCCTTCATAAGGGATGCTAACAACAAGATGCTCTCCATTCCATGGAACATCAAAGGCAGATGGAAAGAATACTTCCAGCAGCTTCTAAATGAAGAAACTCCATTGAAGCTGCAGTGCCCCAGACAAGCCTACAATGAAAAAGAAAGAAGAACCCACCCTAGAAGAAGGCAAAGAGATACTGAGTGGGACAGGTGGCAACCCTAAGTACACCACCATGATTAAAATGTTCCAACTTTAATAAACCAATTAAAAAACTCAATAAAACTGTCACAAAAGTTTAAAAGCAGATGAAGCATCAAATGATAAGCACTTTCAGCAGGATTTTTTCATATCATAACTTCCTGTGTTTCATTCCACATCCTTAAACAAAGATTCTCCAATCAGGTTAATTCCTTCATTGTTGGTTCCTCCTACCACAGCCTGTCAATCACTTGGTGGAAGTAAGCAAGCCTCCATTTTTAGCGAATAGAAAGAAGTTTCTGCTTCAGAATAGGTTTCAATGGAAACATGGCATTTAAGGGGGGGGCGGTTGGTTCTTAAGTTGTTTATCCACCCAATTTCACGAATCTCCATATTGCTATGAACATCCCCAGCTCTATGTCCTATCGACACACATTCTATATCTTTAAAGCTAAAGTAATGGGTTGGGTTTGAGTTAATGTGAGATGCCAGTGCATTTTTCATATCCTTCTGTCGAATATCTCATAAATGATGTAAAACCCTGACTTTCAAGTGTTGATCAGTTTTGCCTATGTAGAAACTAGGGCAAAGGTGACAGCATGCTAGATAAACAAGATGTTCACTGTTTCAAGTGGCTTTGACATTAAATATATAGCTCTTGCCTGTAACTGGATGGATAAAAGTGTTACTATTATCATTAAACTGACAGGCTTTACATCATCTGCATTTGTGAGTACCTTGTCTCAGAATGTTGACATTTTGTTGAGGAAAACCGTCTTTATTACAAAGAAGTCTTTTGATATTTTTCTTGTTTTTGAACGTAAACCTCAATTTTTCTCCTATGATGCTTTTTATTTTATCATCTTCAGTCAAGATAGGCCAGCACCTTTTAATGACATCACATACCCTTTGATGGTCAGTGCTGAAAGTAAGAATGCAATTCAGATTATTTCCTTCAAAATGCCTTGTATCTTGTCGTGTATTCAATGTCACATGGTCAGTACTACACCTAGAGAAATAGGAACGTCCATTCATTCGTCTTAAGGTTTCTGGATGGATTTTAGCTGTCAGGTCATCTCTGTTGCAGCCCCTGTTGGATAGATTTACTTCTAGTTGCCTGCATTCCTTCTGCAATGTATGATCATCTGTACATAACCTGGAGATGAGTATCAGCTGATTCTCATAGATGTTCCTGTGAACAAATCCACCCTATAAATGAGACAAAGTAGTATGGAAAATGAGGTCAGGTAAACAGCATGGTCAGATGAGGTCACGGAAAATATGATTAAGATGTTGGGTGAGCTGGGAGAAGTGGATCCTGAAGGTACTCATAGCAGTATGGAGAGAAAGGTATATCATAGATGACTGGAGAATAGGTATTCTAATGCCAGTGTAAAAGAACAAAGGGGATATTCACAACTGTGGACAGCAAAGAGGTATCAAACTCCTGCCACTCTTTGTTAGAGTGCTAGAAAGTATGATTAATAAATGAATACACAGAGTAGTAGAAACAGATATAGGAGATGTATAGTTTGGCTTTAGAATGGAATGCAGTTCTACTGACCTAGAGATTGCAGTGAGACAGAGTGTACAGAAAAAGTTAAAAATGAGAAAAGAGTCCAACTATGCATTCCTAGACTTCATGAAAGCATATGTCAGAATCTCAAGAAAGCTGACTTGGTAGTCCTGTGGTGGTCTGAAGCAATGGAAACATTTGCAGAGTTAGTGCAGGCTTATGCAGAAGGATAAATGGCACAAATATGGACAGTGCTTGCAGGTGTTCCCAATAGATGTAGGTGTACTGAGCCCATTGCTGTTTATGAACTGCATTGGCAAACAGGTTGGTGTTGACAGATCAATAAAGCTGTTGAATACAAATGATGTGGCATTACAAGCAAACTCTGAACAAGAACTGCAGAAAAAGAAAGGGGAATGGAATGCAAAACTGGGGGCACATGAGATGTATCTGAGTACAGACAAGACAGTTGTCATGACAGCTAATGGGGTAAATCAGAAGGAACTGAAAATTGAGATATAAGGTAAAATGGTGGAACAGGCTGACAGTTTAAACAATCTGGAATAGCTGATTGAGAAAAAGGGAAGCTTGGATGAGGAGATGAAAGCTACAATCAGAGGGGGTGCAGCCATCTGGCACAGAGTGTTAGGGTAGCATGTGACAGAAGAATGTCAAAGAAGCTAAAAATAAGGTGTAAAAGATAGTGATTTGACCAGTACTACTGCATGGTACAGAAACCTGGGCAGTGAAGGCAGAGCAGATGAAGACATGTCTGAGATGGGAGTTAGGATGCACATTGTTGAAGAAATAAAGCCAGTGTAGCTACAGTTGCAAAGAACAAATTATGATGGTTCTGACATGTGCAGGAAAGCATAAGATGATTTGGTGAAAAATATTTGAGAAAGACAGGAAGAAGGCAAGAAGAGATGTGGATGTCCAACAAAGGCATGAATGGGTTGCATGAGGGAAGACCTATAGCAGTATGGCATGACTGTTGAAAAAGTTGCAGAGTGAACTGAGAGCAACGTGGACCCAGACAGTACTCAGATTTACTACTTCTGATGATGATGATGATGATCATGATGATGATGATGATGATGGAACCCAAAACTGCCAGTCATTACATTCACGCAGCTTAGGAAATTAAACAATTTGTTCATAAAATGCAAAGCAGAAAATGTAATATATCTATATGAAGCAAAAATGCTGCTTGCTCAAACAGGTATTGGGCTTACAGGCTACACTTGGAAACCTTAAGCAAGCACCTACCTTACAGCACCTAATGCATATGCTTGTCTTTTAGGTGTCAGTTTATAATACCAGTGCAGCTCTTTATTATGTGTGGCCATCACATTTCTACTGCAGTACGTAAGGGGGGTGATCAGGTTTTCTCTCCTGAGTCCACCAGATTAGACTATGTTCTTTTCCTCAATAGAGTCCACTCTATTCATAAAGGCTATGATACCACCACCAGTGTCACTTATGACTTTTCTCTTCCAGCTTAGTATAATCCTTTCTCCTGCAAGATAAGAGCCATTTATAAGAACAACTGATCCTTCAACATCAGGATATCCATTGGTGAAGAAACTTCTGAAAGGCTTGGCTGCAACTAAGAACTTGTAACTCTTTAATGAGAGCCTTATTCAGTGGATATCAAGAATGAGAGAGGGGCTTCTCCTCCTCCATCCTTGCCTGATCACTCCTGGTTTGGATAAATGTTCGAGCTGATACAAGAGAAGGGATATTGGCTTTTGGAGACCATCTATTCCTGGAGAAGAATATATCAAGCATTTAGGATTGCAGAACAATCCTCCTGGGTAGTTTCATTCTCCTTATCACCATATGGAATATGATTACATATGTCTGGCAATATCTAAAAACTGTTGCTGCAATATATCCCTGAGGAAATCTGTACTCTCCCCTCCCCACAGGTATGTTACTTCTGAACATCTTAACATGGTCTCCAGAGTATTTATGAAGAGGGAGCATAATTCTCACCTGTTTCCTGTCTATCCTTACTAAAGAGAACCCAGGGCTTTGGATAACTGTGGAAAGCATGTATTTGTTTCCATCACTTTTCTTC
Source organism: Protopterus annectens (assembly GCF_019279795.1). NCBI lineage: Eukaryota > Metazoa > Chordata > Ceratodontiformes > Protopteridae > Protopterus > Protopterus annectens. Next base: position 496,361,839 of record NC_056736.1, on the reverse strand, counting down.
TCAGGGTGTTGAAGTAACTTATATAAAATGTATTGTCTGTGAAGCAATTCTGGTAAAGAGCAACATTATGTGGACAGTATGCTTGACAGATACATGCAAACTCAATACTCCAAAGAAAACAGAAAACATCAATACTACAGTAAGGATCAAGGGAATCAGTATTTGATACCATCTAATGGTAGAAGCAAAGACAATGGTATTAGATAGCAACAAAAATATAACCCACACAAAGACAAAGGTATTAGGTAGCAAGAAAAATATAACCCACACTGTCTTAGTGAAATGCAAGAATATCTTAGAAAAAAGTCATACCAACTGCACAAGATGTCACTATATGAATAAGGTTTTCCAGTGCACTCAAATCAATGTGTAGAGCTGGCAAAAGAAAATTAAGTTCCAGCGTATATTGGCATTATAACACATGAGATATAAAAAGCTGAGTATTATGCTGTTAGCAGATTCCATACTACTGTAATAATTAATATACAAGGGATTGGATAAGGTGCAACTAACAAAAGTAATATGCAGACTAGAAAAATATGGCATTACATGATTCCTTGCTGCGTTAGTTTGTTTTGCTGTAACAACTCAGTCAAAGTACCAGAAGTTCTCTTTATATAGTGAGCTACACACAGACCCTGACATTCAGAAAAATGCTTAACATATGTGCACAAGGACTACTACAGAGAAACTGAGTTGATCAATGTGGCTCAAATGTAATTATCAATTAAGTAGATGGCATTTAATGCCATGTATATTAACTATGTAAGAAATCATGTCATAGAAATGATGGTGCTGTTAAAGAGAGAGGTATTAAATGGGTATGCATACAGAATTCTTAAGCAAAAATAGTGTTCATCTTATACAGATATAAGCATACATATCAACAGTCAACCTCATAACACTATTAGAAGTGTTTCAGGCCATAATATGTGGTTCACAGCAAGGTTCCTATTAATTTTTAGTCATTGAAATGGGGAAGAAATGGGAGGGTACAGAAGTCAATAAGGGAGAAAAACAACATACAGAAGGACACAGGACAGGGAAGTGTGATAGTGGGAAGGGTATAAATGTTTCTAGGACTGGTGCCCATTTGTTTCTAAGAAGGATAGATGACAAAGGATATAAGGAGAAGTAAAGTAAGGAATGAAAGTGTAGGGATGGAAGGCAGGGGCACGCATGCACATATGAGATACAGAGAAAGACCAACAAGGGAGGTGCTGACACAAAGGGTGTTTAATAATGGATGGAGACACATACTAAGAGAAGTCGGACAAGTGATGATGGGAAGACTTGGACAACATGGGATGGGTGACACATAAGGAAGAGGAATACTGTGATGGGGAATAGGATGGGTTCCCGGCTCTTGTTCTCAGAGCCTTAGGCAGAAGCCAGACACACTTTCATCACTGCCCTCCCTAATATTTTCTGTATCAGATGGCACACTGGTGTGTACCAGGCAGTGATGCAAATCTGCTAGTCACACAGGGAAGTCCTCTAGGTGGCCAATGCATGTGGTGTCAAGCCACTGGTTCACAAACTCCACCATTACTTCTTTCATCTCCCAATGATTAACAAACAGTGACCCACTGATGGTGTCACCACTGGCACCCACAGTATCTACCTCTAATGTTCAATGGCTGGAGAACAAAAAGGACACCTTAGTGTTGTTCCACCACAGCATGACCTTTGTCACCAAACAGAAAGGCAACTCTGGAAGCAAACGGAGTGCTACTGGGCAAAGGGCAGACACAATGGTGGAGTGGGAACTGCTGCCACACCCACGGCTGACATAGCAGAAATAGTAACATAAATGGAGAGCAATAAAAGCAAGCATCAAACAAAAATATAAAACACAGAGAACAATAACAATAAAGAAAGGGAGATAGAGATTTTGTGCTTATCATATATGTCTGATGACCAGTCTTATAGGAACCTAGAAACAGAAGAGCAGTTACTTAATATGCTACTGTGGCAGAGGCCATAATGATGACTAAGTAAAGAATATCACAGGTCTCTGTTGGAAGATGTGTATACAAGGGTGGTGTAGCATTTTACCACTTGGCATGGTGGTGAGCAGCAATGTCAGTAGGCTGCACTTGATCATAACAGGCCATGGAGGTTATGTGTGTGGGTGTAGCCCTGTGGGTATGTCATGTGGAGCAAGGACAAAGGAAGGCAATGTGTACACAGACAGTGTTACTAAGTATGCAAGCCAAAAAACATATGGTGCTAGAGTGCTGTATCAAAGGCAGACAAATCTGTGGTGGTAGCACAGGCAGCTGTCAGTATACTGGACCAGCTATCATAATGTAAGGTGATATATAATATGGGACAGAATTTTTGCTATAATGTCAGAATGACATAGGTATGTCAGTAGAGTTGTCACATGCATGGGCATATGAAGGGCTGATGCATGGGCAATATGTTGGATTGTGTTACTTGCATGTTAGAGGACGTCTTGTTCTGTAACAGTGTCTGCTTCATGGTACTGTGCCAATAGCCCTGCATGTTGGGCAGCATGTGGGAGTGAGCATGATCAAAGAACATCCTGAGATGAACATTCATTTGTAAATGTGGAATGTATGGATCCCTTGAATATGTCTTGTGTGCATGTGGGATAGTATGCCAGCAGATATACAAATGCTATGTCTGGCAGTATATAGTGATATTACATATAGGTGTTACAGTTACCACTACAGAATTGCAGCAGTGGGTATTACAATAGTTTTGCTACTAGTGACTGATGATACTTTATCGGTTCATAGGTAGGTACTAGGCTATTGGCCCTAGGGCCTATATAAGCCTAGCCAAAAAGGTACCCTGGCTTTCTCCACCCAAAAAAATTATTTTCCTGTGCCCCTGTCGATCAGAACCCCAGAGATGATCCCCGGGGTGAATTTCCTATTTCCCATCCAATCATCAAGATTTTTCTTGAAGAGTGCTAATGAGGAGCTTTGTTTGCTATAGACAGGTAATTTGTTCCAGAGTATGGGAAGTCTCTGGGACAGGAAACTATCCCTCCAGCATGTTCTGTTTATTGTGGTGACAAGGTTTAGGTCCCTAGAGCGTGTAGCATGTCCAACAGCTCTGGGTTTCACATAGCTTTGTATGTTAGGCAGAGATCGTCTCTGAGTAGGCGATATGCGACGGAATAAAGCTGGAGTTTCTTGAGACGGTCTGCGTAGGGCATCTGCTTGAGGGCGGTAATCCTCTTTGTGAGGTATTTCTGCAGCCTTTCCAGTTGTTGTAGATGTCTTGTGAGGTACATACCAAAAGGGGCATTGTACTCTATAATGGATCTAATGAGTGAGGAGTAGAGGGGAACAATGACCTCTTTTTTCCTGGGTGAGAAACCTTTTGTGATGAGGTGTGCCACATAGAAGGATTTCCTGACTACTGTGGCAATGTGATTATCAAAGGAGAGACTACTGTTCACCTGTGTCCCAAGGTCTCTTATCACACTTTCGGTGTTAAGTAGACTACCACCTATGTGGTAGCTCATGGGTACAGAGTTTTTACCAAAGGGGATAACAATGCACTTTTTGGCATTCAGCTTGAGGCCATGGCTTTGACACCAGTCATCTGTCTCAGTGAGACCCTTTTGTAGGATGTCCAAATCGTTAGGAGTTTCAATTATGGCTCCTAGTTTGCAGTCATCTACGAACTTCATTAGCCAAAGACCTTCTGTGTTAGCCTGTACTTCAGAAAAGGGATACCAAACAGGAGAGTACCCAGGACTGAACCCTGTGGTACTCCACTTCTCACTGGTCTGAAGTCAGATTTGGAGTCTGCTACCTTCACAGTGTGGGTTCTGTCAGTAAGCTATTTGGCAACCCATCTTGTGACATAGAGATTTATACATAGTTTAGTGAGTTTATCGATAATTCCGGAGTGGGGGTGGTGTCAAAAGCCTTGGCGAGATCTAGATAGGCTATGTGAACCACCTTCCCCTCATCTACAGCTTTGGTGACTGCTTCAAGTCTATAAGGTTTAGGAGATATGATTTGCCTTATACAAACCCGAACTGGATGGGGTCCAGAGTTTCGAGATTACCAATGTCTTTGTTTATAAGTTCCACAATGATATATTCCATGGCCTTGCAGACCAGGCTCATTAGGCTAATTGGGCGGTAGTTCCCAGGGTCTGTGGTGGCTCCCCCTTTGTGGAGTGGGATAACCATCACTGTGCTTCATTCAGTGGGCACAAAGTCTGAGGTGAGGCTATGATTGAACATGGTGCTTAGGTGGAGTGCCAGTTAATTATGTAGTTCATGTAGAACACAACCTGGTATGTTGTCAGATCCCATGGATGCTGTGTTCTTGGTTTTGGAGAGTGTGGTTTTTACCTGTGCTGCCGTGATTACATGAACTTTGCATTCCATATTTATTATTTTTTCATCACTTGTTGATACTGGTACAATAATGTTGATTAGACTTCTCTGATTGAATTCATCTGGCAACCAACAAAATTCCTGGTTTTATGTATATATTACTGTAATCAAACAAAACTAAATTCTTGCTTCTATGTATATATTACTGCAATCACTATGTGTAACACTGTTTCTAATTCTGTACAAATGAATGTTTAAAATTTTCTGTATCTATGTTCTTGTCGCAGCTTTTTTCCCTGGGCCTCCACTAAAAATGGGCTCTTTTAGGCTCAGTGGGCTTTCTAGTAAACAAATGCAATAAAATGAATAATAAATAAAATAAATAAATACTGTTGCTATTATGTACAGTAGTGATATATACAGTGTTAGTAAAGATACCCACCTCTGCATCTGGAGAGAAATGCTTTATCATCCTCCTAATCTGATATAGGATCTTGTTCTCTGAAATCTGTTCCTGAGCTGACAAACATCAGCAAAAATGCAAGCATCATGAATTTAATGTCCTGCAAGGGCCCTTTTAACTATACCTAAAGTAAAAGAACACTGACGCTCTGCATACGTACTGTACATCTCAGGAGCACTCTGTCTGACATCATGTTCTGCTTGGCATAGAAGGTCAATTTAGCATCTCTTTAGGTCATTATAATGATACCTGAACTGCTTATGAGAGTGGCAGATTCCAGCAGCAGCAGTTACAACTTTGGCAAGGCTGTGCCAGGCATCCTGTTTATAGTGGGAGCCACCATTAGGATCCCCCAGCAGGGACTATTAATGGTCTGTGTACATCAGGCACAGGAATATTTTGCTTTATTTTGAGCACCACATGAGAACACTGCCACCCTCAGTGCATTCAGAAGCCCTGGCTGCATATCAGGTCAAAGTCCATTGAAAAATGGCAGCTTTCTAACTTCCATTCCCATTGCTGTTGCTGACATATGATGCACATCGTTGAGCATATCAGTTGCATGGCAAGTCATGGTGCCTCTATTGTTAGTTTGTAAATACATGACGTGGAAGGATGTTGTTAGGGTGTGAAGTATGGCACGTAAGGATATAATGAGAAGCACAGCACATACATATGTTTCCTTTTCTGCACTCTAGCACCTTTAAAGGACATAATATTATGATAGTTTTACCCATATCCCCACCAGGGTACTTGATCTAATCCTGCCCTCACATAGGCTCTGTGGTTCACAGGAACTTATGTGAGTGTGCAATGCTGAATGAACCTCAGTACACAACCTTGGGCATGTGTGCAATCAAATAAAAAAGTGATTCAGAAGCATTTGCTGTAAATAGACTTGTTAGTATAATGACCTCACTAGGATCCTCAAATTTAAATGACAGAAACAGCAATGGCCATTAAGTTGCTTATCGTGCTATGGAAGGTTGCTTTAGAGGGACTTACAGAGAGACTGAGAAAGTATGGATGATGAAACTCTGTCAATTACACAAAAATTCACATGTGGGAAATGACAGGAAGTGGTGCTTGCACATTATTTTTACTGCCTTCTATGTATGCTGTAGTTGCCTACTGTTTGCTCAACATCCTAAAACTGTGTTGGGGAAGAGGGTGTGGATAAAAATAGGTGTATGACATCTGAGGTAATGTGAACAAGGAGGGGGGGTTATGACATAGCATGACACGTCCAGGTGATGTCACATAATAGTCTAACTGCAGGACAAGAAGGTCTGATGTGTGTTGCAGTATGTGGAAGGCACAGGCCCTGATCCACGCTGATGGCCACACGCATGTGTATATATATATATATATATATATATATGTGTGTGTGTGTGTGTGTGTGTGTGTGTTACTCACTAATGATATACAAGTCTTGTAAATTGTTCTTTGTCTGTGCAACTCACATATTCTGCCTTATATTTATTTTTATTTATTTTACATTTGTTAACCGGGCTAGTCTAGCTGGATACATGTCCATTTTCAGTAGAGGCCCGGGGAGAAAAGCTCCAGGAAAAGATATTAAATAGACATATCAATGTCATAATACATCCAAATTAAAAATACAAAGATGATAATGGCACAAATTAGAAGATACAAATGTTAAAAAAACAAAATATATATAATTTTTTTTTTTTTTTTTCTCTCACTGTCTTCTCAAATACAATAGACAGTGAGGATATGCAGTATATACATACATTTGATTAGCAATGTTATGGTATTTTGTATCAGTAGGGTAGTATTAGAAGTTTCAGAGAAGTAATAAGTTAAGAAGGAAGGAAGTTAGTCAGGGTTAGTACAGGTGCATTGCCAGTGTGTTTTAAGAAATAGCTTTAGTTTCTTTTTAAGAGGTTGAAGCGAACTTTAATTTGTAAGTTCAGTTGGTAGTAAATTCCATAGCTTGCCTACAGAGTTAGAGAATAGGAGTCACCTGATGAGTTATTGGATCTAGAAGTGTTGATCAGGAGTTTGTTTGAGGAGCGTAAGTTCTTGAGGTTTTTGTAAGGTGTAATGATGGTAGAGAGTATTGGAGTGTTGTGGGGTTGGTGCAGGGACTTATGGACAATGGTAAGCTGGAGAAATTGAATATGGTTAAGAAATTCTAGCCAGTCCAGTTGTTTTAGGTTTAAACAGTGATGAGTTCTGAAGGGAGAGCCTGTTGCAAATCTAGCAATGTTATTATAGGATGTTGCTAGTTTGTTAAGGTTATTTTTTGAAAGGTTAGTATATATAGGGGAAGCATAGAGTAGAGTTGAGATTAAGTGGGTTCTGGCTACAGTGGTCCTAGCTACTGGTGTAAGAAAGGGCTTGATTCTATAAAGGGATCCTAGTTTTTTAACTGATTTTATTGTGCTGTTTATATGACTATCAAAGTTTAGGTTGTTGTCAATTGTTATTCCTAGGAGTTTAGTAGATGTGTCGGGGGTAATAACAGTTCCATCAGTAGATGTGAGTGTAAGGTAAATAGGGGTGGAGTTTCGGGTTGGTGTGAAGAGTAGCAATTTAGTTTTTTTTTGGGTTAAGCAGGAGGCATCGGTTTGAGAACCATTGTTCTACAGTGTTAAAAGCTTGTTGGGTCAGAGATTTAAGTTCAGTTTGAGAGGTGGCTGTGCAGATAATAGTACAGTCATCTGCATATTGAATGCAGATGGTATGTGGGATTGCTGATTGGAGGTCATTAATATAGATGGAAAATAGAAGTGGGCCTAAAATGGAGCCCTGTGGAACACCGAGGGTAATAGGAAGGTTACTAGAGAGTTTGTTTTGCCAGAGTACAGCCTGTTGACGGTTTTCAAGGTAAGATTTGAACCAATTTATAGCTAGGGAATTAAGTGAAAGCGATTTCAGAATGTGTATTAGGAGTTGGTGATTAACCATATCAAAGGCTTTAGATAAATCAATAAAGACAGCAGAGGAAAAATATTATTGTTACGGTTTTGTTGATGTTGTCTGTGAAGGATAGTAGGGCAGTGGTGGTGCTGTGAAAAGGTCTAAAACCGTGTTGGCAGTTGGCAAGGAGGTTGTTATGGAGAAGGTGTTTTAGAAGTTGCTTATGGATGCATTTTTCCATAATTTTGCAAGAGGGATAACAGAGCAATAGGACGAAAGTTAGAGTAGTCATTGGAATGACCTCCTTTGTGTAGTGGGATAATATGGGAAATTTTCCAGATGGATGGGATAGTCCCTCATATATGGTTCTGTTGATGAGTATGGAAATTGGGTAAGCTACGGCTTTAGCTCCTTTTTGTAGAAATTCTGCAGGAGTTGGTCTGCTGAAGGGGTGGTAGGTTTAAGTTTTGGAGAAGGGAGCAAATGAAGGAAGTAGGTACTGGTTGTATATGAAATGGTGGGGGTGGGATAGTGGTAGAAGTAGGCAAATTTGATGTATCAGGAGATAAATGGCTAGCAAGTTTTTGGGTAGCATTTGTGAAGAAAGAATTGAAGGCATTGGCAGTTTGGGAGGGATTGTTAGGGTTGGAGCCAAGTGGGTTGGGAGTGATTAACTGACCTGGGTATAGGAGTTTATTAATGCTAGTCCAAAACTTTTGTGGTTCCTTATGGTGGGAGTGCTGTTGGTAGAAGTTCTTTTTATCTAACAGGATGGCATGTTTTGTGTTGTTTCTATGTTGTTTAAAGATTTGGTGATCTGAAGGATTTTTTGTGGAACGCCATTTTGCCCAGAATTTGTTTCTAATTAGGATTTTTTGCCTAGTTATGTTTGTGAGCCAGGGGGCTGGTTTAGATTTGTTTCTAACAGAGCGTAAGGGGGCATGATGTTCCAGGATGGTTAGGAACTTAGAATTAAAGTACTCTACTGCTTCATTGATTGGGAGAGATTTTAATGGTGACCAATTACATTGTTTGAGTTCAGCCTGGAAAAGTTCTGGGTTAAATTTCTTTTTGGTGCGTAGTGTTCTGTATGAGCATGGGAAAGTTTGGTTAGTTTTATGTCTGATAATGTAGGTTAGTGAATGGTCACTTAGGTCATCTGGGAGGGTACCTGTTTTGTATGTTTGCTGGGGGCTATTAGTAAGTATCCAGTCCAAGGTACTTTCTTTGTTGTTGGGTTTGTTAATTCTGGTAGGGGAGTCAATAGTTTGTGAGAAGCCATAAAGGTTGATATGGGTGGTAGGGTGTGTAGTATTACAGGTATTCCAGTCTATATTAAAGTCTCCAAGGACTATGGTTTCTTGTGGCAGATTTATGGAAAGCCAGTTAAGGATATTCTCGAGTGTATTGATATTGTTTCCTGGAGGAAGGTATATACAGACAATATTAATAGCCTTATGTGTGTTGATTTGAAATTTAGTGATTAGTATTTCAGTACTGTTGTCAGAAGGTGGGTTATGATTTACAGTGCTAACTTGTAGCTCTGCTTTATAGAGGATTGCTATTCCTCCTCCTTTTTGGCAGTGCGGTCCAATCTAATGATATTATAGCCTGGTGGGGTCACTTCATTGTCCTTAATAGTAGGTTTAAGCCAGGTTTCAGATAGGCATAGGATGTCAAATAGGTGGACATCTAAAAGGGCATGAAGTTGAGTAATTTTGTTACAAATGCTTCGTATATTAAGGTGAGCTATAGAGAGTGAGTCAGAAGGTTTGATAGATTTTAGTGTACTAGATTTATTTGGGTTGCTGTTTGTAGAGTTAATGTTATGGTTTGGGCCAGGGTTTGGGTGAATGTCACCATCTAGTAGGGAGAGGAGGAGTGCTATGTGTTTAGGGTTGAGAGTGTTATAGTAATAGTCTGTAAATTTTTAGCATCATGGACTGTATACGTAATGTGAGTTAGCCTATGATATTTGGCTAGTAGGTAGGAGGGTTTGGATATATATTTAAGGAGGTTGTGATGGTTAGTTAGAGGTGGTGTGGATGTGTGTTTGGTGGGGAGGAGAAGAGTAGAGTAAAGTGATTGTTCATAGGAGGTTAAGAAATAGGTAGAGGTTAGGAGAGGTATGAGAGAAAGTATGAAAAATAATCGCAGTTGGTGTGGGATAATAGAAGTAGGCATTATAACAGTTTGAGAAGTGGGAGAAAAGTAGTTGATAGTCTTTTAAGCAGTTAGAAGGTTTGTAAATAGTTAGTATGTTGTAACCAGGAGGGAGAATTGGAGAGGTAGCAGAGGATATGTTGAGATAGTGAGGGTTGGGGTGTTAATGATGTGAGTAGTTTGATTGGATAGAATGTGTTGTGGGTGTGGTTAGAGAGGAATAAATGTTGAAGCACTGGGGCGGTGGGAATTGGGGGCAGGGTAGGGGAGCGGAGTGAGCCCGAGGGCTTAACGGAGCGGAAGAGACAAGAGTAGATTGTCAAGGAAGACAATCAGTGAGGTATGAAATATAGTGGATAAGACTGAAGGTAAGAAAAGTAGTGGAGTGTTGCGGGGCTGTCAGGATTAAAGGTAGATAGTATAAGGAGTAGAGTGAGACAAGAGATAATTTAGGTTGTAGGAGAGATGGTAAAAACAGTAGGTTAGGAGAAACCCTGGGAAGAGAAATTTGGAGAGATATGGATACGAATGTGAGAAGAAAACTAAGAAAAACTAATATTCAGAAGCTGATATTAGGCTCCACCTAGTGGCCAGTTATTTTAATGCAGTAGTAGGTCTCCTAAAGGAGATATCAGACAAGGGGTAAGGGGGAGATAAAATGATGCTGTGGTGGCCTTAAGTGAGGGATACAGCTGCCCAGTAGTATGACTCTATGAGAGCCCTTTCACTAGTACAGGTGTGTTAGCTTAGTGGTCAGTGACACAACAGCTGTACCTCTTTGCATAGCAGGAAGGAGGAGTTTCACCCATATCCACAAGGGGCAGTCATACAGTGGATATTGTAGTCCACAGCCTTCATAATGTAAGCATGTGACTGGTTTGTCCATGTGCTTTTAGAATCCTTCTTTGATAGACTGCTACTGTGAGAAGAATGTGTGCATTTGCAGGGGGGAAAGGGGTTTTCACTACAAATGGCTATGTCTGCTGACCTGGTAATGCTCCATAAGGGGTTGCAGCAAACACATATGTCTTGACTGCTTCAGGCACTATTGTAGCGGAGAATTATCTGAGGACCTCTTCAACTTGTATGGGCTTCTTCCTATATCTGTATCATGGTGCTATATATCTGGACTAGAACTATTGGGGGATCCTGCACACATGTCCAAACAAGAAGATTTATGTGGATAACACTGGGGGATTGCACAGAGATCCTGAGAGTTGTCCTGTCATAGGCATCAATATACTTTGGGATGCACATATATGCACACACTCTAATGTCAACGATTATACAACAGTGGGAGGCAGATGTACTGTAGTTGACATTTACAGTGTATGTTATTTTCAATGTGGTTGCTATACAATGACAAATCATTGCACTGCTGGACCTCTAGCACTTGTATCTCTGTATAGCTTAGACAGAGGCAGTATGTGTGCTGCAGCTGTGGCCCACTGGAACACAGAACAGACAATCTGCACCAGAGTTTCCGTTGTTTCAACATGATTTCCTTTGTATGGAATGGTAGACCTTCCCATGCATCAAGGAAGCACCAAGAAGCATACCATACTAATTGCAGCCACACAGATGGCAAACATGTAAGTGGCTTGTGCTTCATCATGGATGATGTATAACAGATGTCATGTGAACATTGAGTATATTTATGAGTTGCTGAGCAATAGGTGTATCATGTTTGGCACACCACCAGCTTACATGTATGTTTCTTTGATTTTACAGGTAGTTATGCCTGACACTGAGAGAGATTGCAGCAGGAAATTCTTCCAGGTTGAGAATGGCATTCAGCTATAGTCCCACTCTTAGCATGGTTTGTGGATATTCCATAATTAGTGAGCCAAACAGATCTTTCATTAGTATGTCTGGCTGGCCAATTTATAGCACAGTAGTGTAGCCAGTGGCCAAAACAGAACTTATAAACAGGTTCAGAAAAGGATCACAAGTTCAGGGATGGGTCACTAACATAATTGTGCATGCATGCCGCAAGGCAATCTGCCTAGTATATTACCAGAGGATCATGGGCAGGTGTCCGTTGACAGAGTCATCATTAATTGATACAAGATTTTCTGGAACTACTATCTGGTGCAGGCCAGATATCTTCATTATCCATGGAAAAATACTGGAATTGGCACCAGACCTGCATGCAGCACCTTGGATGCCAGTAAGCAATGCCACAGATGAGTATGTCATAGTATGTGAGGTAGTCTGTATTATCTGCCTGGATCAAGGTTATACAACTAACACAGATAGCTTCTTTGTCATTCTAAGCACTTCAGAATTACAGTTACTCTATCACTCTGCTCAAGAGATGTTAACCTTAAAGATTCTGTAGCAATCTCTAGTAGAGGTTTATTGACACTGGGCTGCAGTGCTGTTGACAGATGCATTCATAGCTGAGTATGCTTATATGTTTTCAAGTGCACTGCATTGCCAGGTTCCTCCACCATGGATTTAGGATTGCCCATTGTTGAGGAACTCTCTGTAACTGGAGATTATGGAAGCCAGATCCTAGCATAGTTAGAGGTCAGAGTGCAGTGGTAGACATGGTTAATGTGATGGCCATATCCCACCCTATTCCACAGACACAACTCATGTGCCTGTGCAACCCACCCCTTTGTCCAAGGATGCTATAGTAATACAGGATGAGACCAAAAACCCACGAAAGGAAGCACCTTCTTCTCCAGTGGCAGAGTCATCAGTGGCTTCTTCCAACTCCATCAAGTGTGGGAAAGGTAGCAGGGGTTGGCACACTGGTGGCTAGCAATGCCATGAGCACTATCCTTTTCTAAACCTGAATGTCTCTATGGCCACTACTCACCATTTGTGCAGGGCTGTTTTTCAGGATAGGCAGAAACCAATATAGCTGTAACAGAGCTGGTCAGCATTGTAGGTAATCTGTATAATGACCTATAGAAATCCAGCTATGAAAGTTCTGTATACTGCATATGCCCCTGTGCAGCCACTTATCATGGTCACTGTCATTCATGTTGCTGGTCCACCTTAACTTCTGGTGGGAAGTCCATCATGGGAGGGTGGTTACAGTCTAGGCCTTGTAGTGCCACCACATCTACACCTTCATCCAGTATTGTGCTGGGGACGGTGGATGCAGTTTTGGACAGAGTGTTAATCCTGAGACCACCCATAGCACATCTCACCATTCATAATCACACTACAGCCTTTTTGCATGCTACTAGTCATGTCTGTGACCCTCCTATTGGAGGGTTTCCCCATTGACTGGGAGGAACACAGTCTGAACATAGACCTGTGGGTGCTATAAAGCTGTTCATTAGACCTCTGCATGGTATTGCATTCCCTGCTGGTGTTGTGCCAATGCATACCCTCACACACACATTCGTACTATGAACGTCTACCCAGTCACATCACAATGCCGATACCAGATATCCAGCTCAGTCTTCCTGACACCTCACAGTCTCTCATACCTGAGTCTAGCACATGCAACAACACACAACATTAACCTGAACCCTCCTTCCCCACAACGCACACCCCCCACCCACACACCTATACACACTTTCTACTGTTGACACCTGTCACTGTGTCCCTCTCTACTTGTGCATATGCTGAAACCTGTACCCTGTCCTCTGCACTTTATTCCCTCAGTAGACTGTGCCTGATATGCAGTGTAACAGCCCATGCATACTACAGCACAGCTGAGTTGCATCATTAAATGCATCATTGTTACTGCTGTATGCTATGTTTAATATAGCCTATAGTAATGAACCAGATGGTGCCTCCTAGCCATTGTGCCAACTTATTGTGCCTGCCTCAACCTGGCATAGTCATATACTGCAGATGTCTCCTCTACAGACTCATCTGGCACCGCTTCTGTTGCAGACTCTTTTACATCCTCTTCTCAAATGCCTGTACTGTGCTGTGCCTCCTTGTATAGCATGATTTTGTGTAATGGTGCACACATTACAAATAGTTTACTACACATCTCATAGTCACACTGCAAGGCACCACCAGTGACATCTAAATAGTGGATGTGGACCTTAAGCAGTCAGAACTCATATTCAGCAATAATTGTGGTCTGTGGCATGACTTAGTTGTGTACAGGCTCTGCCATGTTCTGTGTGTTTCTTATTGCTATCATTAGATATATTTGGCATTACCAATAAAATGGCCGTGTGGGAAATCACCTAGTACAAACCACTGATATGATGCACGTCTGCCAGATGTAACAGCCATGGATACTGTTTGGGTGGTCCGTACCTCAGGAAATCAGGTTATATCATAACATGCCTTCATTATGTTGTTTCTCTCTTCTATGATACATAGAAACCCTGTATGCTCTTTTCATGCTGTAGCATGGAATCAATAAACTAGTGAAGCATTCTTGACACAGGTACATTATTTCAAGGGGGCCCATTACATCAGCAGTGATGACAATATTGCAGGACAACTCAGTAAGCTACAAGATTTCACTGGTATTACATTCAGCATTGTTTAACCATTGTAAGACTTTCTAACTTTATAAGCTTCTTTTTCTAATTTTTCTTTTTCCTTTTTTTTAATAAAGCATTTAAAAGCTATAACAAGTATTTATTTATACTCAGGTAGCTGACAGTGCACATACAACATCTTTCTGCTGTAATGCTGTTTTATTTGTACTGGGCAATATTGAAATGTTTGACATTTGTATTTATTTTCAGACAGGAAGAAGTGTCATCCTGGAAAAAAAATATATAAAAATAGATGCTGGGGTCACTGGGACTTGATCAAAGGGGAAAGGTGCATACTTAGGGATTGTTAGCATTCAGGGCTGCATCCAAGTCAAAGACATCTGAGCAAGCACACGAGTGTTAGGAGTTTTGAAAATTTTTATAGTTGAGAAGAGGAGTAAAAATATCACAAAGCTAGCACCTATGTGCTAGCCATAAGTTTGCTAACTTGAAGTTAAACCATTTCATCTAGTACATTAGGAATCTTTTTTCCAGGTTTAGTTTTTGTCAAACTGATTATAAAAGACTACAAATGTGTTTTAGATGAAAATGCTTAACTCATTTTCATATTCCTCTCAAATCTCATTGTTAAAGAGTCAAGGATAAAGGCAAATAATAATAGAGTGACAAAGGCCCAAAATTAGGGATAATTTTCTAATTATTAATTTTATTAACTTATGAAGTTAATAGAGCACTTGCATTAATGTGCATTGTTGTGAAGAATATGTGTGAAACTGTAACGTTTAACCTAATTGGCTAACAGTAATTCTTGGTGATTTACCAAAAAATCAACAATTTTGTGATGGACAGAGAAAAAAAATATGAGGTGAAAAAAGACAAAACAGACAAAGAAACTAACAAAAATGGGAAATTAACTGCTAAATGAGGGACAATTGTTTGTATTCTACAGTTTTATGGCTATTTGTTTGTCTTTTTTAAGCATACAGGAATAACATGATTAAAAAGTACACTAGCTATCTTAAGTTATACATTTGAGCTGTAGTATAAAGGCAGGTGTCAATTATTTAGAGCATTGGACCTTGCATAACTACTGGCCCAGAATACCAGGTAACATCTTTACTAAAGATATAATGGTCTCTGTACTCTGTATTTTTGTACTGTACTACCACTGGAGTTACAATAAGTCCAGTCCTGAGGGGAGAGTCCACAGAAAAAGGAATGACTATAATGTTTTTATTTTTTAAACATGGAAAGCAACAGATCATTCTGTTAGTTCTGTTTGCAATAGGGGCTATTGTTCCCCCTTAACCCCCATCCTGCTAAATAAAAAAAATAGTTTTTTAGTGCCAAAGGGGTGTGTCATTCCCACTTTCAAGTATAATTAACCAAAAAAGTGTGAGAGTCTGTCAGAATATTATGGTGGTAATGACTATGAAACTAACCTACTGCCAAAACACGCAGATAGCTACACAAATGCACTGGTGAAATCAAGAGAGCACCCCTGCATTACCAGGCTATAATTCATACCACACCTTTCAGCCACCTAACCTGGACCAAAACACTAAAAGCGGAGGTGTGTCCATATTCATTAAAGATATCCACACATCCAGGCTAGTTCCTCAGCATAATGCATCTGAGCTTATCCAAGTGCAACTAACTCTGGGCAAGACTGCAATCCAAATTGTAACTTGCTACAGATCCCCTACCATGCTCCAGGATTCCCACTCCTCATTTCTTGATACACTGGAAAATATTAGGGTACAGCCAAACATCCTAATAATGGGCGATTTCAACTACCCCACCATTAACTACTCATGTACCAACTCTTTTGCTCAACGTTTTCTGAAATTCATAAATTCCAATGCCTTGGATCAACTTATCCACACCCACACCCACACCAGGGGCAGCAATATCCTAGACCTGGTCATTACCAACATGGATGACTGGTGTTCTACAAAGGAGGTCAGTTCCTAGTTGGTCAGATCCAACCACGAGCTAATCACCCTAGACATCCACATCCTGCCCCCACCCCCATTAGGGAAACCACCGTAAAAAATTTCTCTAAAGCCAACTTCATGTTTCTTAAGACAGAAGTGGCAAACTTCACAATACCCATGCAGATGGACAATAGAGGTACGACTGCTGAATACTACACAAATGCACTTTATAAGCACTTACATGAGTGCATGAATCATGCTATCCCTAACAGAACCAAGATGCTATCCTCCAAAAAAGGAAGCCAATCTGGTGGTCCCCTGCCATAAACAAACTCTACAACAGAAGAAAGAAACTGTTGCAAAAAAAGAGTAAAATCCCATGATTGGAGGAACTCCCTGTCAGCCTCAGTAAGAAGCTGAGATCCCTCATAAAATCCTCCAAAGCTAGTTACAAAAACAAAATTGCCACTCATTCTAAAGAGAACCATAAAGCGTTCTATAGCTATGTCAAGAATCTCAATGGCAACACTCAGATCTGCTCTGAGTTACAGCACAATGGCACTAAATATACTGAACCAACTGATATTGCCAACATCCTGGCAGATAGGTTCAGTGCTAACTTTACCCCTATCTCACCCCCTAAAGGGCCCATCTCTATACCGGAAGAATGCAAAGTTCCTGTAATCATGGCTGCACAGGTAAATCCACACTCTCCAAAGCCAAGAACACAGCATCCATGAGACCTGACAACATCCCAGACTGTGTTCTACATGAACTGCAGAATGAACTGGCACCCCACCTAAGCACCATGTTCAATCATAGCCTCACCTCAGGCTTTGTGCCATTCACACAGCAATGGTTATCCCTCTCCACAAAGGGGGAGCCACCACAGACCCCAGGAACTACTATCCCATTAGCCTAACGAGCCTGGTCTGCAAGGCCATGGAATGTATCATCATGAATCTTGTACACAAACACACTGGTAATCTCCAAACTCAGGACCACACCCAGTTTGGGGTTGTAAAAGGCAGATCATGTCTCCTAAACCTGATAGACTTCTTCGAAGCAGTCACCAAAGCCATAGACGAGGGTAAGTTGGTTCACACAGACTATCTAGATCTCGCCAAGGCTTTTGACACCATTCCACACTCTAGAATTATAGATAAACTCACTAAACTAGGTATAAATCCCTATGTCACAAGATGGGTTGCCAACTGGCTTACTGACAGAACCCACACTGTGAAAGTAGCAGACTCCAAATCTGACTTTAGACCAGTGACAAGTGTAGTACCACAGAGTTCAGTCCTGGGTCCACTCCTATTTGGTATATACTTTTCTGAAGTACAGGCTAACACACAAGGTCTTTGGCTAATGAAGTTCACAGATGACTGCAAACTAGTAGCCATGATCAAAACTCCTAACGATGTGGACATCCTACAAAAGGGCCTCACGGAGACAGATGCCTGGTGTCAAAGCCATGGCCTCAAACTCAATGCCAAAAAGTGCATTTTCATCCCCTTTGGTAAAAACTCTTTACCCATGAGCTACCACATAGGTGGTAGTATACTTAATACTGAAAGTGTGATAAGAGACCTTGGGACACAGGTGGACAGTAGTTTCTCCTTTGCTAATCACATTGCCACAGTAGTCAGGAAATCCTTCTACGTGGCACACCTCATCACAAAGGGTTTCTCATCCAGGAAAAATAGGTCATTGCACCCCCTCTACTCATCACTCATTATACCCATTACAGAGTATAACACCCCTTTTTGTATGTACCTCACAAGACATCTACAACAACTGGAAAGGCCACAGAAATACCTCACAAAGAGGATTATCGGCCTCAAACAGATGCCCTATGCAGACAATCTAAAAAAAGTCCAGCTTTACTCCATCGCATATTGTCTATGCAGAGGTGATCTCTGCCTAACATACAAAGCTATGTCAAACCCAGAGCTGCTGGACATGCTCCACTTAAAGAAATCCCAATCCCTCTGAGCTATACACTCTAAGGGGCTAAACTTTGCCACTACAATAAACAGAACATGCTGGAGGGATAGATTCCTGTCCCAGAGACTTCCCATACTCTGGAACAAACTACCTATCTATGTCAAACAAAGCTCCTCATTAGCACTCTTCAAGAAAAACTTGATGATTGGATGAGAAATAGGAAATTCACCGTGGGGATCACCTCTGTGTATCTGCTCGACAGGGGCACAGGAAAATAATTTTCTTGGGTGGTGAAAGCAAGGGTACCTTTTTGGCCAAGCTTGTATAGACCATAGGGCCAATAGCCTAGTACCTACCTATGAACCTATGAACCTATAAGTGTTATGATTTAACAGATGACAAGTCAGGTACATTGTCTAGCATATGTCATACATTACTGGCATACATGTAATTGCCAAGGGGGCCAAAAAGTAGTGATTAAAAAGTTTTTCATTTTTTTTTCTTATGCAGCATGCTGCATGAATGTCAGAAACAAGGACAGCTATATCACCTCATGAGGGAAGTGCTATATAGTGGCTGCCCCTTGCTACCCCACACAGAAAAAAAAAAGAACGCTTCCAAATTTTAAATACCCTTACTGAAAAGATCAGCAGCCCGAGGTATAGTATGGTGATGATACAGACCAAAACTACTGTGCTGGGAAACAGCAGCAGCATGATTTTGTTGTAATCGTAGCAGACAAGCAATTATAGGCAGTGGACATTTTTGCAGGACTAAGTGAGTACTAGTCCACAACTTTCTGTGTGAAATGGATTAAAAAAATACATTACTACAACTTATATTTTATTTATTTTCTATTCTTTTACAGTTGGACATCAAAGAGGTTTGCAGCAAACAAAATAGCTATTGCTGGTTGGGGTGGGGTCAGTTTTTTATCAAAATATTGTGGTTGTTAAGCAACTCTGTGTTTTTGTGAAATGGGGTTAAAATGTTATTGCAGCTTATATATTTTATTTCTTTTTTTATTTTGTTATAGTCCAATATCAGAGATATATGCAGACAAAAAGTAATTATAATTACAGGGTAAGGGTAGTTGATATTTCAAAATGACTGGCTGCTGTCACTTGCTTATTATTCTGGCTTTGCAGGACTAATGTGATTTATGTGAAGCAAATCAATACACTTGGGTAATGTTCGTGTCAAATACCTATACATTATAATGGCCATTATTTTGTAAGAACTGTACATTCTTCATTAATACTACATTTTTCATTCTTAATAGTTTGTGATCCCCATGTATGGTGCACTTGTTTCAGCCTTGATTGTTGTTATAAACATTTTTAAATTATATGTTTATATAATATCAGTAAACTAGCCTTATGTCAATCAGTGCTTACATTTAACTTTCAATAATTTGCAGTTAGTTTTTGAGCATGGAATTCAAATGTCCATTATTTTTAGTTACAATCAGATATCTGAGGTGTACACAGTCAACAAAAGTGTTTATAAATGCTGCGTGAGGGGTGTCTGTAGATTAAACTAGTACCCAAACAGAGAATTAAAACAGAGTCAATGTAGCATATAATGACTGTTGTATCTTTGTGAAACAAACTTGAAATTCATTACTGTGGCCAATTTTACCATAGTCTACAGCTGAGGTGTATTTGGTCAAGAAATGTATCATTTCTTGGTAATGAGCTGCTTGTGGATTCCAGTAACCTTGCAATCAGTTAAACAGTCACTATTCTGGCTTTGCAGGACTAATGTGCATTTGTGTGGAGCAATTTGGATAACGTTACTGTGTCTACTGTGTTTTTGCTTGAAACAATCTTGAAATACTTAATTTTGTATATTATTATTTTATTTAACCACAGACATACATCTGAAGTATACACAATCAACAATGCAGTTATAATTCCTTGGTACATCTGCAAATGTGTCTTCAAATGAATAACTTTGCTATTATTTGCTCTGGTTAAAAAATAAGTTTTCTTATTTTGCAGGACTAATGCACATTTGTGGGATGAATATTGGAATACTTTATTGTGGTCAATTTTTATGACAATCAGACATCAGAGATACACACAGTTTATAAAGTGGCTGTAACTGATGGGTATGGATGCCCTCTATGGATAAAAGTGACTTGGCCCTAGAGTTGTTTGATAAATGTTAAACACATACTGATCTGGCATAGCAGGTGCAGTGCCAAACACTGTAGTGCATTTACTGAAATTAGTATATACCTATCATTGCTATGACTTATGTATGTCTGCATGTTTGTGTTCAAGTGTTGCAATATATTTTAGAGTATCAATCTGGTCATAATTTATTTAACTTTCCATCACAGTCACACAGCAAGATTGTATATTGTATATAACATATGCTATCTGTGGTGGTCTGGGCAGGATATGTGTGACAACAACTGATTGTTGGCCCAGTAGCACATCAAGTATCTGTCTGACAGTACTGGTTTCCCTGGTTGAGTCCTTGTCTATATCTCCTTTTTTATCAAATCTGAATCTCCTCCAGATCTCTCTGTCTCTTTTTGTGGGTTTATCCAGGTGATCTGTATTTTCCAACCTGCCAAAGGCATACCCATATGTGAATTAGTATCCATCCCATTTGCTTGCATGTAAGTACGCAGTGGCCTATTTTTGATGGACGTGGCTCATCAGGTACAGTGTAAGTTTATGTGTGTTGTGAGTGTCAGAGTGTGTATATGAAAACATTGCCATCACACACATTTGTGGACATGCATACAATATTGGCAGGCACATACATACATAACTTTTTGGGGGGGTAAAAGTATTAAAAATCAGACATTGTATTTAAAAATGGTATAAAATGAATCACAGACCACCTAGACTCTCAAGCTTCTAGCAGTCTAGTGGCCCTGACACCCAAAGTTGTGCAAGTGGATTTTGACACATACCTAATAGAGGCCTGTGCCCTGAACTTCACCTAATATAATACCAGCCTGGCTCAAAGGTGTGCAGAAAAGGTCACTATAACTTGAATGTATGGCTGGGGTCAGTGTGTTGTCTTAAGAACTTTTCTCACAATCAAATCTTAGAGGCATGAACAGAATGTCATTATAGGATCTTTGGGATCAACATACTTTCAAGGAGCAAAATGCTGGAATATATTGCACATTACTGCTATTATTTTTTCCACTTCTTCACAGGCAAACATTAGATGTGTGGCTATCTTTTATAGTTTGATTGAATGTGGATATTCTTTAAAGCAGGTATGGTGAGAGGGTTTTGAGAGAAAGCTAAGAAGCAAAAATATCTGTTGATTGTTGCAAAGCCAGAAGGATAGTGATAATGACAAAGTTTATGCCCTACAAAGAGCTTGAAGATGGGGGTACCCATTTCCATTTAATTAAAGAAGCAGTGCTTTTCTCCAGAAATGCAGGGGTAAGTAAATCCACTGACATTGTGGAAAAGTATCTGAAATCTGTGTGACTTAGAATTAAAAGAAGGTTAAGACATTATTTTTCTGAGGGATTAATTTCTATTTGAAAAATTGACATATGCAGTAGACGATGCAGAGCTGGCAAATCCATTTTTGAGTGTGGTGTTAAAAGAAGAAGGTAAATGAAGCCAACCCCCTAAAAAACTGAGGTGTGATGCAAGTGGGAACAGAGGTTTGTTAGAAGAGAACAGGGAGAAAAAGAAATATCTGCAAAATGTTCTGCAATCTCCAAACATTGCTCAACTGTTGACTACTGGTACGTCTCATGAGAATACATTCTCTACACTCAGGGGATAATATTTTAAAGCATTATTTTGTATATCATGTTAGTTGATTTTGTTGTGATAGCTACTTATTCTGACTGATGTCTTCTCTCTCTAAGATAAACAATATTGTAGCCTAAATTGTTCTGTTTATATAGCTAAGAGACCCTTGAAATGCATACTTATTACTGTGTATATATGTTCTACTGAAAAATGTGTAATTGTTAACCATGTATACATACTCTATTGTATTCAGTCATTGTTGAACCATGTTTATAGACATTGTATTGCACTCTGTCAGCACTTTTTGGAGCTTTTCTCCCTGTGTTTCTTCTGAAAATGGGTTTCTGACCCGGTCAGACATAACCCGGTAAACAAATGTAAAATAAATGAATACATTATGTTTATTATTAATGGGCATACCTTTTCATATATGGAGAATATCCCACCATTCTGTAGATTTGCTCACATCTTTTGCATAGCTAAGTCATATTACTGGAAAGTAGGGGAGGGCCCATGAAAGTTAAACAGCATAGGGTCCAAGGTGCACTTAATCTATCATTGGATGACAAGTGCTGCCATGTCTAGAGGCTGTGAGTACAGCCTCTTGCATATAGATATTCAACAAAATGGCAGCTATCCTGCACATACTGTAGTTTCCTGGTCTACCCTCCTATAACTCCAGTTTTTCACTGTGGCCAGCAGCTCTGGTAGTCACTTCTATTTGTATAAAATTCATACATTTTTGAGTGGTATCAGCATACTGTGTACCTTAGTTAACATTCACCATTGTCCTCTTTTTAATAATGGTGATTATTTCCATGTCATTATATGTTCAATTTCATAGTGCATGGGTGGCAGTATTTCATGGTCCAGCACAATCTCACTGCCTGTGTCTCTGAATCTAACTCTTCCTGCACATCAGTATTGTCTTACTCAATCAATATTTACTTTTGTTTTCTGCCGTTGACATCAGTGTTGTCATGAAATGTAATTATCACAATGCACCAAATCCTTCTGAATCACATGGAGATGTTATAAACAGTGCCATAATTTTCAAAATATGTAATGGCTACATGAACAGCATAAAACATGGTGGGAGATAAGTGTACAACAAATTTGTTTACCATCTGTCATTTGCTGCATTTAAATCTCAGGTCAGGGTAGAAATGACTCGGATCCCTCTATCAATCTATCCATCCATCCATTCACCTATCCATCCAAAATACCATTTTCCCTTGTCTTTGCACATGAAGTCAAGGTGTCACTTTGAAAGTGACAATCATCTAGAGCCAATGATCACAGCACCAGGTGGCTAGCCTTACAGAGCCTGAGAATGATGTCTTCAGTGTTCCTCTGTTAGACTGCAAAGGTGATGCTTGTGACATCAGAGAGCATCCATGCCAGAATAAATTAAGCATTAACATTATAAAGAGGCTGTCTCACTACCTCTGCCGGTGCAACTTAAAATCCCTTTGTAGAAACAGTAGAAAAATTTTGCTTAGCCCTGTGGTTAACTCTAAAAGAAGCAGTCCTGGGGGCTCTATATTAAATCAGCGAACGCTTAAAAAAGTGAACACTGATTTATCGACCCCATGTAAGTGAAAGCTTACAATCCCCAACACTTAGAACAGCGATTTTTTTCCCAGGGAAAAAAAATCACTGTTCCAAAAAAGAAAAAAAAAAAAACATTACATAAAGTGTGTGGGGGGGCCTCACCCCCTACACCCCCTGACGTGGGGGGCTGTGCCCCCCACACCCCCCACTAAAATATACTAACTCTGAGATCACACTACAGTGACGAAAACAGAAAAATTACGAAGGCGGTCAAGCGATTTCTTTCCCAGGGAAAGAATTCGCTTATATGCCGTTTCGTGCTTTCAAGTTCGAGCAAGATGCATTCAAAAGAATGCGTCTTCAATCATATAAGAGCGAACCATCCTGGGCATCCAATATGTCTACTTGACAAGTAAATTTTCAGTGGAGGTATATGGACAGAGTCTATGTAATTTTAGTCTCCTGCCAGTTTTGGGTGATGTGCCTGTGCTTCACATTGGTCTCCTTTAGCTTAGTAAGTGCAAGTGAAAGTATAGGCCATATATGGGAATTTCACCTCAGATGTAGCACACACAGTGGTGGTAACATAGCATACATACACACACAAACACACGCACACACACATGCAAAACAACACACACTCACAAATGCACACACAGATGCACACACACAAATACACATACGTGTTTTCACATGCTTGCATGTGTGCATGCAAGTATTACTCTGACACCCTCACATGTCACATGCAGGGCAGCAGAACATTCCTGCATTTCAATTGTGTTTGTCTGTGGGAAGAGGAAGTGGCCATAGGATATTACACCGGATACTATGGCAAACAGAGAGTTGGGGATTGCCATGTCCCTGCATAACTGCAGGGTTACAGTATCATATATGGGGAATGGCAAATGGTAGCTGCAAGTAGATGCAGTGTTGGAGGCGGAGACCTCATGTGTGGTGTAGTTGAGCACTTACACCCACTAAATCACAAGTTTTCCCTGCAGATGTACACATATATCTGACGAAATATGGGAGACAGCAACTTGAGAAGCTCACAAGCAAAGAGAATAATGTGCTACAGCAGGCCATCTACATACATGGCATATACTTACTAGCCAAAGCTGCTGCAAACCAACAGGTCAGGGACCATATTTGGCAGGACATGGTTCAAGAGAAGTGAGATGCCAAGCCAAGCATCTTTCAGTCCTGGCAAGGGAGACCATATTAGCTCTCTACAGTAGGTACAAAGGGACATACAGATATTTCCTCCCATGCAAAACAGAAGGCTTGTGACATAAGAAACAGAAAGACCACAGGAAGTGGATGACCAACACTGAAATGGTTGACAGAGGTTGAAGATATTTTTCTCTGAACAAGACAACCAGCCCCAAATACAAGGCAGTGGCCTGGATGTGGGCAGAGGCTTTGCACCTATTACCTGTGAGTCCATGAGTGATGAATTACGCTAGTACTAACCACAGCACTATGGTAAGATATATATCTATATATATATCTATATATCTATATATATATATATATATATATATATATATATATATATATATATATATATATATATATATATATAGGGTTTACTATCACATGTTCGTTCGTCTTTTAGACGAACGAACTATGTACGAAAACCACTTCTCGGAACAGTTAGGGCAATGACCACAATGCCGAAGCTGACATGAGCGAATGGCCACTGTTGTCAGCTCCAACATTGCAGTGCAGATAGCACAATAGTGGGGATGGGGAAATGTACCCTTACCCTCACTGTAGTGCGATCTCAGAGTTTGTATAAATAAGTAAGGAGGGTGTGAGGGGTGCAGGGGGGCTTGTCCCCCTTCAAACAGCTGTTGTAGTGTGTTGTGTTGGTAGGAGCATTTCAGTGTAGTCGACATTTTCGACATTTGACTGCACTGAAATGTTCCGTTCGACATTAGCATTGTTCGATGTTCAGATTTTCGAACATTTGTTTCGGACATCTGTACTATCGAACAATGTTGAATCGAACATGTGATAGTAAACCTATATATAGATAGATAGATAGATATATGCATGAAGTACAGTGAATATGATTATTGATGAATTGTGCTTCTGTCTTCTAGGCACCTGGAGTTTGTAAACTAAATGTCTGCCACAACACAATATTTGTTACGTGGTATCTTATAGCAACATTTACCATGTGACCCAGTATGCATGCCACAGTGGGATAACACAACCAGACGGTGTCATATTCTTTATGCTTTCACAGGTTCCACTGACGAGGTTTCTTGCATAATAGGACAACAAAGAGCAAAGGTCAGTAGAACTACTGTGGCTAACAATGATGGTGACATGCAGGTGGCATAGTCTGAAGAGACAATGGCACTGTCTACAGCATTCCGGTGGATAGGGAACATGTACATCCGCTGGTACAGATTTCCCCCATCACTGCTGAGTGGACAGCGTCAATGGAACCTGATATTTCACATGCAGGTAAGACTCCCCCTGTGTACTCAGCATATGCAGCATCTGATAAATGCACTGCCTTTGACTCAGGCATAGCTACTATAGGTGAGAAGTGAGAGTCACAAGGAAGTCCATTGCTGGCATGACTGCCGTACTATCATTGATATGCATGCAGCACTCAGAACCACAAAGTGGAATCCCAGGTAGCAGATCCAAATGCAAACATCTTATAGCCTGATAGCTTAATAAGTAGATTCTAGGCAATCTTACTCTCTATAGGCAATTATAAGCAAAGACAAAAAAAAAAAAAAACACACAACAATATTCCAAAGTTTCCTCAGGCCTCAAGGAAGCCAAGACAAGATTGACCAGGGAAGAATATGAGTTATCCAGTTATCTAGGTTTACCTTGAAGGTAGCAAAAGTGCTACTTTGCCTGACATGTAGAAGTTCGTTCCACAGCTGATGGATATACTTGGATATGAATCTGTCACACCAACATGCCCTATTTATTTGCTAGTGATGGTTTAATTCCTTTAACCTGGAATTTGAGGTGCTATTTATTCTGTGAAGGAGTAGGAGTTCAAAGAAGGTTCAATATTTCATGGTTTAAAGGGTCAGACACAAATCTCCATTGGCGGGTCTATAAGAGACTGAGTACAGAGAGAAGGCTGCCAGTTGATCATGAAAACTATGATTTTTGAGGTGACTGATTTTTTTAATTATGAATCTCTGAGGTATCTCAAGCTAAGTGACATGTATGGACAAATGCATTGTAAACTTTGTGTGATATTCAATAATGTGTCTGATGAGATATGAATAACTCCAGGCTTCTTTAGTTCTAATGGAGATGTGTTAAGAAGTAAGCAGACAAAAGCCTTTCTGAATTACTGTGGAGATATGATTCCGCATATGGTAAAGAATTATCAACAAGATTACCTGGATCTTACATGCCAGTGCCCGATTCTAGGAGAGTATCTCTTATATGGTGTTAGAAAATGTTTTGCTCACCAAAATTATCTGTACTACAATTTTTCACATTTAATTTGAGACCATTGTTCTTCAATCAGTAGCTAATGTAGTCTATTCCATTTTGGAACAACTGTGATTCAATTGGAGGTCAAATAACTGCATCCAGTTTATATTTGTCTGCTAACTTTGATGACCATAGGCCAGGACTGTTGGCCTGAAGGTCTGTGACATCAATGCCAGATACCCATATTGAGCACTGTGATAAACTGCGGGTAACTTTTTAGCTTTCAGAAGTGGCATCTATGACTCTGATCACACAGGCTCTGTCAGACAACTGGTTAACTATCCATTGCACAACATAAAGATTTATATAGAGATTGACAAATCTGTCAATAATACCTGCATAGGGAATTGTGTCAAATGCTTTAGCCAGGTCTTGATATGTATGCACTACATAGCCACTGTCAATTGCTTTCATTACTTTTTCAAATAAATTAATAATGTTTAAGATTCAGGACCTTCCTTTGATAAACCCACATTGATGAGGTTTCAGGGTTAAGAGATTTTCAATGTCCAGACTAATGAGATTTGTGCATTCCATAGCTTTACATATGAGAATAGTGAACCTAATAGAGCTATAGTTTCTAAGATGCATAGTTATGGCAACTTTGTGTAATGGCATTGGCATTACAAAGGCTGTTTTCCAGGCTTCAATAATGCAACCAGTAGAGAGGTTAGATTAAAGAAATTAAGTAGGGTAAACAGAGACCATATTTGGTTTTGATAATCTAGCAACCTGGTATATTGTCAGGGCCCATGGATAAGGTGTTCTTAGCTTTTTCAGAAGGCTGAAAGAACTTGTTCCATAGTGATTAAAGGAGATAACAGGGACTGTGGATTCTGTGTAAAAGCTGTAACAGTGGATAGAATAACATTTGATTCTGAATGATATTAAGCTATTTCCTTTGGATCAGAGTGTGCATTATTATTGTGGAATAGTTGTGAACATTGTTGAGAGTTAGTTCTTAACTTCCTGACAAAGTAAAATAAATATTTCTAGTTATTTTTGGTTTAAGTGATTTAATCTTTCTAATGGTTCCCTCAATCTCTTTATTAGTTTGTTTAAGTGTGCACTTAGGTTGGGTAGAATGACACCTCTTATAAGCATTATGCAGTTTGGGTATTCCACCACAGGGGGTTGTTTTTAAATGTTTTTCGTTATATTTGGTGCAGATAGAGACTGCTTTACCAATAAGACAATTTAAGTGGGACTAGAATTCACCACTGAGCATTTTTCATACACAAATGCATTTATAATGGTCATACAGTTTAAAAGGGAAAGCCACTAATTTATGATAGGATTTAACACAGTAGGTTGGTACATATGGAGATCTCTAGGAACTCGACATATTTGTGAACACTAGAGCCAGGATATTGTGCTCCTTATAATATGGCCCATAATAGCTACTGCACACATCTCTGTGTAGCTGGCAGATGTGCTCTGTGACATACATGAGGACATGCACCAACAGCACAGTGAACTGGAGTAAAAACCAAGTCGCAGCCACTGATAAAGGCAACTGCCAAATAAACACAGAAAATCCAAAGCATAAACATTGGCAAGAACACCACAGCTTCATGCAGTAAAAGTATTTATTTGTAAAAATGGACCAGATAAGTGCTTTCACATTGTAAAACCGATGCGTCTTCAGATAATAGAAACATAAAATCACAGCTCAGTTTTTAAAACAGTCAAATGTTCAATCAGCTATGATAATTCATCACTTCATTAAACCAATTTCCTCCTTTTCAATACAGGTTTTAAAGGGACACAAGCATTAGTACCAGGATGTTTAGCAGCCTGTAGCCTCAAGACCAATTTAACTTCTACTGATTCAGTATAGTTAGTGAGATCCCCCCCCCCCCCGGTGACCATCATGCAGTATTTGTAGTACTCTAAAAACAAACTCATGTCCAACATTTTCTTTAATATGTTTAGTTAGTGCATTGTTTATATTGCAAGTCCTAATCTTATAAGAAGGGCTAAAAATTCTATTTTTTAATCTCTTCTTTGATCTTACCAACATAGAAACCTGTGCAGGACTTGCATATGGCTAAATAAATCACATTTGCTGTACTGCAATCTGCATAGAATCTGGGACTAAATATATTTCATCTGTGGATGTTTAAATACTTGTTCATGTCAAATATATATACAGGCTCTTCAATGGCTGCAACTGTATGTACCAAGTCTGGCAGATAGCAAGTTACTTGACCTAGTATTACAATTCCCTGTGCAAAGTAGTCTTTTTAAATTTAAACAATTTTTATACATAAAAAAGGGATTGTTCCCAACTATTTCAGCTATCTTGTTGTCACTTGTGAGTAGTCCCCAGTTTTTTCGTATAATATTACATACAGAGCCTTCATCATTTTTATACTTCAAACCAAATCTGAGTTTACTGACAAAGGTCCTATCCTTATGTGCACTAGAAGCACATCTGGAAAAGTATGGGCAGCAGTGTTTTTTCTGTCCTTGACCACCCTCTCCTTTTGCTGTATCAGAAGGTCCTTCTTATAGCCCCTTTTCAAAAAAATGTTGACTCAATGCATCAATGTTTTCATGAAATGCTTCCTCTTGTATGCATAGCCTAGAGGGTTTCATGTATTGGCCTCTTACTACATTAGGATATATATGCCTGGGGTGCATACTATCAAAGGACAAGTAACTATTTTTCCAACACCCCTTTTGGAATAAGTTGGTGTCTATCTGATCCATTTGTTTAACCATATAATTCTTCGTGGCCCCCTCCCCACAAGATAAAAACATCATCCACAAAACAACGGTAAAATCTAATGTGTGGTCTGTATATATTGTTATTGTCAAGCACAAATTGTTCCTCCCATGAGTTCATTACTGCATTTACATATGTATTTGCACAGGGGTGCCCATGGCCACCCCCCCCCCATTTTTGTGCATATAAGCAGTCACCATACAAAAAAACATAATTATTTAAAACAAAACCCAACAAGCAGCAAACCATATTAACCTGACTGTTGTCAAAGTTCCCTCTGTATGTCAACAGTTCTCTAATGGTATCAAGGCCATCCTCATTCAGAATGCACGCAAATAAATTCACTACATCAAGGTTACAAGAAAAAACACTGTAATATCACCACAACTCTCCAAAAATATGAAGAGGTCAGTTAAAAATTACTCAGTGTCCCTGAATACTCAGAACAACAGAACTGTTGACACACAGAGGGAATTTTGACAAGAGTCAGGTTTGCTGCTTGT
The DNA here is from genome assembly GCF_019279795.1 of Protopterus annectens. Classification (NCBI taxonomy): domain Eukaryota; kingdom Metazoa; phylum Chordata; order Ceratodontiformes; family Protopteridae; genus Protopterus; species Protopterus annectens. The sequence goes on along the minus strand of NC_056736.1, from coordinate 496,331,660 downwards.
TGGATTTGGTTTTAAATAATAATTTTTTTTGTATGGTGACTGCTTATATGCATAAAAATGGGGGTGGCCATGGGGACCCCCTGTGCAAATTCATATGCAAATGCAGTAATGAACTCATAGGAGGAACATTTTGTGCTTGACAATAACATTATATACAGACCACACATTAGATTTTACTGTCATTTTGTGGATGATGTTTTTATCTTGTGGGGAGTGGACCAAGAAGAATTATATGTTTTTTTTTCACTACATTAACCATACCATTGAATTTTGAGGTTTACTATGTCCATGTCACAGAAAGAGATATATATATTTTTTGGATGTATGATTATTGGTTATCCAAATGGGTCAGACAGACACCAATTTATTCCAAAAGGGGATGCTGGAAAAATAGGTACTTGTCCTTTGATAGTATGCACCCCAGGCATATATATCCTAATGTAGTAAGTGGCCAATACATGAGACCCTCTAAGCTATGCACACACGTGGAAGCATTTCATGAAAACATTGATGCATTGAGTCAACATTTTTTGAAAAAGGGCTTTAAGAAGGACCTTCTGATACAGCATAAGGAGAGGGTGGTCATGGATAGAAAAAACACTACTGCCCCAATGTTCTCCAGACGTGCTTCTAGTGCACATAAGGATAGGAGCTTCGTCAGTTAACTCAGATTTGGTTTGAAGTACTCAAATGATGTAGGCTCTGTATGTAATATTATATGAAAAAAGTGGGGAATACTCACAAGTGATAACAAGACATTTGAAATAGTTGGGAACAATCCCTCTTTTATTTTTAAAATTGTTTAAACTTGAAAAGACTACTGTGCACAGGGAATTGTAATACTAGGTCAAGTAACTTTCTATCTGTCAGACTTGGAACATACAGTTGGAGGCATTGCAGAGCCTGTACATATATTTCACATGAACAAGTGTTTAAACATCCACGGATGAAATATATTAGTCCCAGATTCTATGCAGATTGTAGTATAGCAAATGTGATTTATTTAGCCACATGCAAGTCCTGTACATGATTCTATGTTGTTAAGACCAACAAGAGATTAAAATATAGAATTTTAGTCATTCTTATGAGATTAGGACTTGCAATATGAACAATGCATTAGCTAAACATATTAAAGAAAATGTTGGGCATGAATTTGTTTTTAGAGTACTACATATAGTGCCTGTGGGTCACCGGGGGGGAGGTGTTCTCACTAACTATACTGAATCAGTAGAACTTAAATGGATCTTGAGGCTACAGGCTGATAAACATCCTGGTACTAATGCTTGTGTCCCTTTAAAACCTGTATTGAAAGGGAGGAAATTGGTTTAATGAAGTGATGAATTAACATAGCTGATTGAACATCTAACTGTTTTTAAACTGAGCTGTGATTTTATGATCTGAAGAAGGGTTGATTTTACAACATGAAAGTGCTTGTCTGGTCCATTTTTACAAGTAAATACTTTTTAATGTGTGAAGCTGTGGTGTTCCTGACAATTTTTATGCTTTGAATTTTGAGTATTGCCACAATAAGATGACACTGCCAATGATGTCAGTGGTGGTGAAAAATGTTTTCCCTGTGCACTATTCTCTATGAATCCCAGACATAGTTAAGAACTCAGCACATTTAACTATTTGAGCCCTTCTGACTTCTAACTCGATCACTAACATTGACTTCTTTGTTGTCTTCACATAGGCTATAGCTCAAGTGTTGACAAGTTGCTTTCCTCTATATTTTGTGATTATAAATACATTCCCTCTCACAAATTCTTACATTACGTTTATACTTTTTTTCCATTTTACTGCTTTAAGACTTGGCTTTCAAACCAGAGATCATTCTAATAACTTTCTGTCTCCTGTTGTTCGTTTTTTTTTTCCTTTTGGAGTTTCTCCTAACTTTTTAGGCTCATTGACAAAAACAATGCTTTCTTATCAACATCTCACACATAGTCATTGTTAAAAAATTTAAAGAAAAGTTGATCCATGAGAAGGTCTTGTTTCTCCCCACTAAGCACATTTCAGTCTAAGCACATTTCAGTCTTCCAGGAGAAAAAACTGTTTTGTTAGATGTATTACGTTTAGCCGTTTTAAAAAATGATGGTTCTTCATTTCTGTTAGTCTGTGACAAAAGGGCATTTTCTTTACATTTATTGTATATGTCTCCCATGGTATTTGTAGACCTATGAAGGAGGCAAAAACATTTCTTCCTTAGTACATTTACTGAGATGAAGCTGATAAGTCTTATAAAGCACTTGCATAGTGAGACTGGCAGTGTGAATGGCAAGTAACCTTATGTGTTTCCCAACAGAAATTAGTGTAATGTTTTCAGTCATAAAGGTAAACAATGCATGACAGGTACGAATCACAAAGGAAATGTATAGAGTTTCTTTTCTTTTTGCAGGCTAGACAATTCTACATATTTTAACATGATAAGCCAATGTTAACAATCAGACTGTAATTACATCATTATAATCCAGGTACCCATCCACAGAAATAGTAAAGGAAACTTAATTTTACCTCAGAATGATGGTGTGCCTTGTTGGACTACCTGCTTTGCAGTAAAAAGGCACTTGTAAACAAACGTTTGCTACTACAAATAAGATGCAGTGGAAAATCGAATCTTTTTTGAGTAGCTTAGTCTGTTCCACATAGAAGGAGTTAATCAGGTTGTTACACAGCATCTCTTTTAACTTGATTGACTACTTGTCTTAAAGGTGGATGCGGATCACATTCCTTTCACACTGTGCTTGAATTAAAAGTGTTTGCCTGCCATGCAGTGTTCCAGATCAATGCTTCCCTCTGGATTTGTTTCTTCCCTCCAGGACTGCTGTTCAAATCTTTAGTTGCAGAGTTTTAGAGCTGTCAGTAAACAGAGCTCTTCTGTTATGGAAGAAGAGGTTTTAATACATTTTCTTTGGATGTTTTAAGGAGTACAACACTAAAAATACTTGAAAGAGCAAAGAAAGAATGCATACAAAGTTTAAGATTTAAGAAATGTTTGCATTTGATTAAGTCTGATGAGTGACAGTACAGTATTTGTCTCGGCTTATTGATATTTTTGACATATGTAATTTTTCAACAATGATTTTTATGGTGCATGTTTGTGATATTTTACATAATCTTAGAGCTACATTAGTAAGCAATGTTTCTATAAATGTTTTGCTTTTTTTAATTTTGGCTGCTTAAAAAATTACCTATTTTTTGTTGCTGTAGTTCAAAGTATTACATTTTGTTTGCCAGACAGCAAAAGGAGACAGTAAGGCTGCCTAATCTGCCCTTTATGAGCATTAATCTTTTTTCCTCATCTTAATCATGTTCTGTCCCTCGTCCCTTCTGATTACTTCTTGAATGCTTCCAGTGATTTGCATGCTAATATCGATTTTCATATCTCTCAACCTCTTTTCTGAGGAATTCTGGACAAAGCCAATGAGGGACAGATTTTAAATATTGCTCTTATACATTTAGAAAGTTACTATAAAAAATGTCCATTAGTATGCATTTTCTGAAGGATGTTAAGTCTGAAATCCAAATCTCTGTCATTATTTATTGACTGTAATCCTTAATGATTTGCCAGACAACTACAACTTTTATGAGCAACTGACCAAAAATATGAGGCAGAAATCTGAACATACTGCAAAATTATGGACAGGGCGAAGTATGCCCATTATAGTAGTCCATTCAGTAGGTCTCTATGCTGTACTTTTGCAGAATTATTGAGTAGATTGTCCCCAAAATGCACTGTCACCTCACAGGAAGAGATACCCTGGTTTGATTCTCGGCTGGAGTGTCTTCTGTGTGGAGTCTGCGTTCATGTGGGTTTCCTGCAGGTGCTCCGGTTTCCTCCCACATTACAAAGACATGCACCTGGAGCATTTCTCCCTGGCCTCCACTGAAAATTGGCTTTGTTCCAGGTCGGACTTTCCCAGTTAACAAATGTTAAATAAATAAATAAAATAAAATAAAAAATAAAATCTTCAACCTGTTCTCCCTCCTCTTCCATCTGCCATGGCCTCTCACAACTACCTGACATAATTTTTATAGACATAATGTCACATATTTCTCTTTTCATTTTAGCAAGAAGATCTCTAATTACACTTGTCTATGGTCATGTGTCCTTTCCCCCAGCTGTTACACCTCTCTTATTTACCTTTCTCAGGACTCTCTTCAGCAGCTTGGTGTTCTTTCTTTGTATATCCTTTAGAAATGCAGACAGCAATCAAGCTATGACTTGGTCTGGGACTATTATTTGCTTCTGAAATCTAAAACCCCCTGCTAAAACTTTTCAGCATTTTGTCTGCTGTTGCCACTACCCTCCCTTTCTGTTCCTGGTGGTACAGTCCAAGTGTAACATCCCCTCCCCTGTATAATCTTGTTTCATGTTGTGCTCTGACTACCTGATACTTCACAGCAGGCTTGCTATGGCCTAAGTATAGGACTTCACATTTGTCTGCATCTAACTGCAGGACTGTACTAAGCTGCCACCTTTCTGTCCACATTGTCACTGTTACCTCCCCTATACCTTCCCCATAACATCCTCTCCAGCATCTAACTATATGTCATTTTTGAAGAGATTGAACTTGTTTTTTTTAATCCCTCAGATTTATCTGAAATGAACAGGGGACTCAAAACAACCCCTACACTATTTCCCTAGTCACTGCCCCATTCCTATGTTTGCTCCTTTACTACAACAAATTCTGTTTATTTAGTCATGCTGTATTCTCTTTTCTCAGAGCTATGTCAGTCTCAGAGTTAGTAAAGTTAAGTAGAAGGAATGGGGGTGTTGCAGGATAGCTTGCCTTCCTGCAAAATAAATAGATAGATAAGATAGATAGATAGATAGATAGATAGATAGATAGATAGATAGATAGATAACAACTTTAAAGGGGTATAACAATTTGCAGCTTTCCATGTTCACCTTTAGTTTCACTGTTTTTTCTTCATGATTCCAGGACTCATAATTATTGGTCTTAATGAACCGTTATCCTCTAGAAAGGAATCATCCTTTCCCTCAAGCATCTTTCCATAATTTTTGCTGATCTCACTGATGAACAAGTAGGCCTATAGTTCTCTGTTTTTTTTTCTGCTCATCTCTTGCACAGTACTATCAAGCCTGGTTTTCTCAGAGCTGATACAGTATTTCATCCTCTCCTAGGGCAGCCAGTTTTATTTCAACTTCCACCATTAAAGTCCTGATGTCTAGCCAGTCCTCTTCAAAAAAACAAATAAAAGGGCCTTCCACCAACTGTGGGCACTATAGACCTAGAATTCTAATCAGTCTGATCTGCAAGGCCATGGAAAGAATCATCATGGGCCTTATCAACAAGGACATATGTGACCTTCAAACTCTAGAACCAATCAATTTGCCTACATTAAGGTTATATCATGCTTATTAAACCTAGCAGCCTTCTTCAAGAAAGTCACCAAAGCCCCGCATGAAGGTAAAACAATGCACACCCCCTTTCTTGATCTAGCCAAATTTTGACACAATTCTCCACTCAGGTATCACTAAGAAACTCTCACTGCTTGGGATTAGCCCTTACATCACTAGATGGTTAGCCAATTGGCTCAACAGCAGAACACCTACTGTCAAAGTTGGTGACTCAAACTCTACCAGTAGAGGTGTCACCAGTGGCATAGCAAAAGGATCTGTGCTGAGCCCTTTACTGTTCAGAATCTATCTCTCAGAAATCCAAAATAAAATTTATGGCCTTTGACTTACGAAGTTTGCTGGTGTTTGCAAACTGGGTGTAATCACCAAGTTCACCAGTAAGATAAACATATTACAGGAAGGGCTAATACAAACGAACGATTGGTGCCAAAACCACATGTTCTGAAAATAAATGCAAAAAGTACCTTTATTTTTGCCTTTTGCAAAATGGAATTCCCTGTTAATTATAGCAATGACAATACCCCCTAAGCTCAAACCCAGAGATGCAACACTTCGGAACATAGGTAGATAGCAATATGAACTTGACCACCAAGTTTCCACAGTTGTAAGGAAAGCTTTCTACATCGTGCACCTCATAAGTAAGGCTATTGTATCCAGGTCTGAGGATATTATAACAACACCATACTTGATACACATCAGAACACTAATAGAGTACAATGCTCCCTTTTGCATGTACCTCACCAGACACCTGCAGTAGCTGGAGAGCTCACAGGGGTTTCTAAACAAGAAAAAACAGGGCCTACAAACCACTCCATGACATATGTGGATAGACTGAAAGCCCTGTCACTGTATTCTGTGCCTTATAGTATAAGGTGCTTTACCTGGCTTTCAGGCCAGTCTCTGACCCTACACTGATGGACATGCTGCACATCTGAAAATCTAATGGCACAACAGTCACTCACTCTAGGGATCTTAACCTAGCCTGTGACATTAATGGAACATTCTTGAGAGACAGCTATAGCTGATAACATCAGCAGATTCTGGTGAGAGGAAGATGGTAACAGCACTGTCTGACATGCTGATGTAAAATTCTTTCTCTAATGCCAAGCAAGTGCACACACACACACACACACACACACACACACACACACACACACACACACACACACACACACACACACACACACATTGCAGTGAGAACAGAAACCCAACCTAAGGACCCAGGTTCCTATCAGCATCTCAAACACTGACAATATCGAATGTGATATTGTCAACGAGATAATGCTGAAAGTGCAAAACATCGAATGGGTAAACGGAATCTCTGTAAGGGGAGATTTCTGTTTACTACAATGTAGTGCAGTCTCGGAGTTGGCATATTTAAGTAGTGGAGGGTGTGGGGGGGGGTTGTTTTTTTTATATCAGCATTCAAAAAATGTAATAGTTCGATCATTTCAGTTCAATATTTTGTGATTCAAACTATTACATTTTCGAAATGCTGATATAGACCCTAAAGACCCTACTTCACCAGACACCTGCAGTAGCTGAAGAGATCACAGGGGTTTCTAAACCAGAAAATACAGGACCTACAAACCACTCCATGACATATGTGGATAGACTGAAAGCCCTGTCACTGTATTCTGTACCGTATAGTATGAAGTGACTGTGCCTGGCTTACAGGCCAGTCTCTGACCCTACACTGATGGACATGCTGCACATCTGAAAATCTAATGGCACAGCAGTCACTCATTCTAAGGATCTTAACCTAGCCTGTGACATTAATGGAACATGCTTGAGAGACAGCTATAGCTGATAACATAAGCAAATTCTGGTGAGAGGAAGATGGTAGCAGCACTGTCTGACATGCTGATGTAAAATGCTCTCTCTAATGTCAGGCAAGTGCACACACACACACACACACACACACACACACACACACACACACACACACACACACACACACACACACACACACACACACACACACCAGTTGACTGCAGTGAGAACAGAAACCCTACCTCAGGACACCGACTAGAGACCTCCATATTTAATGCAAGCACCACAGCACAAGTCTGACTTGGAGAGTGTGGAAACACTTTATAAGTGATGACACTGGCAGTGTCTGGTGAGAGGAAGATGGTAATAGCAGTGTTTAACATGCTGGTGTAAAATGCTCTCTCTAATGTCAAGAAGTGCAAAAACACATACACACACAAACATGCCAGATGACTGCAGTAAGAACAGAACCCCAACTTATCTATGTACACCAACTAAAGACCTCTGTATTTAACACAAGCACTACAGCAAAAGTCTGACTTGGACAGTAACAGACCACACTTTATAACTGATATAATCAGCAGTGTCTGGTGAGAGGAAGATGGTAATAGCAGTATCCCACATGCTGGTGTAAAATGTTCTCTCTAATGTCAAGCAAGCCCACAAACACACACACCAGTTAACTGCGGTGAGATTAGAGCCCCTACTTAACTACATACATGCACTACAGAACACAGTACTTTACAAAAGAGCAACAGCACAAGTCTGACTTTTGCCAGGCTGCAGGGCAATTTATATTTTGGATGTTTGCTTGATGATGTTGGGAGGCCTGTATGAAATGGATATGTAGACATGTCCAACTGTCAAAATATTGGTACTCCATGTGATTGTAGTGGTGACTACAAGCTACACAATTATATTCTGACTAGACAGCCACACACACACACACACACACACACACACACACACACACACACACACACACACACACACACACACACACACACACACACACACACACACACACACACACACCAGTTGACTAAAGTGATAACAGAACCCCTACCTATGTTACATGAACTAGAGAATGCAGTACATTACACAAGCAGCACAGCACAAGTTTGACTTTTACAAGACTGCAGGCAATTTATAGTGGATGACATCATCTTTGGAAGTTTGCGAAAAGATGTTGGGAAGCTTGTATAGAATGGATTTGTAGGCATGTACAACTATCAAAATATTGGTACTCCATGGAATTGTAGTGGTGACTGCAGGATACACAAATATGGTCTTCTGATGAGACTGACAGACACACATACATACACACTAGTTGACTGCAGTGAGAACAGAACTCCTACTTATCTAAGTACACAGACTAGAGAATTCAGCAATTTATGCATGTGCCATGGCAAACGTCTGACTTTTACAAAGCTGCAGGACGCTTTATAGTGGATGACATAATCACTGGTTGTTTGAGAGAAGATGTTGGGAGGCCTGTCTGAAATATTTAGCTGTGTACGACTGTCACAATATTAAAGTTCTGCATGTTACCAGATTGATGAGTGTGCAGTGTGTAGTATTTGCAGTTGTGTTTCCAATGTGCAGGTATACTTTAAGAGACAGCTTTATAAACAGTTATTTATATTACTACAACAACTGGAAAATATGAATGTGGATTGTCATTATAAAGATGTGCATGGCATATAAGAACACATTTGTTATGTATTTCTATAGTGTAGTTGATATATTTGTGAACAAGTACTAAGAGATCAAGTCTGCAGTGCATGGGGGGGAGGTAACAGATGGCTGCAGTGTAAATATGTGTTCCTTTTTTAAAAAGTGCCTTCCCCTTGTTTGTGTTTTACATATATTTTCATGTTACAAAAACTACATGAACAATAAACATAAGTAATACATGCTAATGTAAACTTTCATTAAAGCACCACCGAGCAGCTGGTTTGCATGATCAATGGCAAAGTATTTGCACATCCGAGATACACATTTATACTACTTTCCCTGTTTGTGCGTAGTTAAGTGGAGAGCAGATGTAAGCCTCACTGATAAAATTATGAAAGTTCTGAGTAATGAGTATATGAAACACACCTGCTGCTTAGCTGATTCTGTGGCAGCAGGTGTACATGTCTTGGCACATTTATTTTGGAGCCCAGATGATATAGGATTCAAATCTAGGTGTATCTAATAGTTTTAAATGCATATTTATACTGCAATGACATAATTATTTATTCCACATTCTCTGTGTTTTACCATAGCACAACATATTTAAGTGGCATTACATGGAGGTAACTGCACCATTGAAGAGCTGTTCACTGTCACTTGGCAATGGTGCATAATGCCAAACTCTGTGCAAACACAGAAGCCAAAAAGTGAAGGGCTGCATGGTATTTTTTTTTTTCTTTTTACTTATGTGTGCTGTGTGTGATCCTATTTTTGGCCAGATTATATATGTTAAAATGGGGTAGATAGGAAATTGGTGAAATGGGAGGGGCAGGCATGGGGGAGAAGAACAGAGGGAAATTAATATATGAATGTACAGGAGGGAGGGAGGAAAAAAACATAAATATCCTCTTCTTCAACAGTGTAAAATGAAAACTTGTACAGAATATTAGCTTAATTTGGATTGTCACCTCAACAAAGAGGGGTGACCACCATGCAATCATGTTACATAACCAATTGGACCAAATCAAATAAGAAGACACATGTGCAAAGTGGAGATCTATGTATGGGATGATATTTTTTGTGAGACAGGTGTCCATTTTTTTTTACTTCAATAAGACAGGTATGCTGGGTAAGTAGTGTAGATATTTCTGGGTCAGGTAAGTAGGGTAGGTGTGGAAGCTGATGCAAACAAACAGGACAAACAAGACAAGACACAAGGACTGTGAGGGGCACAAAATGTTGAGCAACACCATAATTGCGGATAAGGAGGGGACAACAGATGACCATGCCCATCAAACATGGGGACAATGAGAATATAGTCCTCACTCACAGGGCTGTCACCACCATCCCCTTACTCTGCTGACTGTTGAAATATTTGACATAATTTCCTGTGGACCATAAGGGAAAGAAGTGTCTCCATCCAGCATAAGTGGGCACTGATGGTGTGGTGCACAACCCTACTCACCAACCCTGGCATCTCCTGGTGGGTGATAAAATCCCCACATATACCAGTACTCCCAGATGGTACCGCAGCACCAACTTCCAGGGTAGTGCTAACTGAAGACACAGGTAGTGCAGGGGCAGCAGAGGCAGAACTGACAGGGTGGGTCCCAGATATGATGGGAGTCGGTGCCAGAGCCGGTGGAGTGGGGGCAAGCTGAGCCATTAGAGCTGGCCTACCTTCCTGTACTGTAAAGCATTTTGTGATTTGTCAGAGATGGATGACATGGAAATGTTTTGATGACAATAGAAAAAAAGAGGAAAAGGTTGGGGTGAGAGAAAAAAAAAGATAAAATTAGTACCATCTTATGTGACATGCAATGCATTGTCACAATAATAAAGTATTTTATCTACACTTTTACATTTAAGTATACTTCTTAACAACTACAAACTGCAATTAAGGATTGCTCAAAATAATCCTTGAAATGTGCAGATATTGCACATATGCTTGGTCCAGTTATACAGATTAAGTTAACAGCAAGGCATTTATGCCACTTGTTCAGAAATTAATTGATGCAATAAATGTAATTTATGTAATAACTTTAAAGGGTTGTACTATTTTGTACCTGTTATTTGTGGTATTTGAACCCACATCTGACTGCAGTTTATACTTAACTCCTACAGTTAGTCTTTGCTACAGACTGAAGTATACATGTCTTCTTTTACAGTTAGGGTATGCATGCTTACTTTGCTAAAACTGTATAGAAAATATATTTTAATTTAAAAGCTACAATAATAGTTCTCCTGTGCTGCATGCATACCCTTGTTTCCCTCACTCTCTCTAGATGCTCAACATGGGCCTCTCTGTTTGTAGTAATATATGCATTAGCTGTAGAATGAAGAGAAGAGAACAGAGAGCATTATGGATACCAGTCTTACCTATACGTAGTTTTCAGTCTACTATAAATTATTTTTATTAGTATACTTACACAACTGTGGGATGTTACTAGTCCTGAACTCATCCAGCCACTGATTCAGTGTATCAGTCTTGCTCCTTTTCAGGTCAGTAAAGTGATGCCTACACTGTTCTTCAGTATGTGGAATGGCAGTCAAACTGGAGACAGCTTTGGCCAGAATATTTCAAGCCTCAGACTTATACTGGGAGCCAGTATAGTTCCCCTGCAAAAACCTGTGGCTGTGGTGCTTTTCAAGGAGTCCAGTAAAGATTCTGGACTCAACACCCCAACTCTGTGCTCTAAATTGGGCACCTTCCCTTCTACCACCAGACATATTTAACCAGAGAGAACAGCAATAGCTAATAATGATTTCCCACCAATACCTGTTATCGCATTTAAAGGCAGTGCGCGAACCCAAACAATGATGATACCACATTTGCGCAATTTTAAGCAGAAAGCAACAGTGCCAAACAGAGAGGAAAGCAGTTTTGGAAATTGGAAGGTTAGTCTGACACTTGGCATTAGTTTGAGAGTTGTTTGCTGTTGGAATTGTTAGGTGAGTTCTCTTTGTAGATATGTACTGGGGTCATAATATTTCCTCACCTGACACATTTTTTGGTTTGGCTTTATACAATGACAAAACTGATTTTTACAATGTGGGATTCCAACTTATGCATAATAGATAAAACATTTTCTTCCACAACAATGATTTTCCATCTTTGCCACAGAGGAAGTGCTTCGTAGACATAATCATGAATTATATAAAAATACACATGACAGATTGAGGGGTTAACCATGGGGTCTATATCAGATTATCATCATTTTAAAATGTCGAAGCACCTTTATTTGACATGAAAATGTTGAACGCTAAGTTTGTCGAATATCCCAAACATCGATTTGTTTCCAAGGGAAAGAAATCATTTGGCTGTTCTGTCACACCTGCCCTTTCCCAACTGTAGTGCAGTCTCAGAGTTAGAATATTTAGTTAGGGGGGATGGGGGGGTGAAGACCCCCACTTAAATTCGTTAGTCTTTATGTCGTGTTGTCTGTTGGCCTTCCTATTTCTTTCCCTTGGAAAGAAATCGGTGTTTTGGCCATTCAACAAACTCAGCATTTGACATTTTCCTGTCAAATAAATGTGTTTCGACATTTTGAAATGTCGATATTCTGATATAGACCCTAACCATGTATTTGTGTGACCTGACTAGATCCTAGTTTATATATTCATGTGTGTATGAGTCTTACTGAAGTCCGAAGACCATCCAAAGTCAGATATCAGAATATTAATTACAGAAACATATCAGTCTGTATACCCTCAGTCATATATATAATTCATAAGAGTTCAACTGCTATACATATTTATTGTTATTGTTATTTACAATTATGTTTAACTTTTTTATGTGACGTAATATAAAGTGAAATGGAACAACAGTAAAAATATTTGGGATTTCCTGTATTAGAACCCAGGAGCATCTTATTGCAGCCCTTCACTTATACCTGCTGACACAGGAATAGTTCAATAACAACTGGTTATTTCTCTATTCGTTATTAACTTCTGTGCAGTAACTGCCACGCAACACCACTTAGTGTGTTTACACAATGCCCAGCATACTTGATAGAATGTATTCATTTTGAAATTGTTGACTGTCTGCTTCTTCTCTGCAGGTGTTCTGGACCTGCAGGTGTTTGGAGCCTATGTCTCTAATGGACACAGGCAGCCTACAAATGGTTAACCTCCCAGGCCCTAGCTCCCAAGTTCCTGCCTACACATATCAAGGGTACCAGAAGTTGTCAGAGATTTGGGATGCATGGCTAGGCTTAAAAAGGCCCCAGTAGTCATTAGCCTAGTAAACACCTGTGAACTTACAACAATTCACTGATGTTTTATTCATTTGATTATTATCAACATGTCGTATGCCTGTTGTTTTGTGGGTGGGGAGCCAACTTCCATTTCTGTGTTGGCATAAAAATGAATGTTCTGTGGTAAATTTGTACACATGATGTTTGGGGCAGTTTCTTTGTTAGCACATGAATTGGGTTAAGGGGGAGCTCTGCTTCACATGAACAGACCCCCCCCAATCCATAAGAAGCAGAGTTCCTCCCTAACCCAATTCAAGGGCAACTTGGACAATTGGATGGGAAACCAGAAATTCATCCCTGGTTTGGCACCTATGTCTCTAATAGACACAGATAACCTGAAAATTGTTCATCTCACAGACCCATGCTTACAGTTATCAAGGGTATCAGAACTTGTCAGAGATTTGGGATGCATGGCTAGGCTTAAAAAGGTCCTTGTAGTCATTAGTCTAGTAAATACCTAAGAACTTATAACAATTCATTGATGTTTTATTCCTTTGATTGGTATCAAAATGGCATATGCCTGTTGTTTTGTGGGTAGGGAGCCAAGTTCCATTTCTGTGTTGGCACAAACAAAATTGTTTGTACAGAGGTTTACTTTGCTATTGTTATTCCCCTTGTTTGGGATCAAGCCTTGCTTTGTGTGTGATTGTGATATGTTACAACTACATAAATCCTTTTTTATATCTGAATATCTTGAACGTGTTTTGCTTCTCCAGTGGGTAATATTGAAAAACTCCTTATGTGTTATATCTAAGCAGGAATTTTATTTATGTGATATTTATGTGTAGTATCCTTCTTTTGTGTTTTATGTCACTCAGAAGTATAGCAACCAAGCATCCCAATTCCAGTAAACCTCCATTCAGTGACCCTGAGAATGATACAATTGTCCAAGTATTTAGGTGTTATGGAACATGGAACCTTTTTGCTTGAGAAAGGACATGTGGATATGTCTGGAAGAATGCAAATTTAGCAGCAGTTAGTGAACGATACTGTTGGGGGATGCAGCAGGACATATGATCAGGTGCATCATAGGGCCACTGACATGATTTCATTGGCCCTGAGAAGAGCAGCAGATGTGATCCGTGGACAGATCATTACTGGGTTGGCTGCTACAGACTCACCAGTGACACCAAATGAAGAGTTCCTGTCCACTGTCAGGGATTCAGAGAGCTCAGTAGAAAATGTACAACAACATGTGATTGATACTGGTATTGCTGTTTCAGGGAGAACAAGTATGTCCCAGGAGGAGCTTCCAGGTAGACTTACCTATGTCAATTGTTAAACATTTCTTGTATAGTAAAATACTGACAGCAATACTTAAGATTGTTTACCATTTTTTTTGGGGGGGTTATTTATAGACTGACACAGTTAACAGCACATTCTGATTCATTATACATGGGCTTCAGGTGGACACGTCATCCAAGTTTCTGTTAAATGTATTGTTAATGGACATATAAAGGTCCAACATTTTCCCACACCTTGTTACTGTTGCTGTGATGATGGTGTCCTTACATTTTGCTTAACTTCTTTCAGGACCATCCTCCCTAGCAAGTATGGAGTCATCTGCACATGGTAATGCAAACATTTTTATTTCAGTACTGATGAGCAGTTCACAGAAATATTTATTTTATCTGTATGTGTGATATTTATTTATTTATTTATTTATTTATATTTGTTGACCGGGAGTGTCTGACTGGACGTAGGTCCATTTTCAGCGGAGGCCCGGGGAGAAAAGCTCCACAGTTAAAATAAACAGACAGTAGTTACATTGGTTTACATAGCAATTAACAATTTGCATAGCAATTACTTACAACATATTTACAGATGAAGACTATAGTACATCAGTAGACAACTAGAATCTTTATCTGTGAAGTACATAACAGACATTAACAAATGTTACAATAAGAAGTTCCTGCTGTATAATAAGTACTAGGCTTATGAGCATCTCAGCTTACTATAATCAAGGTAGTTAGTGGAGTGGAAAGAAATGTAGTGGTTGGATGGGGTGGTTGATATTAGAGTGGGAGTTGCAAGGGCATAGCCAGCATGTTTTTAGGTACGCTTTTAATAAAGTTTTGAAGTAGGTGCATGATGGTATGGAGGTAATTGTGGGTGGGAGGGAGTTCCATAATTTGGCTATGGCGCAAGAGAATAGTGCTTCACCAGCAGAGTTATTGGCTTTAGTGATCTGCAAGTGATTTTTGTTGCTGGATCTTAGTGGTCTGGTGGTGCGATAGGGTTGGAGTAGATTCTGGAGGGATGGGACATTTAGTGGATGGTTTACTAGTTTGTGGGTGAGTGAGAGTTGATACCATTGAAGGAGGTGAGGGAGTTCAAGCCAGCCCAGTTCAGCAAGTGAGAGACAGTGGTGACTATGGTAGGATGCCCCTGTGGCAAATTTGATATTGTTGTCAGGACTGTATGTGTGTATTTTCGTACCGTCTGTGATAATGACAGCAGTGTTAGGTTGTTAGCATATATTGAACTGTAGTAGTGTAGCTATTAATTTTTCTCCTGTGTTTGTTGCTTATTATTACAGGTGATCCTGACAGTGGAGGTGTATGACTCTTGCCACCGGATGTCAGAGTATCAGCAGACTCTGATGATGATGGTGGGCACAGTTGGGGGGGTGCAGAGGTTTTCTCTGACACTGAGGTTGACATTTAGCCATCCATTGTAATTCCATTGACTAAAGGCAGTAGGCCTAAGCAAACCTATCCAGTAAGCCCTCAGATAATGGACAGGTGGAGGGAGAGATACTTGATCAAGGTAGTGTGATTACTGTGGCTTTAGTGCCTATTGACTCTGGCTGTAGTCAAATAATGAGTGAGGTTCCACTCATGAGGGTTAGTGGGGTGTTCAGAGGAGGCATGCTGTCCATCCTCCACCTAATCCAGGTGTGTCTTTCCATGACACTTGACATATGTTTAGGGCCATCATGGAGGCACAGGCACATTCCAATAGGGTCTCAGAGGAAATGCTTAGGTTTGTAGATGTAGCACAGGCTGACATGCATGACTGCCTCCATCATGTTGCCAATTCAATGGATCGGATGAATGACTCATTGAAATGGGTGGTGTCTATGATGCAAAGTCTGCTGGGAATGGGATGGCATCCATGTGGGTGTAAGTCAGCCACATCATCTGATGTTAGCCAATGTGACCATGTCTAATCAAGTTCCTGTAGTGGCACTACTTCAACTGCTTCGTCGATGTTTGAGGTGTCCACACCCAGATGTGGCAGGGCATGGGATTGTGGTCCTGGGGATACTCGTGAGGACAGCAAACACCATTCATGTTCAGATAACAGCAGTACATCTGACCATGGGCATGGATGTACAGTGTAACTCCTGGCAGAGCCAGTTCTTGTGGTCAGGTATGATGACGATGAACTGCCACCTCTACTATGCACAGCTCACATCTGTCTGACATACCAAGACATAGAGGTAGCACAGAGCTTGGCTGTGTTCTTGCAGACGCTCACCACCAATTTTACCTGGAGTGCCCATACAGACACATACATATAACAGTTACATGGGTCAGTCGTGAGGCTTAAAGCTCATTCTGTCTCTGTGACCGTTTGATACTTTATCCAAATGTCTGCCTGTTTCTCTTTCTTACTCACAAACACTCACTTACCTTTTGTGTCAGCCTAGGCTTCCTGACACCCTACCCCACACACACAACACCCTGTGCAAATAATAACTGTGAAATATCCTTGTTTTCTATCTTTTGTATTTTTTGGATTCACGGGTACATAAGTTTTGAGTGTGATGTTTAGGGTGCATAGCTGATTTAGTGCTTAGTATATCGGTGTTTGGGATGTGGTTTTACTAATTGTACTGCTTTCTTGCAGGTTTTTGTAATGTGTACATTCCTTCCATACTCTTATAGCAACAAAGCTGGACCAAGCCATAAATAAAGATGGGAAAAGGCTGAACTATAGGGAGAATTTTGAAATATGAGGGATATTAAGTTTGAAACTGAAATGGGTGTCATTAATTTCTAATTTCTGTCTTTAATGATGTGCTAGTACAAAAGTTTGAGGCCAAATTGAGGACATTCTGCGACAATCAGAATTTTTGAGATGTATGAATGTGTGAATCTTTGATGCTGGAGACCTATTACTTGATAGAGGACACATATATTCACATAAGTCACTGCTGTCACATGTTGAAGTCATTGCTAAAAAAATCAACCACCTTTTACTTACTTACATTGCCAAGTAACAGTATACAAGGATATGCTATTCATTTTTATTATTACACATTTTTTTAAATATTCCAGGTTCAACACTTGCTTTGTAAATCCGGCAGTTGCTACAGTTTTTGTTCAGGGCTGACTCTGTCTGATGCTAGGAGTACACAGCCATTACATGAGTATGTAAACACTGTATGCATTGCCTGGCATCATTGTTACTGTATGCATGTGTGTAGGATGAAAGTTTTAGCACCTTAGGTGGTGAGTGAGTGTGCTATGCATTGCCTGTTAGCCAATACAAGGGCATCTTAAGCACAGCTACTTCTGCCTACACCAACAGCAGCTGCTGGTTCCCTCTCTGACTTCTCATCTGCATGTGGCTGTGGTGACCTTGCCAGTGATGGTGGGATGTGAGCCCCTACAACCTGTTGATCCTGCTGAAGTTGTTTTGTCAGGATGATGTTGGGAAGCATGGCACAGATGGTGAAGATTTCAGCACATGTATGGGACTTGTACTGCGGGGCTCCTCCAGATGTATTTAGTAATGGGAACGACGACTTCAACAGCCCAAAGACATCCTCTGTGATACTTATTGTTTGAGTATGTGCTTCATTATAGTATTCTTGTGTGTGTGTGTGTGTGTGTGTGTGTGTGTGTGTGTGTGTGTGTGTGTGTGTGTGTGTGTGTGTGTGTGTGTGTGTGTGTGTGTGTGTGTGTGTGTGTGTGTGTGTGTGTGTGTGTGTGCATTTCTGATGATCATCATCAGTCATGGTTCCAGTGCATAACCTGCATCCCCCAATAAATGACCTTATGGGATATCACCCCTAGTAAACATCTCATATAGCTGGGAGTTGTGCCAGATATGTGAGTAGTGGTAACTGCTTGGGTTGCTAGCACACACATTCAAGATGATTACCTTAGCATTACACGTGACTTGTCATTAGTGGACCAGATGCCCTGTCTATTTATATACACCCTTCCCTGTTCCCTAGGTGGTACTTTGATTTCTATATGTGTACAGTTTATGGCATCTAGTACTTCAGGGTAGTGTGCCACATGGTAGAGCTCCTGCATACTGTCCTCAGGTGTATGGGGAAAATATATGTGGTCACTGGCATGTTGGAGTACAGCATTCAAGCAAGAACTGATGTAGGATCCTGGATGCCAATGCCTGTGACACTCACAGCATGTCCCCTGTAGGTCTGTGAAACATTCCTGTAGCTAAAATTCTAAGTGCTAAACATACCTTTGTCTCCACTGGTATCAGTTCCCCTCGTTTTGCCCTTCGTCTGAGATGAGAATGACAGAGATTACACAGTTCCTGTAGTGTGCCTTTATCTGTAGATCTCTACAATTTCCACCTCATGCAGATTGTGTTAAGTTAAATGGGGTCTAAAAACTCTTCTCCTTCTTTGCCATGGTCTATTAGTAGCAGCAATAGCAAATTCATAAGCCTGTTGCACATACACATGAATTAAAGGAACAGCAGCCATTTACATTCTTTCTGTGTAGACTCCTTTCTCTGGCTGTATTCCAATAGGTTTTGGTATTTGAAGGGAAAACCAGCACTGAGTCTACAAAGTTGCTTTAAAGCTTGTTGAATAGCTCCTCCATCCTGAATTGGTTGATTAGCATAACGTTAAGCTGCTTATCCTGTAGTTAGCCTACCACAGTGTTTACTGTGGTTTGCATGGCTCTGCCCACCATAGAGAACTGCTTATTGAATCTAAAACTGTGCACTATCAAATGTGCGTCTTGGCACAATGTGGACACAGTCTTAGCGGATCATGTAGGCTTTATTGAATCCAGCTCATAGAGTATAATTGACGTATGCAGTGATATCTGTGGGCTATGCTGTGTGTGTGTGTGTGGGGGGATGGTCTACTGTCACTGTTCATCTGAAAATTCTTCTAAACTTAAAACACTGTCTCTTGAAGTTGCACTATTGGTTCTCCAAAGATAACAGAATCTTTCTCTGTCTCCTCTATGGAGACCACTGGGATCATTTACTGGGGAACTCAAGTATAAGGTGGATACCAAGCACTGTTTTTTCAAGGTAGTGAGTGAGGCCACAGGTATCCCACAAACTAGCCAGCAGTGCAGGCACCACAACAGTGACATGAAGATCCATTGTCCACACCTTCTTCACTGATGAGAACAATATGTCAAAGTAAGAGCCTTGAGATTTACTGTAAGTATATTTTTTATTTATTTATATTTTATATAAAGAGGTGTTAGATTGCTCTTTCAGGCTCAGGGGTGAGTACACCTGTTTTACAGTCTACCAGATATAGCTGCATATTTTGATATCTTCATCAAATGAGCAATTGCCACATGACTATGTATGTAAACATGGTAATCAGCTTCATTGTTGGGTCAGTCATCACACCGGTTGCTTATTATCTACACACAGCACTTGTTAGGGATCCTTTTTTGTTTCTTCCCAGAAACAGAGTCCTCCCCAAGTAATATTCAGCTCTCTCAGGCAAATGAACTCCTCAGAGCCCATTCCAATCTGAACTCTCTCTACAAGAACAAATCTACCAAAACAGAATGTAACAAGAGCCAGCACCCCCACAGATGCTCTACCCAATGTTATTCAAGGCAATGAATTCAGCGTGTAATGTAATATTCAGCTCTCTCACACAAACAAACCCACAGAGCCCACTCCAATCTGAACTCTCTACAAAAGATCAAATCTACCAAAACAGAAAGTGAGAAGAGCCAGCACCCCCACAGCTTCTCTAACCAATGCTATTCAAGGCAGCGAATCCACTGTGTAATGTATGTTTCCCTTCTAAAGTTTATCACTTACTAGTTGTTACTTGCTTGTATCTCACAAAATATGCATATTGTTAAGGGTCGGAGTCTGTAATGAGGCATAGCCAGTAAACTGAAATACTTCCAAATTAATATTTTCCACTACATAGAAATATACTTTTCTCTTGCGTACCATCTTTATTGAAGGACCAAAGTAACCTCCTCTTCCCCTGCAGCCTAAATGAATTACTTATGTGCCACTCAGATGCATAGTACTGTGATACTTCCTGGGCCAACCATAGAGATTTTATTTCTCTCCCAGCTAATAGCCTTCATGGAAAAGACATATCTGAATCACTGGCACGTGTCCCTTAACAGAGCACAAGCAGTGCTAGGCAAGGCAATCACTACAAATTTGTACTTTACTGATTTCTTTTTTTCACCAGGTGACTAAGCTGTCGCCTGTTCCTATCTATTTTTCCCCTCCATGGAACTTTACCGGCAATATATATATATATATATATATATATATATATATATATATATATATATATATATATATATATATATATATATATATATATATATATAAATAAATATATATATATATATATATATATATATATATATATATATATATATATATACACATATCAAATCTTTATCTCCCCTTTGTCTTTCTCCCAGAATGCTGTGCGCCTCCTAAATAAATGTTCCCTGCATGCGTGGTGCCATTTTTAATTTTCTCTTCTTATCTACACATGGCACTCATTAGGGATCTCTTTTTGGTTAGTCCCAGAAACAGAGTCCTCACCAAGTAAGATATATGAAATCTCTTACAATATCTTTAACATCTGTTCTGCTGCTATATTGCTTTACTACTAAGGGGTCTGGATAAGTCAACACCTGTGTTTCAACATCGTCATCTTACATCCACTGTTAATGTTAGCCATGATGAACTCTGTAATAGTGTTCTTCTACTACTGTCAGCTTCACTGAATTGTTGGATATCAAATGTTTCATTCCATTTTCAGGGATAGCCAGTGCATTAACCCTCTGTAACACAGGCTTTAACAAAACATCCACAAGCATGTCAGTAACTTCAGCAATTAGTTCACTGATGTGACTCCATAGTGGTAGTGCGTGCCCAGACTGACTTTATGTGCAAATTTACTGAGAGTGCTGCGCATTCCCTAGCAGCCTAAATTTTAATATCAGAATGGGAGAGTCTGGCCTCAGTGACTGCTGGAATCTATCTACTAGTATTATGTTTTTTGTTGATAGCATGCACGCAGATTTTTTTTTGTTGAGTTGGTTTTGATGTGTTCTGCTTTTAAACAGTAATAGCATTTCTTGCATGCTGCAATAACTTATTTGATAATATCAGAAGGCCCATGCAAAGGCTTCAATGAATGATTTGTATCTGTCAATTGATGATAATCTTTTGGCTGAAAGTGTGTGTTAGGCAAGACTAGATTTCCATACATCCTATGTTTATACTGTAACTAAATAAGTGCCAACAACTTACTGTACTGTTTTAATTTATTTATTCATTTATTTTATTTTATTTTATATTTGTTTACTGGGATAGTCCGACTGGATGTATGTCCATTTTCAGTGGAGGCCCAGGGAGAAAAGCTCCAAGTTATAAGATAATAACAGATACATATTGAAAAAAAAACTATTTACAGAATTTTAAAATTTACAGTAGTTTAAAATCTCAAAATCAGGATACATGCCTTTAGGAATGTGGTACACAATTAGCTTACGTAACCAGCAGATTAACACATATAGAGATTTTACCAGTTAGAATTCTTGAAAAGTAATAGTTTTGCACAGGTTCACAAACATCGTAGTAAGATCTTGTACAATTAGAAACTGGGTGAGATTTAACTAGGCAGATTTTACTAGATTAAACTAGGTAGATTTAATTAGGTTTTACCAGTTTCAACTCTTGAAAAGCAACATTTTCACTCTGAATTACAATCAGCAAAGTAAGATCTTGTACAAATAGAAATTGGGTGCCCGATTTAACGAGGCAAGGTATGCTTATCATTGGGTAGTGTTAGTCAGGTTTTGAATATGGACATTGCCAGTGTCTTTGATAGTATAGTTTAAGACTTTTTTTTAAACTGGGTTAGAGAGAGTTCGAGAGTGAGTTCAGCAGGAAGAGAGTTCCAAATTTTGCCTACAGAGTTAGCAAATAGAGAGCCCCCAGCTACATTACTGCTTTTGGAGGTTTGGACCTGCAGTTTATTGGCAGAGCGGAGAGACCTTAGGTTACTGTAGGCGTTAATAATTTTATTTAGTGCAGGTGTCTTATCAGGGTGATTAAGAACTTTGTGGGCGATAACTAGTTGGTTGTATTGCAGTAGTTTAGTCCATTCTAGCCACCCTAGTTGAGTCAAGTTAAGGCAGTGGTGGGTCCTATAGGCCACAACAGTAGCAAATCTTGCAATGTGGTTATAGCAACTAGCGAGTTTGCTAAGAGTGGTTTTATTCAAGTTGGTTAATCTACTTAATAATGACAGAGATGTAGCATTAATACTTGGTATATCTATTACCCCCTTATACTGGACATCTCAATGGTGTATACTGAGTTTCCATTGCTGTTATCACTATAACTGTTAGCAATTCCTCACACTAAAGCAATTCTAAATCTATGCCACCTATAGCATTGCAAATTATGTCATACAGCTGATACATTTTGATGTGTAGTAACTTGCTCTTCTGCATAACAGAGAATATATTAACTAATTTAAAGAAGTAAGATACCAACTTTTCACTCTGATCTAACCTATTACCCTCCTTCTGCATTCTAAGTCTACCTCCCTATGTCTACTCATGGTTAACTACTGGCATATCTATTTACTTGCTATAGCTGCATCTGTGGACATGGGGCTTGACTATTAATTCTTTCTAAACACAGTGTCTAACATATTCTCCAAAACTACTCATGCCATGGCAAAATTCACTTATTTACCTCTCACTTCTCTCCCCTCTAGGCAATATTAGCTCTCTCAGACAAACAAACTCCACAGAGCCCATTCCAATTTGAACTCTCTGCATAAGAACAAATCTACTAAAACAGAAAGTGAGAAGAGCCAGCACCCCCACAACTTCTCTACCCAGTGCTATTCAAGGCAATGAATTCACTATATAATGTAAGTTCCACTCTAAGGTTTATCAGTTACTAGCCTTTACTTGCTTGTATCTTAACAAATATGCATATTGCTTTATACAGACGTGTTTCTGTTTGTTCTGTGTATAAGAAATTCTACTTTTCAGTTTTAGAACATATCAACAAAGATTTGAAGGGGAGTAATATTAAAAACAGAATGGAAAGGAAAGATATCTTGTGGCAACTAAGGTTAGGGACTGACAGCCCAATTGGACTCAATGACACAGTCAATATTAAATGTTTTTTTAGAAGAAAGAGTTAGTTATGTAGCTGCATTGTATGGTTTCACATATTATGTTTTTTTCTTTAAAACAGAATAATGAGTTTATTGAATAATTGGTTAATGTAGAGTTGGGTGTGAATTTTAAATATTTAAATGTAAGGAGTTTTTATCTTTTTGTATTTCTGAGGACGTCTTTATGACAAAAGCGTTGAATAAAATTTGGTTACACTAAGTTTGGGAGTCATTCCTCTGTTGCCTGCAATGTTTTTTTGTTTATTAGTTTTGTTTTTTGGTACTTTTATTGGTTTTTTGGATGGCGTGTGCTCCAGAGGAAGACCTTTTGGATTTAAATTTGCATCCAGTTATGGACAGTCAGCAACCTTTATTAGCAGCATTTGACTCTGAACTTGGTAACATTCAAAGATCCTTAGCTGTTTTGACAAAGAAATTTTGTCAAAATGAACCTGGTACAATGGTCAGTGGCAGGGATGGCTCATGCTATAGGACTGCAGACCCCCAACTGTAGAAAGAAGAAAAAAACAACAAAATCGTGAGTCCTGGAACTCCGTGCTTGCATGCTTGGAGTTCCTGGAACTCACAGAACTTTAGACTGCTGTGTTGGCAGTCCAGATAGGAGGGATGGCATTTCTGCCCTGCAGATGCCCAGAAGACTATGTGGTAATGGAAGACCTCCAAACTGCATCTGCAGACTGGAGCCTTCTCTCATGGGGAAAGCAGCCAGGAGGACAGGTGAGCCTACACTCTCATGGGGAACCAGCCGTTAGCTTGCACAGGACTCGGGAAACACTGAATGGGACTGACTGAGGATAAACACTCACTGAATTCAGGTAACTGATTTTGTGTGTGTGTGTGTGTGTGTGTGTGTGTGTGTGTGTGTGTGTGTGTGTGTGTGTGTGTGTGTGTGTGTGTGTGTACATGGTAACACAAAACCTTTTATTCTAGCAATTTTCTAAGTTTATAAGATGGATATTTGAAATTTGTCCCTATTTTTGGGACTGTGTTCCCCCATTATTGGCTTTGTCCAGGGTTATTTTGCTAAGTCTGAGAGCTATAGTGAGAACTGAATTCACTGAATTTGTTTGGGGGCTGTATTCCCCATTTACTGGCTTTGTCCAGGATTTTTGAGCTAAGGTTGAGAGCTATGGTGAGAAATGAATTCACTGAATATGTTTGGGGGCTGTATTCCCCCATTATTGGCTTTGTTCAGGTGTTTTGTGCTAAGAGGTTGACAGCTATGGTGAGAACTGAATTCACTAAATGGTAGCCATTTAAGTTTCAGTCTTTTGCTCTTTCACAAAATGGCTGATTTGGCAGAGTGGTATGTTGCTCTGACTGTTTTGTACAGGGTCCTGGGTTCAAGACGTGTCAGTGAAATGAATGGTGGTAACACAGCATCTTATTCTAGCAACTTTCCAACATTATGCAAGCGATGTTTAAAATGTGTCCTTGGTTTTGGGGCTTTTGCCCCCCAATAAATTTTGGCTTTTTCCAGATTTCTTGTGCTGCAAAGTTCAGAGATACAGCTAATTGTCGAGTAGATTTTACAAGGAGCTGAGAGCTGCAGCGGAACAAAAGTTTAGTGCTGCTTATGCTGAGTCTGCTTGCATTGTTAATAGCACAACAGGTAGTGTACTTTCTTTTGATGCAGAAGGCTGTGGGTTCTACTCCCACTGTAGACAGATGTGTTGCTGATACTATACTGTGTTGTAAAGGAGGTGGATGCTGCAGTCCTTTTTGGCAAAGATACCTAGTAACTATGAACCTGTTATCAGTTTGCCATCCATTCCCTATTGCAATATTACTAGCAATTTATTCCTCAAGGGCAACTGGCACTTTATTTGTAGATGAAACAATGAAATATAAAGTTGTTTGATAGCAGCAACCTCTTCATTAGTTACAGATCTCTTTAATGTGGAATTATTTAGATGACGTTTACTTCTTCAGAGATTGTGCATATTTACTGATACTAGTGGACTGTAGAAGTTTGAGTAGACTTTTGTAATGGAAATGTGCTGAATTGGGCAGTTTTGTCATTACTGGTGCATGCATTTTTACCATTATTGGTGCATGCATTTTGTTTCATTGTTTACTGGAAAATGTTCAAAACAATAAATTTAAAACACCCTCTAAGAACTGTACTATATTGTACAAGGAATATAATGTAATACAACCAGGAAGGTGTATCAAAGAGCACATGTATGTTTCATGTGCAAGGGGCCTATGATTTGAAAACAGCCCAAAGTTAATCTTTATCTGCCACTGACAAAATTAATTTTCTTTGAATGTGGGTTTCAATGATGTTTCAATGAATGTGAGTTTCAAGGGCAGAGATGTTTAATGCTAAGTCTATTTTCATTGTGAAACTGCATTGCTTTGTTTAGCAGATATCTATTAGTGTTTGTGCTGTAAAATGCAAAATAAAACTTTCAAATGAATTCCAAATCATTGCAGAAGTAAAGCAGTATGCACATTATAGTGTTTATGGTAAATGTGGTGAAATAACCAAGGAATGGGACATTGAAAGTGCTGCAGTGGGGAGGCTCCATTCGACCATGAGTTTGTGTGGGACGAAGGGTAGCAAACTCAAAGACAGCCACGGCTGAACTATACCTATCAACTGTCCAGATTTTTGCAGAATTAATAGATTTTTGCTTCTTATTTTTGATTTGTTCCTCATAAATGTGTGGTTTTCTGGCAGATCATTTAGGAATGAAGTTTCTAAATAATGACAGACATTGAGTTTCAGACGTCATTACCTTCAGAAAAATGCATGCTAAAGCAAGACCTGTTATTCTATCAACTGTCTTAAGTTTATACAAAAGAAATTTTTAATACTGTTTGTATGTTCCCCCAATATATTTGGCCTTGTCCAGATTTCCTGCATTAAGAGGTATGTGCAAATTAATTGATTTATAGAATTAGGAATATCCAAATCTCTCAACTGCCCCCAATTTTGGCTCAAAATGTTGCTCTCCCCCTAATAATCCCTCGCCCAAATGGCAATTTTGGAGAAAACGTGGAGGGTTTACAATTATAAATAACTGTAATGATCAGAGTTATAGATTACTTTTTTTTCAGAAATGCATGCAGATTCTTATTCTGTCAACTGCTCAAGTTAACCATACTAATATTAAAAATGTGTCCCTTCTTTGACAGGTTTCCAGCTGTATTGTGTGGCAATTTTATATTTTTCCATCACATTTTTGGTCTGTTTTTCATAAAATTGTGATTTTCTGGAAAATTATAGGCAAATCATTAAAGACTGAAATTAGAAAATAATGGCAGACATTTGAGTTTCAGATTTCATACCCTTTAGAAAATTCATACTAATGCAAGACCTACTACTATTCTATTATCTTTCTAAGTATATAAGTGCAATATTTAAAATTTGTCCTTATATTTGGGCCCGTGTCCCACGTCTGTGTATGGCTTTGTCCAGATTTCATGCTCTGAGGTGGAGAGGTATGAGTGGTCAGAGCCATCACCGTCAGCCAGAGACATTTCAAATTGTGACATACTTGTTGCACCCCACTCCCCCCATGTAGTGACTCATGATGTGTCCAAGCAAGGCAAGGAGCAGTTAAGCAGTGTAAGTGTGTAGAGTATTCCCCCATCCAAGGTAGACATAAGTATGACAGTGGCTTTTCATCTGTCCTTGATTTTGCAGAATATTTTGGTTTTCTGTCATATTTTTATACTGTTGATTTATGCTTCTTATTATTCAGAAAATGCATGCTGTCGCAGTGCCCTGTTGCTGTCTGTTTAAGTAGCAATGCTTTAATGACCATCAGGTAAGTTTGTCGGAGATTGTAAGATGCAAATAAGCTTTAATAAGCATACTGTTAAATAATTACCAACATTGAAAGCCTTTTTGTTGTTGCCATGCAGAGAATATTTACATAACTAGATAACGTATAAGCCTTAGGTATTGAAATGCATATGACAGTATTTGTAATAAAGGACATGATTACAGTATTTTCAGAAGCTCATTACATTTGTTGGAGACTTGCCGTCATCTTTGCAGGCTTTACCCATAAACTAAACTATGTGTGGTCCATAACTTGTGCAGTGATCCTTTAAGCAATTTATCAAGAGCTTGTTTCTTGTTTGTTGTTAATTTTTTTACTTTGATCATGTCCTCCCCATGAAACAAGTAGATAGTTGTTGTTAGGCAGCAGGTCTTTTTTGGATAAGAAACATTTTTACAAGTTGGGGTATCATAGAGACTGCTACTTTCAGCATGTTACTTGGTAATTTTATAAAGCTGAATATAAATTATAATTAGAACTGTAGTGCAAGGAGAAGTGTTTGAGTTGAGTGCTGCTTGCTTTTTTATATACTTGATTTTGACTGGCATTCCAGTAATGTATTTAAAAAGTAATTTATTTTTTCATGCCTCACAACCTTTGCATTTCCATCTAGATATTAAGTAAGCTGTTATGTAGCCAATGCATTGAAATATTTTTTTCTTCTACACTTCATTTTGTCTTGATTGGACTCTTGTAATGATGGTTTGGCACCCAAGGCATTGTATTTAATTAAAGCTCCAGTTGTGGTTTTGAGCATAGCCCCAACCCTTTCTAGTTGGCCACACCCCTTCTCATTAGCCCCACCCATTTAGCTGTCTCCTGCAGCCCCTTTTAATTTGAAGTCACCAGCCGCCACTGGTCAATGGTCCCAGTTCATCACAATTTCCATCAACAGAAGGTGAACTAACAGTTACAAATAGAGGGGTGAGTGGCACAAATAGAGAAATTGTATATAAAGATGTGTCAGCTGCTTTGAGCCATATACCTGATCCTTTTTCTTTACCAGTGATATCTGGGAATTTCACATTAAGCAATAGCATTGAAAGTAACATTTTGACCCACCAGCTTTTTGAGCTGGAAAAAGGGACTTAAAAAATATAGAGCACACATAGTGGAGTAAGTACTTTGATTGGTGCATTTCTTCGAAAATTGTTCCAAAAGGACTCAGGTTTTTCAAAGCTCCCAATGGAGTGCGCCAGGATGATCCTTTCTTTATGGAACTAATTGATTTTTTTAATAATGCTGGACTGGACTTTTTAAAAATTGTTAATCCAATGAAACAACAAATTAATATAACAAATGAGGTCGGATTTAGAGGCTTTGGACAGTAACACCACAGATAAGTAATCACAGCAATAATAATGTTATAATAATAATAATAATAACCCACCAAACATGCTCAAAACAAC
Organism: Protopterus annectens; assembly: GCF_019279795.1. Lineage (NCBI taxonomy): Eukaryota > Metazoa > Chordata > Ceratodontiformes > Protopteridae > Protopterus > Protopterus annectens. Next base: position 496,302,966 of record NC_056736.1, on the reverse strand, counting down.
TCTCACTTTAATATCACAGCAAAAGACTTCACCACTATATACCCAACTGAACACACCAAATTGCTAGGAGTGGAAATAGACAATAAACTAAAATTTGACATTCACATATCCATGACCATAAAAAAAGTCCACAAAAACTAGGAGCATTATACAGAAATAAGCAACTTCTCACCAAAGCAGCAAAGATTTCAATAGCAAATTCCCACCTTATCTCCACCCTACCTACTTTATGCCTTTCCAATATATACCAACCTAAGGCAATGTGATCTAAACAAGCTAGAGACCTGCTACAACAAAATTGCCAAATTCACAACAGGGACATCCTACCATAGTCACCACTGTCTCTCAGTTGCTGAACTGGGTTGTCTTGAACTCCCTCACCTCCTTCAATGATATCAACTCTCACTCGCCCACAAACTAGTAAACCATCCACTAAATGTCCCATCCCTCTAGAATCTACTCCAACCCTATCGCACCACCAGACCACTAAGATCCAGAAGCAAAAATCACTTGAAGATCACTAAAGCCAATAACTCTGCTGGTGAAGCACTATTCTTTTGCACCATAGCCAAATTATGGAACTCCCTCCCACCCACAATTACCTCCATACCATCATGCACCCACTTCAAAACTTTACTAAAAGCGCACCTAAAAACATGCTGGCTATGCCCTTGCAACTCCCACTCTAATATCACCCACCCCATTCAACCACTATCTTTCTTTCCACTCCACTAACTACCTTGATTATAGCAAGCTCAAATGCTCATAAGCCTAGTACTTATTATACAGCAGGAACTTCTTATTGTAACATGTGTTAATGTCTGTTATGTACTTCACAGAAAAAGATTCTAGTTGTCTACTGATGTACTATGTTCTTCATCTGTAAATATGTTGTAAGTAATTGCTATATAAATTGTTAATCACTATGTAATCCAATATAACTACTGTCTGTTTATTTTACTGTGGAGCTTTTCTCCCCGGGCCTCTGCTGAAAATGGACCTACGTCCAGTCAGACACTCCCGGTCAACAAATATAAATAAAATAAAATAAAATAAATAAATAAATAAATGATGTTAAAGAGTATGAGCTGGTGTTAGAAGCTGTTGATAACTATGAACAGGTGATCACACAAAGAAAGCTTAAAAAAATTGACAGTGATATTAAAGCATACGACAATGGTCAAGCTTTCAATGTTAATGTTTTCAACAAGCAGTTTTCTAATAAGCGTACTATAAGTGTGGACAAGGGGCACTTTAGGAGCTCTTATAGTTCTGCTGTAAAAAAACAATAGTATGCTGCAGAATTCAGTCCATAAGAATTCCGCCAGTGCAATGAAGACGTCTGAAGCTATGAGTCATCAGGGAGGAGATTCTATCATGGCGGCCGCAGCTGTAACATCATATGACATCAAATTTGAATAGCTCTGCCATGAGTTCTGCCAACAATGAGCATGTTGGTTCAAAAAAATCGAGAAAGGTTTGTCCAAAGCAACAGGTTCCAAACAAAGCCGTGGGAGGAGCCAGTTCCAAAGATAAGGACAGTTTTGGACTCTGATGTGAGTTATTTTGTTAAAATATACAATTTGACTAACTTTGAACTGACAAACAGCCAGGAAAGTTTGTTACAGCTTGGTTTAGGTTTTATTCCTAGCAAACGTGCTGATCTGGCCAATACTTTATTAGAAGTGAAATTGTATACAAGGAAATTGAATTTGGCTTTTATTATGAAAGATGTTGATGTAGCATCTCTGGTTCGCTCCTCGGCTGGGGTGCCTTCTGTGCGGAGTCTGTATGTCCTCCCTGTGGTCGCGTGGGTTTCCTCCGGGTTCTCCGGTTTCCTTCCACATCCCAAAGAGATGCTGTAGGTGGACTGGACACTCTAAATGGGCCCTAGGTGTGAGTGTATGCATGTGTGTGCCTTCTGTGGAAGGTTGGGCGCCGGTCTGGCAACTCAACACCGTAAAACTCCACTGCCAATCATGAGCGGACAGGTGTTCCACTGTGGTGACCCCTAACCAGGAAAATGCCAAAAGAAGAAGAAGACTGTTACAGGGATGGCTTTGCAGGTAGCAGACATTGCTTTCATGGCTTCAAGGGTTGAGGTTCTGGGTCCTAGTCACATAATATATTCATAGGTTCATAGGTTCATAGATGTTTACTAAGCTAACAACCACAAGGGCCTTTTTAAGTCTAGCCATGCATCCCAAATCTCTGACAACTTCTGAATAGCCTTGATAAGTGTGAGCAGGCATTTCTGAGATGAAACATTTACAAGCAGCAGTCTGGGAGATGAACCATTTGCAGGTTGACTGTGTCCATTGGAAACATAGGTGCCAAACCAGGGATGACATTCCTGTTCCCCTTACAATTGCCCAAGTTACACTTGAATTGGGTTATGGAGGAACTCTGCTTCACATGGATGGGGAGACTGTTGCATAGATGGGGTAGTCTCTGAGTTAGATACCTGTCTCTCCAGCAGGTCCTATTTATATCACAGGCAAGGTTTAAGTCTTTAGAATGTGTAATTAAGGTGCTTTTTGTTTTGTGAATATGCAGGAGGTCCATCAGAGTGGGGTCTGACAATGCCCTGTATGCCAGGCATAGATCTCCCCTCAACAGCCTGTAGGAGACTGAATTAATGGATATGGCATTGAGACGGTCTGCTTAGGACATTTTACTTATGCCCTGCATTTTTTTAGTGAGGAACTACTGTAGACGTTCCAATTTTTGGTTATGCCTGGTTAAATACATACTAAAGGGGGCATTGTACTCAATGATAGGTCTGATGTATACTGAGTATGGTACAACAATGACTTCCTTAGACTTAGATGCCATACCTTTGTTTATAAGTTGCGCAACATAGAATGATTTCATCACTACTGTAGACATGTGATGATCAAAGTCTACATTACTATCTATGTATGTCCCTAAGTCCTTGACTACTGGGTCACCTCTAAGGGGTGTATTGCCAATATGAGTGTTACCAAGGGTGGATGACTTCCTAAAGGATACTATTATGCATTTCTTGGCATTTAGTTTAAGTCCATGGCTCTGACGCCAGTTGTTTGGCTGTTTCAGCCCCTCTTGGAGAACATTTGTGTACGTGTGGGATTCAATGACAGCTCCTAATTTGCAATCATCTGCAAATTTAGTCAGCCAGAGACCACTGACATTGGCCTTGACTTCAGAGAAGTAAATGCCAAAAAGGAGCGATCCAAGGACTGATCCACGAGTGACTCCATTGTAACTGGCCTCTTGCAAAGGTAGACTCTCCAATTCTAACTCTCTGGGTCCTGTCTGTGAGCCAGTCAACATACAAGTTAGTACCTAACCTCATGAGTTTGACAACAATTCCAAAGTAGGTTATTGTGTCAAATGCCTTGGCCAGGTCATGTTAGGCAGTGTGCACCATTTTTCCCTCATCCATTGCTTTGGTTATCTTCTCAAAGAAGTCCACTAGGCTGAGTAGGCATGATTTGTCCTTGATGAAACCAAACTGGGTTAGGTCCAGTGTCTGGAGGTTTACTATATCTCTAGTGATCATTTCCATGATAATTATTTCCATTGCTTTATATATAAGACTAGTGAGACTTTTGGGTCTGTAGTTTCCAGGGTCTGTACATGGCACACCTTTGTGCAAAGGAATGAGTGTTGCAGTTCTCCATTCATGAGGCACAAAGCCTGTTGGAGACTACAGTTAAATAGTAATTCCAGAGGCCCTGACAGGTTATGTTTCATGCTATTTAGGAGGCATCCTGAGATATTTTCTGGGCCCATTGATGCAGTGCTCTTAGAAAGAGCATTAAAGACCTGTTCCCTAATGATAGTGGGTCAGCCACGGTGGTGCAGCAATTAGCATTGTTACCTCACAGCAACAGGTTCTCTGGTTTGATTCTTGGCTGCAGCACCTTCTGTGTGGAGTCTGCATGTCCTCCCTGCAGTTGAGTGAGATTTAAAGACATGTAGATAGGTGCGTCTGTGCCTTCTGTGAAGGTTGGGCACCAGGCTGGCAACTCGACACCATAAAACACCACTGCCAAACAATCTGCGGACTAATGATCCACTGTGGTGATCCCTAACTGGGAAAAGCTGAGAGACATTGCTTCCCTAGTGATAGTAGGGGAAGTTATATTTGATGGTATTTCCTGAGGGAAGGTTGAGGGGGAGAGATGGGTAAAGTTGGAGCTGAATTTATCAGCCAGGAGGTTTGCTATATGTTCTGGCTCAGAATAGGTGGCTCCATTTACAATGAGCTCTGCACACAACTGTGTATTGCCTTTGAGGTTGCAGACATAGCTAAAGAATGCTTTGTGGTTGTCCTTAGCCTGGGAGGCCAAACTTACCTCAAATTTGTCTTTGGCAGATTTTATTTGTCCTCTGAATTGTTTGTTTAGTTTGATGATAGTGCTTTTTATCCTGCTGGATGCTGCACCTCCTAATTCTTGCCATGATTTTCTTCCTTCTGTTATATGGCCTACTGATTTTGTGATTCCACCAGGGTGGCTTGTTTTTTGAGTTAGTTCTGTACTTCTTCCTGGTGGGTGCAGCTGCCTCTATACAGCTATTAACGTGCTTGTACAGGGTTTCTGAGAACAGTTCTGCATAGGTAGAAGTGTTCTCAGGGTTTATGGGGGCTTGAAACTTTGCCAGCTTATCACTTAATAGCAGGAGATTAGCCTTAGAGTAGTTCCTGAATATTCCAGGTTTAGGTGAGGGTCCAGGTTTTACTTTTACTTCATGGGAGACCATTTTGTGGTCTGACTTTACCAGGGAATACATTACAGTAGGCGGTGTGCAGCACTCTCCCATATTAGTAAGGATGAGATCCAGTATGGTTGCACCTCTAGATGGTGTATTTATTATCTGTTCTTGGGAGTTTGTGTTTACAAAATCCAGGAATCTCTGTGCCTGTACATTTGGTGTCATATAGGATTACCAGTTAATAGTGGGGGTAATTAAAGTCACCCATGACTATGGTATTGGGTTGGATGGTTCTTCATCTTCTTCTTCCGGTTAGGGATTCGCCACAGCGGATCTTGGATGGTTAATGTTTCTAATACATTTTTATACATGGTATGGGTTTCCTAGGTCATACAGGGGACTTATAGCTTGCAAGGAAGTGGCATTGGATTTTACCTATGGTGATTTGAACATGGAGCAACTGAATTGCACTGTCTTGTTTGTCTAGCCTTGAAGTATATTTATTTTTGATGTAAATAGAGATGCCTCCACCTTTAGTCCCTGCCTCTGAAGTAGCTGGTCTAAATGTGTGGAAGGCATTATAACCTTGCACTGTTGGTGTGCTCTCCACGGCTTTAAACCATGTCTCAGTGACTGCACAGACATCAGCATTTTCTACGATGAAGAGAGCTTCTAGGGAGTGGGTTTTTTTGTTTAGACTCCTAGCATTGAGCAGTAATACCTTTAGATTTTCTTGGTTTTGATTTACTATGTCAGAAGTACTTTCAACTTGGCATTGCCTAAAAAAAGGCACTATGGAAGAAGACAATGTTTTAGCTAACAGTAGAAAGCCTAGAGGGGAGAGGTGCAGACCATCCCTGGCAAAGCAGCGTGGTCTGTTGACCATCTCCTTCCATGCTGACAAATATTGCACCACCTTAGAATGACACCAGAAATTGTGGCATCATCCTTTGAGAAGGTAAAATGCTGCTTAAAGCTAGGCTTATACCAGCCTGAGACACATATTCAGAGAGCTTCATGATGTCTCTCTTTATATAGTCTAGGGGAGTACGTCTTAGGTCATTTACTCCCACATGGATTATGACTGAGTCATACTGATACTTGTGGTCCAATGACCTGAGTGCGTGCATAAAGTGGCAGATCCTAGCCCCTGATAATCAACTGACTATGACTTTCTCTTTACTCAGCCTGGTGAGAGGGACATCAGTGTGTCTCATGGTGGAGTCCCCAATGACTAGAATGTTGGATTGTATGGTGGCTTGCCTTATGGGCTTAGAGGTACAGGTTCCTTGAGATGTAGCTTTATGTGTTGATGTGGGTGTTGGTTTGAAAGAGCGCATTTGTTATGTGTACTTTGTCTAGGAGGTCTTTCTGGTATAGGAAGGTTACATTTAAGTGCCTCAGCATATGTAGGTCGACATGTCTGCATTGAATTGTGTGTGATGGGTGCAGCATGTGTATCACTAACAACCTTATTGACATTAGAAGTATTTTTATGTGACAGCTTTGTCTCCAGTGACATTGTGTAAATACATCTCTCATACTGTATCAGTTTGTTTGAGAATTAACTGGTTATCAGTAAACTAAGGCAATTTCTCCGTTGCCTCAGGATGCCCATATCCACCAAGCTGGTAAAGGCGACAGTGGGAAAGTTCATATCCATGGCAACAGACCCTTTTTTATTGATTAGACAGTTGGAGTGAGAATATTAATCAACGTCAGGGGTATCTGTTTTGCAACTATGAGGACAGTGCTTGTCACTGCAAACTAATTGTCCTGTGTGCAAGTAGGTATTGGAGAAATTTCAATTGTGCTTTTACAGGAAAATGTCACTCAAGGTGTCTGAGTCTGTACAGGCACTGCCAAACACATGAGAGGAAACTAATATGTAGACCCTGAACATTTAAAGATGAAATATTTAGGCAGATATTCTGACGTTCAAAACAAATCAAGCAATATTTACAGAAAATAAAAAATTAGCTTGTCAAGAATGATGAAAAGAGGGCAGTCTCCTTAATGGCTACTGCTAATGTTGGTCTCACCACAGCCGGCTTCACTCTCCTGGGATACAATGCTCCTTTGCTTCTTCTCTCACCAGAAGCAAAACATTACCACCAATCCCAAGATAAGAAGCAGGCCATAGCCGGTTTGGTGATCCACAGTCTTGTCCCAGATGATGCAAGGGTCTGTAGGCTTGTTGTAGCCTTTTCCTGGTAGTTGCCTTGAATAGCAACCAGACCAATCAGAAATGTTAAGCACATACATTTATTGTCCAACTAGACACAATCAAGAATAAATGCACTCTGTTCCTTCTCTCACCAGGAACAGAATATAAGCAAAGATTCCAAGCTGTCATCTATAAAGCAGTTATTAGACTTCCTAGTGATCAGCAGTCTACAGGAAATAATGCCCCTGTGCTCCTTTTCCCACCAGGATAAAACAGAAGGACTAATCCTAAGATGACTACTGAGAAGCAAACTGTGCGCTCTCTCATGTGGTTTCCTCCCATCTGTGTGCAGCATACATTAAACCATGGGGAGAACACAGAAGCTGCCAAAGTGAACTTACACGTGCTTCCATTTGTAGCACATGCATGTTATAGTTAATGTTGTTTGCTCCTGGTGTACTGCAGTTCTGAGGTTATATATTTTCCTGGTTATATAGTATTGTATGAAATCGTATGTTTGCATTGTTCTGCTCTACCCTCTTTGTCATTATCCTTTCTGTTTATCACTTTATTAGATTTATTTGTGGTTTGGTTTGTTGTCTCTCTCCATTTATTTTCCTTTTTTATATGACATCATTCACAACTCCTGTTGTTCCACTGTGGTCTAACAGCCCCACTAATAAGTGTCATATCTCCCATCCAAATAAGAGGCTGACAAGGCCACCTCACAAGATACATCAGTGAAGGAGGTTGACAGGCTCTCAAACCCTGCTGCTGGTGGTGCATTGCTGATGAAGTCTACTGTAATTGCCAGTGATGGCTCTGATAGGGGTGCAGACCCCATAATCTAGAGAAACCAGCAAGATGAGGTAGTCAGGGAGGTAGTGGACAGCACTGTTGTCCTCACTCTCCACCTGGAAACACTCCTTTAACTGCGTATAGAGTTACATCCTTTCCCCACTCTACATTACCACCAGAGCCAAGACCAGTGGTGGGAGTACCCAAGGTAGGGGTTGATCTCCCACTGGGTGGGTTCTACTAATCCTAGTGCTTACCTCCCTTTGTGTTTAAGCCTGCCCTTGTTAATTGTCCATTGCTCCCAATCACCATTGACTTCCCTTTGTTTGTTTGGTGACTCCGACTCAAATAGTGCCCCCTCCCTCAATGTGTCAGCACCCCTGTCAGTCTTGCCTGTATAGTGTGTTTGTTCACATGCACCTGCTATCTACAATAACCCTCTTACCTTCCTTCAGCTTTTCTTACTTCAAATCCCAACTTACCTCCTTTATATATATGAAATATAATCCTGCCCTGAAAAAGAATGTTTTCCTACATTCCCCACCACCATTTATCCTTATGTCCTTCCTGATACTTACTTCCCCCTATTTTATAACTTTCATAGATTCCTATTTCCACCTGTAAATTGGTCAGATAAGTAAATGAAATCACTCTGTATTGGCCTTTTGAAGCTGCTTGTTGCTTTTTTCCAGCTTGCTGCTTTTATGGATACATGAGTGCACTGATATGCATCAAGGTGTGTACACACACCACATTTACAATCATTTCTTGTAAAGAACTGTGTTCACTACTCAGGGTTACATGCTCTCAACACAGCCCCTACTGTGGCCATGAAATGCATATTTAATGAGTTGCTGTGCTCACACTGATCCTTTATTCAGGACTTAATCGTTAATGAGCTTCAAACTTCAGTGCAGATGATAGGTAAACAGCAGCCAGCCTGGCAAATCCTTGCCCTCTATGCTTCTGAATTCCAAAGATCTTCACTAGCTCCTTTCAACAAGTTTAAAAAAGTAAATATATGGAGGTGCAGCTGGTGAAGCATTCGTATTCACTCAGTTATAATTTCAAAAAGGGTAAATATACCTACAACCAGACTAAATATAAAGACAGAATAACAGAGCTAAAAATTGAAGTGAAAATCAACAGGACTTGGACATAAGGCTGCCTGACTGGTATTGTTTATGGGTTGTGGTAAATTTTAATTTATGTTTATTAACAAGGACATGTCGAGAAAAGCAGATGCTTTTGTATGGCTCACACACATTTTTCTCCCTGCTCTGCACTGTGCCACATTACCTAGTAAAATAATACCAGACTGCATGCAATTCAATGAATAATGATCTCATCTACTGGATGACTTAGCACAGCTTTGCATTCTATTAGCTATGGGCAGCATCTTGCACTGAGTTATATAAAAATATATTAAAAATAATTACTAATGGTAATAATGTGACTAATAGTAATATTTAAAAAGACGCTTTCTCTTCTAAATAAAGTTTAAGCATTCCATACAATATATAGTCTGTGGAATGATGTAATTATCATGGGAAAGACTGAGTAACAGTTGTATCTTTACACTGTGTTACCTCTAATACCAAATGCTGTTACCCAGAGGAAATTGTTGCTGATGTGGTTTATAAGTGTACACAGTGGCAATGATTGACTTGTTATAGGTGATTTCTCCCTTGTTTGAGAGTTGGTGTAACCATGGAATAGCTATGTGTGTATATATATATATATATATATATATATATATATATATATATATATATATATATATATATATATATATATATATATATATATATATACACACACACACACACACACACACACACACACACACACACATATTTATATATATATATATATATATATATAAACTTTGGGAGGCTTGCCTCCCCTGCAAAATACAATTACATTTACACAATTATTTAAAATTCAATTTTCACTCTTTTGAGGTTTGAATGCTTTTTTACATCCTTCTGGCTCACTGGCTTTCAGGAAGTTAGCATTTCATAGTAGAACTGGAGGTAATTATCTTGTGTATATCTGGTCTTGTTTACTTCGAGTGATATGACATTTAAATAGCCACTGTATGCACATTTATAGATTCATAGATTCATAGATTGTTAATAGGGTAATAACCCAGGGGAGGCTTTCTAAGCCCAGCCAAGTTTTCCTGAAAGAATAAGAATGTCCTTTTCCCAAGTAGGACATTGAGGGCCATGCATTTATAATCAACCTCTGTTCATAAGGGACATGAGACCTAGGCCTGGTGTAAATGTCCTATTCCCCATCCATTAGTCTAGGTAACACTTAAATTGGGTAATAAACAAACTCATCTTCACATGGATGGGAAGTCTGTACCACAGGAGGAGAAGTTTCTGGAATACATACCTGTCTCTCTAGCATGCTCTATTTAAGTCTCAGACAAAGTTCAGATCCCTAGATCTTGTATTTCTGGTACTGTTTTACTTATGAATATGCATGACATTCATACATGTGGGGTTTGTGGATACCTTGTAAGCCGGGCATAGATCACCCCTCAGCAATCTACAGAAAATTGAGAAGAAGGAAAGGGTTTCAAGGTGCTGTGCATAAGGTAAGTTTGTTATGCCGTATATATTCTTTTGTAAACAACCTCAGAGGTTCCTCTAGTTGTTGCATATACCCAGTCAGGTACATACCAAAAGGAGCATTGTACTCTATGACTGGCCTGATCAGGGCAGACTACACTAGAATAACAACCTTTTTGGACCTAGATGCCATGCCCTTACTTATAAGCTGTGCAACAGAAAAGGATTTCCTCATCACTGTGGTCACATGGTGGTCAAAGGGAAAGCTACTGTCAACATGTGTACCAGGATCCCTGACCACTGTGTTAACTGTTAGGGGCGTATTATCAGTATGGTAATTAGGCAAGATGGTTGCCCTCCCAAGGGGTAAAATTATGTATTTCTTAGTTTTGAGTTCAAGACCATGGCTTTGGCATCATTTATTAGAGATAGGCCTTCTTGAAGAATGCTAGTGCCTGCAAGGAAGTGGATGATAAACTCTCAACTTGCAATCATGTGCAAACATAGTCAGTCATAAACCTTTAGCATTTGCTTAATTTTCAGAGAAATAGATGCAAAAATGAGTGGGGCCAGTACAGAGCCCTGGGGGACTCTGCAAGTGACTGGCCTCTTGGTAGAAGTGGCCTCACCTGTTTTCACCTCCTGCATCCTATCAGTGAACCTGCTAGCTATCCAACAAGTAATACAAGGGTTTATACCTAAATTAGTGAGCTTGTCTGTAATGCCTAAATGGGGTATCGTACCTAAAGCCTTGGCCAGGTAGAGGTAATCTGTGTGCAGTCTTGCCTTCGTCCATTGCTTTGGTGACCCTCTCAAAAAAGTTCAAAAGATTTAATAGGCATGACCTTCTTGTAACAAAGCCGAACTGTGAGGGGTCCAGTGTTTGCAGGTTTCCAATGTCTTCATTTATCGTGTCCATGATTGATTCTTTCCATGACCTTACATATGAGGCTGGTCAGACTTGTGGTTACACAAATCAGTGGTTGGACCTCCTTTGTTCAATGTAGCCACCTCCATTCCTTGGGCACAAAACCTGACTTTAGGCTCCAGTTGAAAAGTGATGTTATCAGGGCCCATCGATGCAATGTTTTTGGCCTTGGAAACTGCCTTGATGACCTGTTCCCTATAAATTAATAATTGTGCTAGTTAACCAGGTAGGCCCACTGGGCACACATTTACCTTTCAGGTACATCCTGGGAACAATATTGAATTAAGTGACTTGCTCAGATTCATGCAGTAGGCAAATAAGAATTGAGAGAAACAAACTCTGTACCACAGAAACTACACCTTTCAACCTTAACCTCTGCACCAACTGCCAGACTTAAATGTTATGTTATGTTTATCCTAACAATAAAACAGTTGCAGTGTCCATGGTGCAACAGGTAGCACACTTACATTTGGTCCAGAAAGTGGTGGGTTTTGTTCCCACACCAAGTATATCAATTACTGACACTGCAATACAGGATAAGGGCGATACTGCAATCCTGAATATGTTATCCTTTGGTTGAGATGTTAAACTGATGTTCCATCTGCACAAGTTGGTGGTAGCCCTGGTGGATGTAAAAGATCCCATGACAACTATTAAGAATAGTAGGAGAAGTTACCCAATGCCCTGGCCAACTTTCCCATAGTAGTTTCAATACCACCTGAGGTCTCTCTGGAAAAGAGACTGCTAATCTAATGGGACTAACCTGATCAACAATGGATAAATGAATACCACCTGAGGTCTCTCTGGAAAAGAGACTGCTAATCTAATGGGACTAACCTGATCAACAATGGATAAATGAATACCACCTGAGGTCTCTCTGGAAAAGAGACTGCTAATCTAATGGGACTAACCTGATCAACAATGGATAAATTAATAAAATAAATAAAAAAGAAAAATATGGGGGGGAATACAAATGTTTATTATATCACCAATCTACTTGCATCATCACCAGTTTACCATCACACTTCCTGCTTCTTTACTAGCTAGACCTAATTAAAACACATTAAGTCAAACACTACATAAACTTCAGTAGCCAAAACTGCAATTCTATATTAGTAGAAAACCATTGTATTAATGTAAATAATAACAGTTTACCTAACAAAAAGTGTTTATAAAATCAGTACAGTGCACATTATATTATTGATGATAAATGCATAAAAATATATAAAAACACCAGCCACCCCATGGGGAAAAAAACTGAAGACAGAAAAACCTATTGACCTCCTGGGTCTATATCAGAACATCAAAGTATTAAAACTTCGAATGTTCTGATATCGAACACTATTCAGCGAACGCTAAGAATAGTGAAGCTGCAGAACAGCGAATTCTTTCCTCGAGAAAGGATTTGGTTGGCCGTTTCTGTGGCTTCGCTATTCTTAGCACTGTGGTGGAAAGTTGCGGGTCGGGTTCAGGTAAGTGTGCGATTGTTTGTATGTTAGGGTTAGTAGTGGGTTAAGTGAGTTAGGGTTAGGGGGTTGGTTATGCGTGTGTGCGATAGTGACAGACTTTAGGGTTAGGGGCGGTTTAAGTGAGTTAGGGTTAGGGCGCGGGTTAGGTGAGGGCACGATAGTGACGGACCTTAGGGTTAGGGTTTGCGTTGTTAAGTGGGTAGATAGTAGTGTATGTTTAGTTTAGTGTAGTGTTAGATGTAGGAATTTAAGTGTATGTGTGTGGTTGCTGTTTGTTTGATGTGCTTGTGTTGTGTGCATGTGTTTCGGAGCAGCAAATTTTTTCCATGGGAAAAAATTTGCTGTTCTAAATGTTCGATATTTTCATGTTTAGATGTTTTGAGGCCGATGAAATAGTGTTCGCTATTTTCATCTTTCGATAACGTGATATAAACGCGACCTCCTTAGTAACTACAATAAAATGCAAAAATGGAATATAGATAAAGTTTTTCAAAACATTTAAACATGAAAAAGGGCTAACCATAAAAATGCTTGCCTTCTTTCTACAGAAAGTCATTTGAGCTAATGCCTGTAAATGTCAGAAATGCTAAAAAGCAATCCAGCACTACACAAGAAAGTACTGACAAACCCTATAAGAAAAATAAGTTAAAAACAGAAAGGATAACTGTTAATAGTAATACAAAGAACAGTCTATAGAGAAAGATCCCACTATCCTTATCACGAGAATCTGAATTAAAAAAAAGTCACATGCAATTATTGAAAAATAAAACATTTAAAGAAGTACTTTTCAATTCCAAATGTTTTGTGTACTAGGAATTAGTAATTTAGCATTAGATATTAAAAGTACAGGATGTTTTGTTAGGTGTATTTTTTTACTGTTATAAATGGAAAGTTTATTCTGGTAGAGTTAGGAATATTAATTTATTTTTATTTATTTATTTGACATTTGCTAACCGGGTTAATCCGACTGGGCTGCTAAGCCCTTTTTTAGTAGATACCTGAGGAGAAAAGCTCCACAGATAAACAAATATAAAGACAAAACATCATATAATATTAACATACAAGTGTATATACACAGAGAAACAGAATACAACTCGTAAATGAAAATGTTAGAATGCAACAGTAACATTGAGGATTTAAACAGCCATAGTACATATTATGCATATAAAATATAATATAAAAAGTTAGATTCTATCTGAAAATTACCAATAGAGAGAAATTCAAGGTTGGTAGAATACCATAAAGACCTTAAATGAGTAGATGTGGTAAAGTGGAAGAGCTGAGAGGGGAAGGGGAAGAGCAGTGGGAGTGGGACAAGGACAGGTCCAGGAATTAGTATATAAGTCCTTTAGAAGTTTTTTTTTTAAGTTAAGGAAGTTTCCGTTTGTTTTTAGAGAAAGGGGAAGTCTGTTCCAAGCATTGGCAAATGAGTGGCTGCATAAAACTTTGCCAATATTTTTATTGGGTTTGTAGATGTCTAAGAGGTGAAGGTCTGTGCTGCGTAGGTTATGCTTAGGAGAGTTGGGAGTGATGAGGTCCGTGATGGCAGGACAGTGGGAGCATTGATTTACGATAGTGTATGTGAGGTGGACTTGGAGAAAGAGGAGTTGGTTATGGAGCTCAAGCCATTTCTAGGTTTTTTAAAGCCTTGCAGTGGTGAGAGCGAGAGGAAGGTTGGCAGCAAATCTGGCTATTTTGTTGCAGGTGGTTTCAAGTTTAGCTAATAGGTTGGATTGAATATTGGTGAGAATAGGGGCTGCATAGAGTAAGGTTGGGAGAAGGACAGTCTGCTAGAAAATGTTTAATAGTGAGGTATTTTTATGCCTGTATAAGAGACCATGTTTCTGTTGGGTCTTTTTGATGGCTTGCTGAATATGTATGTCAAACTATAGTTGGTCATTTATGATTACATCCAGAAGTTTAGTATGTGGTTCAACAGAGATAAGTGTATTATTAAGATAATTATGATGCTGTATTGATTTGGGGAGAAAGAGCAGAAGTTTTTTTTTTTTTTTAGGATTGAGAAGTAGTTGATTACTGGTCAGCCATTTTTCGACTGAAAGGTGGGAATCTTGAATGAGAGCAAGGAGGTGTGGAAGGTTATCAGAGCATGAGATAATAGTGGAGTTGTCTGCAAACTGTATTAGTGAGGAGTTTGGACAGGAAGTATTTAGGTTATTTGTAAAGATATTAAAAAGGAGAGCTCAAAGGATTGACCCTTGGGGAAACCTATTTGGATTGGGAGGAAGGGGGAAGCAGTAGAAAGCCATTTGATGGATTGGACTCTTTTGGAGAGGTAACTGGAGAACCATTGTATAGCAGAAGAGGAGAGGTTAAGGGAAAAAATTTTGAGAGCAGTAGGGTATGGGAAATGGTATCAAAGGCTTTAGATAGGTCAAGGAAGAGGCATGAGACTAGTTTATTATTGTCCTGTGTTTTGGTGAAATTCTGTGTAAATGAAATGAGAGCTGTAGAGGTGCTGTGGTGAGGACGGAAACCGTGTTGGGTGGGAGTTAACAGGTTGTCTTGTATGATGTGTTTGAAAAGCTGGTTATGAATACATTTTTCTAGAATTTTGGATAAGGGGGATAGTATGGCGATAGGTCTGTAGTTGGTTGGTTTGGTTGAATTGCCACCTTTGTGGAGAGGCATGACATATGATTTTTTCCAGATGTCAGGGACTATGTTCTCTTGAATTGACCTGTTTACTAATATGGAGACTGGATATGCAACAGAGTTAGCAAGTTTAAGGAATAGAGGAGGTAAGTTGTCAGCAGAGGGGGAGCAGGTTTTCAGCTTGGTTATATCACAAAAGTTAACACAAATAGCAGAAAAACAAATTATCTTGTGTACATTCTATTCTCATTCTATTCACAGATGATATTTTGTTTTTTTATTTATAGTATGAGAGAAGCAACAAAGTGTAGTTTATGGTTTATGACTAATCAGATCTTATTTAATCAACATGATTATTTGACCCAGAAACATTTAAGAACATTAAGAAGTCACTACACAATAAAGTGACACTCCCAAAACCATAAAACACAAAAAAAACACTGCTCCTCCTGACGTGCTTAACCACCTTCATCCCTAAAATACATACACACATATTATTGCTATGTATGTATGTATATATAAATATATATATATATATATATATATATATATATATATAGGAGCGCTACAGAATCCTAAAAGCCCAAAATCCTGAAAGTTCAAAATACTGAAAACTCAAAATCCTGAAAACACACAGGATACCAACACTTACTATATTCCATCACAAGTTCATACAGAAACAAATAAAACACAAACTATATTACTGTTCTCCAAGTATAAGCAGGGGGGGCAATTACCCCTGAACCCCCATGTGGGGTCTGCGCCCCCCATACCCCCTGCTACGTAAATATACGAACTCCAAGATTGCACTTAGTGTAGTCAAGTGCAATCTCAGAGTTGATATATTTAAGTAGCAGGGGGTGTGGGGGGTACAGGGGGGCATGCCCCCCTGCATATAGTTAAAGGGTAATATGTTTCCGTATGTACTTGTGCTGGAATACAGTAAGTGTTGGTATCCTGTGTGTTATCAGGATTTTGAGTTTTCAGGATTTTGAACTTTCAGGATTTTGGTCTTAGGATTTTGGTCTTCAGGAATTTGGGCTTTCAGGATTCTGTAGCGCTCCTATATAAATATATATATATATATATATATATATATATATATATATATATATCTGTGTGTGTGTGTGTGTGTTTGTGTGTGTGTGTGTGTGTGTGTGTGTGTGTGTGTGTGTGTGTGTGTGTGTGTGTGTGTGTGTGTGTGTGTGTGTATGTGTGTCTGAATGTATCATGAAAGGTAGAAAACTCAAAAAAGAAAATCACAAAGCAAAGAATGATGCATAAAAGTGAATCACGAAACACTGAATACTTCTTTCCACTTAAAAAAAGCTCTGTTTCAGTAAACCCCAGCTACAAAATGAAGATCAGGTGTCATCTTGTTAGTGATACAGTTAGGGACAAGGTTTTTAGTAATGTGATGTGTAGGATTAGGTTTAGGAGCTGGGGTAGGGTTATGGTGATAGTCAAGGTTAATACACGTTAAAGTGGGCAGAGTGCAGCAATATTAAAGCAAAGTATACATATTTTGTTGAAATAAATTTTATTAGCCCCTTGTTTTAATATCAAAACCTGAATATGCATTCATGTTTCATTTTTTATAGTCAATAATCTGATTATTGTTTATGTATGAACTGTTGCAAAAATGTAGAAACAAAAATAAGAAAATCATGTTGTGGTTTAATTTATTTCATTTTTTAATCTGATAGGTAAACTGTCATGGAGGACATATTCAACCCCAACCCAAACAAGGTGGCAGAGACAGCAGCTGCATTCCAACAAAGTAGAGATACAGTCTTCAACTAACATTAAAGAAAATGCTATGACAATGCTAAATTATCTGTAGTATCATGTATTAACAGAATCCTGAAACAGGTGCAGTATTATGTCACTCTCAAATCTACTTACAGTTACAGATTCTCTCCAGAAGAAGCAGAAGGAAGAAGATTTACAAAAATGATTACTGTTATACATTAGAACAGTGATGGCGAACCTATGACATGTGCATCAAAGGTGACACACGCCACAATGTTTTTGGTGACACGCCAGTGATCACCAACACCTGAGTTACCAAGTACACTGCTTTTACATTCGTTGCCCATGTGAAGTGCACTGAATTATTTTGTGCCAGGAGCTTTTGACATGCCAAACCCAGAAGGTTCGCCATCACTGCTTTAGAGAATGGTTGACCTGTAGATAATGCCCATTGAAAAACAAGTATGCCACTTCACGGCAGTATATTAAGCTGTAGTGGAGCTTGGACTGGAAAAACTAACAGTCACCATTATTTTACAGTTGTTAAGCATCATGTTTGCTCTTTAGTGAGTGTAAAATAAGAAAGAAAAAAAATAAAATAAAATAAAGCATGTCTGTGTGTGTGTGTGAAAGTGTATACGTGTATGAGAGTAAGATAGATTGAGCGAAACAGAAAAAATGTGTGTGTGTGTGTGTGTGTGTGTGTGTGTGTGTGTGTGTGTGTGTGTGTGTGTGTGTGTGTGTGTGTGTGAGAGTGAGTGTGTGTGTGTGTGTGTGTGTGTGTGTGTGTGTGTGTGTGTGTGTGTGTGTGTGTGTGTGTGTGTGTGTGTATGAGAGAGGAAGCGAGAGATGGAGAGAGAGAGAGAGAGAGAGGGTGAAGAATGAGAGTGATCGAGTGCTTCTCTGGCAACAGCAGCAGCAGTTAAGAGGTTTGCATACCTCTCGACCTCTGAGATCAAAGTATTTGGATAAGCCTAAAATAAACAGGGCAAAGGCTCAAAATAGGAACATATTTTAACTGATTTGTGTTAGCATGCTTTTCTGAAGCAGAGTGTGTGCATGTGAGTGAGTGAGGGAGAGAGTGAGTGAGTGAGAGAGAGAGTGAGTGAGATCGGTCACTTGCTATTATAACATTACAATCTTGTTTAGATAAAAGGATTTGTATTAGTGTGAATTTTCTGAAGGAAATAAAAGCTTGAAACTCAAATGTATGTCATTATTTAGTAGCTTCTGTGAGTATATTAGGTATTGTTATTTGTGAGAGCATGACTGACTGATGTTTTATAAATAATTGTAAATTAACCTGTGTTACATGTGCCAGCATGACTAGCTATAGTTTTGTAAATAAGTTTATATCTTTTCATTATCACCCTGATTTATGCAAGATGTTTTAATGTCAAACAGTGTTCATCTGGCTGACCAAATGTGCATATTCTTTGTAAAAAGAATTCTGAATGTATGTTATGCCAGAGTCAGCTGACCTAGATGTAAAGTCATTGTTTGCCAAGGCTGGGAGAATAGAATCTTCACTGCAGCTGTTTGTTTACTTTTCAAAGTCTGATATGTGAGTAGAATTCTCATGGCAGCTTCCTCTTACTTTTGAAGAAGATCTGCTATAAAAAGTAGGTTCTGAGTCAGTTGTTCAGTTTTTGTTTTCCAGAGCTGCTCAGCAGTAGTAGTCCAGTTATTTCTAGGAGAGTAGTTGTTCCAATTGCTGAAGACAGTTATCAGCCTGGAGTGTGGGCATAATTTCTCATCTTACGAGCAACAACAGGAATGAAACCAAATAGCTACACCACGATATGAAACAACAAAGCCAGTACAACATATAATTTCTCATCTTACCTTGCAGAAGTAAGAGTATAATGTTACCTTGCTAAAGTATTTAGATTAGATAGGGACATTTAATCTTCAGATAGTCAGGGAACTACAGCTAAATAGTTAGAGAGTTTTCTAAAAATCAATGTGAGATCTATCCTACAGTATTATTTTCATATTTCCTGGGAGTGAAACTCTGATATTTACTGGAATCCATTATTCAGTATTTACATTTTTTAAATCCTTTTATTTATTATTAAATGTGGGTGGGTTGAATGTACTAGCCACATATTTCTATTAACAGGACATGTGCGGATTTATTTGCAAAAGGTATTAGTTTTGTTCCATCTAGGAGAGTCTACTTACCAGAAGTTCTTATGGAATTAAAATTATACCTTCAAAAATTAAATTTGAGTTTATTGTTTAATGATTCTGCAATTTCAACTGAGCCTTTGCATGTGGCTAGTACATTCACCTCCCCCCCCCGCCACATCCTACTCTAGCAATTTTTGAAAGGGTTTGTAAACTTGATATGTGTAATATATTGAGTGGAAGGGGGCAAAAAAGAAAGCTTTATTAAACATCAGAAGAGCAAGATTTTATTACATTTATCAAAAGCCAGAATGTCAAGTTAATGAAACCTGACGAAGGGAGTGGGTTGGTATTATTAATGATAAGCACCATCAACTCGTTTGGTGCATTAGAAAGTGGAACATATGAGTTAGTGTCTAGGAATCAGATGAATATGGCATATTATTATATTAATGATCCGCTGTGGCGACCGCTAACCGGGAAAAGCCGAAAGAAGAAGAAGATTATATTAAGGGCCAACTTAGAGACATGTTCATTGAAGGAGAATTTCCAGGGAAGAATATAGTTATCTTAATATTACTTCACCATTAATCCCTACTATTTTTATTGTGCTGGAGATCCATACGGACAAAATCCTCCATTACATCCGATCATGGATGGGAGAGGCTCAGTTACGAGTGCGTGTGCTTGTTATTTGGACAATAAATTAAAGGGATTTGTTAATGCAGAAGAGCATATTTGTTGGTACACATGGCATTTTTTGAAATAATTAATAATTTGGAGTTCAACAAGGATGATATCTTCTTGACAAGTGATGTTTGTGATCTTTACACGGTCATTCCACACCAACCTGGAGTGACATGGCTTACTGAATATTTGACTAAGAAAGGGATGTGCCAGGAAACTATTAGTACCAATGAGGAATAATTGGATATTATTTTTATTGCATAATTTTATTTGTTTTGAAGGAGAAATTTGCTTACAAAAGGAGGGGGTGGCCATGGGGTCCCCCTGTGGTCCAGTCCTGGCTAATATTGTGATGTTAGAGTGGGAATCTAGCAATGTGTTCAGGCATACCTTCTCTTCTAATTTTAAATCACATTTCCATTACCTTGATAACATTTTTATTTTATGGAAGGGAGACAAGGTAGGTATTTTTGGTTTCTTGGATTATATCAATTCTACAACTGCTTTTTTGCAGTTTAGATATACCGTAGGGGAGCCGAGTATCTCTTATTTAGATATTCAGCTTAAAAAGAATTTTATTAAAAATAGATATATTTCCAAGATTTTTCATAAAGAAAACTACTCCAATACATTTTTACATTTTAATAGTGCACATCCGACTTCCAAAAATGAGCAGTCATCAAGGGACAGTTAGTTTG
This sequence comes from Protopterus annectens, assembly GCF_019279795.1. Classification (NCBI taxonomy): domain Eukaryota; kingdom Metazoa; phylum Chordata; order Ceratodontiformes; family Protopteridae; genus Protopterus; species Protopterus annectens. The sequence continues at coordinate 496,282,438 of NC_056736.1, read as the reverse complement.
TGCTGCTTGGATGGTGACTAGAGACATTTGAGGATAAATGTAAAAACCTTCTTTATATGTTTTTGAGAAGAAGATACCCCCATTACCTGTTGGAAGAATTAACCCAAGAGGATACTTATAAGAGGAAAATCGGGAATTTTACACCATTACTGTGCCAGGGGAGTCAGAAGTGAATAATATTTCACTTAATATTAATGGGCAACTTACTAGGAAGCAAAGATGTGAATTTTCAAAAGCTTTTATAACAACATTTAACTTGGATAGTGGGAGAATTAGGGACATTGTGAATAAAAACTGGGTCCTTATAAGGGAGCATAATACCATTAGGGATAAATTGGGAGAGGGACCCCATATAGTATATAAGAAAAGCATTAATATAAAGGGAATTATGGAGAGAGGGACTGCCCTGAGCAGAGGGCCTTGGGGAGTAAAAAATGTAGGAGATTCCACTATTGCAAGTTTATTATGGAGGGTGATTGTGTATGTGTTTTAAATAGAATGATTTATATTAAAGGGAAGTTTGAATGTGAAAGTACGGGATTAGTGTATTTAGCCCTTTGCCAAATGTGTCAAAGCTTTTATGTCGGGAAAATGGAGCATCGTCTCCATGATAGAATCTACAAACATCGGTATTATATTTGAAGAAATAAAAACTACAAATATTTTGTCAAAACATGTGAGTGAGTATCACAGACATGTATTTAAATTTTCAGTATTGGAAAAAAGTTATACAAAATGAAAGGGGTGGTCCCTGGCCATTATGGTTAGAGAAAAGGGAACTTTTTTGACAGCTGGAATTAAATTCTTGCACTTGGCCAGGTTTAAATGAACATGTTACTACTGTCCTGTTAATAAAGTTGAGAGCACTTAGAAGATAATTTTTAAAGATATATTTTAAACATAGATGGTTATTAGGCTGGGGTGATTTTATATGGAATTATTGACATATTTAAAAAAACTTTTTAATGAATGTATTTTGGGGGGTTATTTTTTGTAACAGGCTTTTTAAGTAAGAGTTGTATCAAGCATCATGTGAATGTTGTTGTATATTTAAATGGGATGGGTTTTTAATTGATTTTGTCTGATGTAGTTTTGCAAGTTGATGCAGAACGAAAATGTTTACCTTTAATAACTTTTCAGATTGGAAGTTTATTTGGCTATTTCCAGATCTTAGTGTGGAGTTTTTCTAATAATCATAAGAATAATAATAATAATAATAAAGTAGAAGTCTACTCAAATAGAAAGTATTACCTAGTGACTGATTTTACTTCTGCATAATCAGTGTTCATAGTTTCGATATGAGCACTATCAGTGATTTCTTTGTGTGTATTTTTCTCCTTTCTTCCATAGTTGTGTAACAGTGGAATTAATGCAATTAAGTAAGTCAGGCATAGGGGGTGCAGGCCAGTTCTTTCTGAAATGCTATGCCTTGGGTACTTTTGAGTGTGTAATGTTTCATGTATCTAGAATTTACCCAGCCAGTGTTTCAGTCATTGTTTCAACCAAACTGCTTTAAACCATTTTGAGTCAATGATTTCTGATTCAACCAAACTGACATCATATAATCTTATATATATATATATATATATATATATATATATATATATATATATATATATACACACACACACACACACACACACACACACACACACACACACATATATATATATATATATATATATATATATATATATATATATATATATATATATATATATATATATATATATATATATATATATATATGTATATATGGGTCCCCTTCACATGGTCGACTTTTCATTTTCATATGGCCGAGACCATATGATTGACTTTCGAAAAGCCGACCATGGGGAACCGCTATTTCAATACAATGCGGAATGGGAAAATTTCCTCTTCCACACTGTAGAGTGATCTTGAAGTTGGTATATTTAAGTTACGAGAGGTGTGGAGGGGCAGACTGGCCCACAGGGGGGTGCAGGGGGGCTTGCCCCCTGCTAACAGTTGAAAGGTAAGTGTTTGGTGTGTGTTATATGTTTATTTTACATGGTCGGCTTTTTGCAAGTCGATGATATGGTCTCAGCCATATGAAAGTCAACTTTCTGAAGAGTCGACCATGTAAATAAATTAAATCAAAACACACATCGACAATGGAAATGTCAACATGTTACAACACATGCAGCAAGCATTTTCCTCAGTTCATGCAAAATTAAACTTAAAAAAAAAAAAAAAAAAGCTAAACATTGTAATCTCCCTGCACCCCCTGCTAAATAAATGAACTAACTGCAAGATCACACAATCCCTGGGAATAATCAAATTACCCACCCCCAGGGAAGATCAATCTTATACACCTGTCAAGCCTCTGTACTGTTGACCAAAGTGTGTCGATAAAACAATGTTGACTTTAGAGTTCTACTCATTACATCCACTCCCATAGTTAAATATATAGTCATATATACAGTTTTATATATATTTATATATATAGCTATAGATATGTATGGGGGTTCATCATTCATAGGTTCATAGATTAGTACTAAGCTAACTGCCCTTGCGAGACATTTTAAGCCTAGACAATTATCCCTTGCTAGACTCAAACTGTGCACCTTCTGTTTGTAAGGCAAACACCTTAACCATTAGGCCACCCTCCCAACCCTGTTCTGTTGTACAGCAATTTAGTAGGCTGACTGTTATACTGTGTTAGAGAATGGGTACACTAAACAATAAACCCTGATTGGAGAATAAATATTCTCCATCAGGGAGTTAATGTACAGGTAATGCCAGATGAAAAACAAGCTCACTGCTTCATGGCATCATATTAAGTTGCCATGAGGCTTGGACAGTCAATAAGGTAACAAATGGCATTTTTTTTCTCACTGTATAAAATAAATAAAGAAAAATGTTTGTGTGTGTGTGCACGTATGTGCATGTGTATGCATGTTTGTGTTTGCGCATGTGCATTTTTATGTGTTTGCGTGAGAGTGTAAGCGAGAGAGGGTGAGACTGACAGAGACAGATCAGACACCACTGACTGCAACAGGAAGTCCATCAGCATAGTCCGTCAGCAGGGATTCATTAAACATTAAGAGTATGAAACTCTTAATGTCTGGCATCACTGACTGTATTTAATTCTCAATAATTTAAAGAAGCAAACAGTAAAGGGATGTTGGGTAAAGAGTTATAATGGCTGTATTGTGTGTGTGTGTGTGTGTGTGTGTGTGTGTGTGTGTGTGTGTGTGTGTGTGTGTGTGTGTGTGTGTGTGTGTGTGTCTGTAGACATTAAATACTTAGAAAACTTTTATTTTGGATATAAAAGACTTCCTTTCTGCAAAGATTACATAAAATAAAGCAAGTCTGAAACATTAGGTAGAGGAACTATACGTATTTGTTTTTCAGTATGTTTTCCAGCCTGTGGGTATCAATCTATTGCATTTCAATGACATAATATCTCTTTCTATCTCTCTCCATATATATGTATATGTGTATGTGTATTCATATATATATATATATATATATATATATATATATATATATATATGTATATATAAATGGCTACTATCATTTGTGCGCATGACATTCTGTCGGCAGTAATGCTGCCGAACATCAGAATGTTGTTCGCAAAATGACAAGTGTATTGGATAGTCAAACACACTTATCCAAATGCAATAGTGCATACGCATAAGTGTGTTCGACTATGTGTACAAGATCGCGGTACAATGGGGATTGGAAATTCATCCATATCCCCACTGCAGTGCGATCTCGGAGTTGGAATATATTAGTAGCAGGGGGTGTGGGGCATGCAAAAACATGACATGTCATATAGGAGTTTGATTTACATCAGCTCCTATATAGCTATCACATCACATTTTCGGCGACAATGTTGACTCAAATGTTTTGATCATTTGGGGCGACATTGTGTATGCTCGAAATGTTTGGTTTCCATTTTAGTTTTCATTATTTCTAACAATAGTAAACCAATATATATATATATATATATATATATATATATATATATATATATATATATATATATATATCTATATATGTGTATATATATATATATATATATATATATATATATATATATATTTATATATATATATATATATATATATATATATATACATATATAAATAAATACAGAGAAACAAAGTACTGAAACCACCACAGCAATAAACATAAACCAAATACTTTAATAAGGCAAAGTAAATAGCTATTACATAAATAAAAAGAAGAGTGCTTTCAGGTAAGAGCCCTTTTTCAAGTCTTAAAACTTCAAAAGTTCATGTTCTCTTAAAAAAGTGTCTCACAAATAAGATTTAAATGAGTCACAGTTTCCATAAAGCTCTCTGTTTTTTTTTTTTTTTTGCCGTATTAAAGTATTTGGTTTATGCTTATTGCTGTGGTTGTTTTGGTACTTTGTTTCTCCGTATGTATATATATATATATATATATATATATATATATATATATATATATATATATATATTTATATATATATATATATATATATATATCTATATCTATATATAAAATTAAATATATATATATATATATATATATATATATATATATAAATAAACATATACTTATACACACATATATATATATATATATATATATATATATATATATATATATATAGAGAGAGAGAGAGAGAGAGCGAGAGTGGAAAGAGATATTATATCATTAAAAAGCAATAGATTGATACCCACAGGCTGGAAAACATACTTATTGAAAAACAAATGTATTTTTTCTTATGGGACAGATGAACATAATTTTGCCGCTATATGTGTATACATGTGCATGTACATAATGGTTTATTGATGGGCATTATTTGTATATATGTGGCAACATGCTTGCTTTGATTTGTGGTTTTTATGTCTTGAATTGGTTAAGTGGCACTTACGAAACATGCAATGCAAGATTGCTATATAGATATACTTGATTCTGGACTGT
>NC_056736.1:496205000-496272500 GCF_019279795.1 Protopterus annectens | reverse complement strand
AATGTATTTGGCAAGTCTATAAATAGGGCACCTGCAAGGAGGCTACCATCTACATTTTGCAGGATTAAAGACAAAAGTGCAGTCATAGTACATTGTCCAGCCCAGAATTTATGCTGTATAGAAGAGACCGGGTGATGCTGCTGAATATAGAGAAAGGTGGGTGCAGACTAACTTTTCTAGAAGTTTGCCTAGAGTTGGAAGGATGGTTCACAGGTTCATAGGTGTTTATTAGGCTAACAACCACAAGGGTCTTTTTAATCCTGGCTTTGCACTCCAAATCTCTGACGAGTTCTGATACCCTTGATAAGGGTAAGCATGTGCCTAGGAGATGAACCATTTACAGGTTACCTGTTTGCATCAGAGACATAGGTGCAGAACCAAGGATGAATTTCTGGTTTCCCATCCAATTGTCCAAGTTGCACTTGAATTGGATTAAGGAGGAGCTCTGCTTCACATGGATGGGGAGCTTGTTCCATAGACGGGGTAGTCTCTGAGATACATACCTAACTCTCCAGCAGGTCCTATTTATATGACAGACAAGGTTTAAGTCTTTAGAATTGGTAATTCTGGTACTGTTCATTTTGTGGATATGCAGGAGGTCCATCAGAGTGGGATCTGACAATGCCCTGTATGCCAGGCATAGATCTCCTCTCAAAAGCCTGTAGGAGACTGAATACAGGGATAGGGCCTTGAGGCAGTCTGCATATGACATATGACTTATACCCTGTATTCTTTTAGTTAGGAACCTCTGTGGACATTCCAGTTGTTGAATATGCCTGGTTAGGTAGATACCAAAGGGGGCATTGTACTCAATGACAGGTCTGATGAATGCTGAATACAGTAGAACAACAACTTCCTTGGACTTTGATGCCATACTATTGTTTATAAGTTGCGCAGCATAGAATGACTTCTTCCTCACCACTGTAGACATGTTATGATCAAAGGCTAGAATATTATCTATGTGTGTCCCTAAATCCCTGACTGCTGGGTCAACTCTAAGGGGTGTGTTGTCAATATGATAGTTATCAGAGATGGATGACTTCCCAAAGGATACTATTATGCATTTCTTGACATTTAGTTTTAGTCCATGGCTCTGACACCAGTTGTTTGTCTGTGTCAACCCCTCCTGGAGAACATTTGTGTCAGTGTGAGATTCTGAGATTCAGTGACAGCTCCTAATTTCCAATCATCTGCAAATTTAGTTAGGCAGAGACCACTGACATTGGCCTTGACTTCTGAGAAGTAAATGCCAAAAAGGAGCAGTCCAAGGACTGATCCCTGAGGGACTTCACTTGTGACTGGCCTCTTTTTAGACATGGACTGTCCAATTTTAAATTCCTGCAGTCTGTCTGTGAGCCAGTTGGCTATCCAGTGGGTCACATACGAGTTTGTATCTAACCTCCTGAGTTTGTCAACAATGCCCGAGTGGGGTATTGTATTGTGATCATAGTTTCATAGGTAGGTACTAGGCTATCAGCCCTGGGACCTATATAAGCCTAGCCAAAAATAGTTCCCTGGCTTTTGCCACCCAAGAAAATTATTTTCCTGTCCCCCTGTCTAGCAGAGCCACAGAAGTGATCCCCGGGGTGAATTTACTATTTCCCATCCAGTTGTCGAGATTTTTCTTGAAGAGGGCTAATGAGGAGCTTTGCTTGACATGAATGGGTAGTCTGTTCCAGAGCATGGGAAGTCTCTGGGACAGGAATCTATCCCTCCAGCATGTTATGTTTATTGTGGTGGCAAAGTTTAGGTCCCTGGAGCGTGTGGCTCAGAGGGATTGGGGTTTCTTTAAGTGTAGCATGCCCAACAGATCTGCATTTGACATGGCTTTGTATGTTAGGCAGAGGTTGTTTCTGAGTAGGCAATAAGTGACGGAGTAGAGTTGGAGTTTTTTGAGATGGTCTGCATATGGCATATGTTTGAGGCTGGTAATCCACTTAGTGAGGTATTGCTGTGACCTTTCTAGTTGTTGTAGATGTCTTGCGAGGGACATGTCAAATGGGGCATTGTACTCTATAATGGGTCTGATGAGGGATGAGTAGAGAGTAACAGTGACCGCTTTTCTTCTGGAGGTGAACCCCTTTGTAATGAGGTGTGCCACGTAGAAGGATTTCCTGACTACTTTGGCAATGTGATTATCAAAGGAGGGACTACTCTCCACCTGTGTCCCAAGGTCTCTTATCATACTTTCAGTGTTTAGTAGACTACTGCTTATGTGGTAGTTCATGGGTACCGTGTTTTTCCCAAAGGGGATGACAATGCACTCCTTGGCATTGAGCTTGATGCCATGACTTTGACACCAAGCATCAGTCTTAGTGAGGCCCCTTTGTAGAATGTCCACATCATCAGGCGATTCTGTTATGGCACCTAGTTTGCAGTTATCTGTGAACTTCATTAGCCATGGACCTGCTGTATTAGCCTGGAATTCTGATAAGTTTATGTCAAACAGGAGAGGACCGAGGACTGAGCTCTGTGGTACTCCACTTGTCACTGGTCTGAAGTTGGATTTGGATTCGGCTACTTTCACTGTGTGTGTTCTGTCAGTGAGTCAGTTGCCCACCCATCTTGTGAGATAGGGATTTATGCCCAGTCTAGTGCGTTTATCTATAATTCCAGAGTGGGGGATGGTGTCAAAAGCCTTAGAGAGGTCAAGATAGTCTGTGTGCACCACCTTACCCTCGTCCACGGCTCTGGTGACTACTTCAAAGAAGTCAATCAGGTTTAGGAGACATGACCTACCTTTTTCAAACCCAAACTGAGTGGGGTCCAGAGTTTGGAGGTTACCTATATCCTTGTTTCTAAGCTCCAAGATGATACATTTCACATCAGGCTAATGAGGTGGTTGTTCTCGGGGTTCGTGTTGGCACCCCCTTTGTGGAGTGGGATAACTGTAGCTGTGCATCATTCAGTAGGCACAAAGCCTGAAGTGAGGCTATGATTGAACATGGTACTTAGGTGGGGTGCCAGTTCATTCTGTATTTCATGTAGAATGCAGCTGGGATGTTGTCAGGTCCCATGGATGCTGTGTTCTTGGCTTTTTAGAGTGTGGTTGTTACTTGTGCAGCCCTGATTAAAAGGGCTTTGCATTCTTCCGGTATAGTGATGAGCCCTTTGGGGGGTGAGGGGGAAGAGGAATTTGCACTGAACCTATCTGCCAGGGTATTGGCAATATCAGTTGGTTCTGTATATTTAGTGCCATTGTGCTGTAGCTAGGAGCAGATCTGAGTGTCATCATTGAGATTCTTGACATAGCTGTAGAATGCTTTGTGGTTGTCTTTAGAATCAGTGGTGATTTTTTTTCATAACTAGCTTTGGAGGATTTTATGAGGGATCTCAGCTTCTTGCTGAGGCTGACCAGGAAGTTCCTGCAATCAGGGGATTTTACTCCTTTTTGCAACAGTTTCTTCTTTCTGTTGTAGAGTTTGTTTATGGCATGGGACCACCAGATTGGCTTCCTTTTTTTGGAGGATAGCATCTTGCTTCTGTTGAGGATGGCACAATCCATGCACTCATGTATGTGCTTATACAGTGCATTTGTATAGGATTCAGCAGTCATACCTCTATTTCCTGTCTGAGCCAAATGCCTTGGCCAGGTCAAGTTAGGCAGTATGAACAATTATGCTCTCATACATTGCTTTGGTTATTTTCTCAAAGAACTCCACTAGGTTGAGTAGGCATGATCTGCCCTTTACAAAACCAAACCGGGTTGGGTCCAGTGTCTGGAGGTTTACTATATCTCTGTTGATCATTTCTGCCTGTCGGGTGCCAGGATCCACCACATAATGCATGCACTCAAGTCACTCCACAACAAGTACAACTATGACTCTGTCATTGTCCACGTTGGAGTGAATGACTTGAGACATACCTCCCTAGACTACATGACAAGAGACATGGAAGAGCTTTCAGATCATGTGTCCCAGGCAGGTATGACCCTAGCCCTGAACAGCATCCTGCCTTCACCCAGAATTATACCTCAGTATAAGGACAAAATGATTGACTTCAACAAATGGCTAAGTTTCTGGTGTCATTCAAAGGGGATCCAGTATCTGTCTGCCTGGGACGACATGATCGACAAACCACGATGCTTTGCGAGAGATGGTCTGCACCTGTCACCCCTGTGATTCAGGTTACTGGCTAAGGCTGTTGCCACCCCTATAGTGCCTTTTTATGCAAGGCTCAAAGGACAAAACTACCACTGTAACAGATATAAGCGTGCAAAATCTGAAGGTAATGAATTTCCTATTTCCCATCCAGTTGTCGAGATTTTTCTTGAAGAGGGCTAATGAGGAACTTTGCTTGACATGAATGGGTAGTCTGTTCCTGAGCATGGGAAGTCTCTGGGAGAGGAATCTATCCCTCCAGCATGTTATGTTTATTGTGGTGGCAAAGTTTAGGTCCCTGGAGCATGTGGCTCTGAGGGATTGGGGTTTCTTTAAGTGTAGCATGCCCAACAGATCTGGGTTTGACATGGCTTTGTATGTTTGGCAGAGGTTGTTTCTGAGTAGGCAATAAGAGACAGAGGAGAGCTGGAGTTTTTTGAGACGGTCTGTGTATGGCATATGTTTGAGGCTGGTAATCCTCTTAGTGAGGTATTGCTGTGGCCTTTCTAGTTGTTGTAGATGTCTTGCGAGGGACATGTCAAATGGGGCATTGTACTCTATAATGGGTCTGATGAGGGATGAGTAGAGAGTAACAGTGACCGCTTTTCTTATGGAGGTGAACCCCTTTGTAATAAGGTGTGCCACGTAGAAGGATTTCCTGACTTCTGTGGCAATGTGATTATCAAAGGAGGGACTACTGTCCACCTGTGTCCCAAGGTCTCTTATCATACTTTCAGTGTTTAGTAGACTACCGCTTATGTGGTAGTTCATGGGTACCATGTTTTTCCCAAAGGGGATGACAATGCACTCCTTGGCATTGAGCTTGAGGCCATGACTTTGACACCAAGCATCAGTCTTAGTGAGGCCCCTTTGTAGAATGTCCACATCATCAGGCGATTCTGTTATGGCACCTAGTTTGCAGTTATCTGTGAACTTCATTAGCCAGAGACCTGCTGTATTAGCCTGGACTTCTGATAAGTTGATGCCAAACAGGAGAGGACCGAGGACTGAGCTCTGTGGTACTCCACTTGTCACTGGTCTGAAGTTGGATTTGGAGTCGGCTACTTTCACTGTGTGTGTTCTGTCAGTGAGCCAGTTGCCCACCCATCTTGTGAGATAGGGATTTATGCCCAGTCTAGTGAGTCTATCTATAATTCCAGAGTGGGGGATGGTGTCAACAGCCTTAGAGAGGTCAAGATAGGCTGTGTGCACCACCTTACCCTCGTCTACGGCTCTGGTGACTACTTCAAAAAAGTCAATCAGGTTTAGGAGACATGACCTACCTTTTTCAAACCCAAACTGAGTGGGGTCCAGAGTTTGGAGGTTACCTATATCCTTGTTTCTAAGCTCCAAGATGATACATTTCATGGCCTTGCAGACCAGGCTCATCAGGCTAATGAGTTGGTGGTTCCCAGGGTCCGTGGTGACATCCCCTTTTTGGAGTGGGATAACCGTTGCTGTGCATCATTCAGTGGGCATAATGCCTGAAGTGAGGCTATGATAGAATGTGGTACTTAGGTTGGGTTCCAGTTCATTCTGTATTTCATGCAGAACACAGCTGGGATGCTGTCAGGTCCCATGGATGCTGTGTTCTTGGCTTTGGAGAGTGCGGTCTTTACTTGTGCAGCCGTGATTATAAGGGTTTTGCATTCTTCCGGTATAGTGATGGGCACTTTGGGGTGTGAGGGGGGGTGAAATTTGCACTGAACCTATCTGCCAGGATACTGGCAATATCGGCTGGTTCTGCATATTTAGTGCCATTGTGCTGTAGCTATGAGCAGATCTGAGTGTCACCACTGAGATTCTTGACATAGCTGGAGAATGCTTTGTGGTTGTCTTTAGAATCAGTGGTGATTTTATTTTCGTAACTAGCTTTGGAGGATTTTATGAGGGCTCTCAGCATCTTGCTGAGGCTGACCAGGGAATTCCTGCAATCAGGGGATTTTACTCTTTTTTGCAACAGTTTCTTTCTTCTGTTGTAGAGTTTGATTATGGCATTGGACCAACAGATTGGCTTCCTTTTTTTGGAGGATAGCATCTTGGTTCTGTCGAGGATGGCACGATCCATGCACTCATGTATGTGCTTATACAGTGCATTTGTATAGGATTCAGCAGTCATACCTTTATTTCCTGTCTGTGTCAAATGCCTTGGCCAGGTCAAGGTAGGCAGTATGAACACTTTTGCCCTCATACATTGCTTTGGTTACTTTCTCAAAGAAGTCCACCAGGTTGAGTAGGCATGATCTGCCCTTTACAAAACCAAACCAGGTTGGGTCCAGTGTCTGGAGGTTTTCTATATCTCTGTTGATCATCTCTGCCTGTCAGGTGCCAGGATCCACCACATAATGCATGCACTCAAGTCACTCCACTACAAGTACAAATACTACTCTGTCATTGTCCATGTTGGAGTGAATGACTTCAGACATTCCTCCCTGGACTACATGAGAAGAGACATGGATTAGCTTTCAGATCATGTGGCCCAGGCAGGTATGACCCTAGCCCTGAGCAGCATCCTGCCTTTTCCCAGAATGATACAACAGTATAAGGACAAAATGATTGACTTCAACAATTGGCCAAGTTTCTGGCATCATTCAAAGGGGAACCAGTATCTGTTTGCCTGGGATGACATGATCGACAAACCACGATGCTTTGTGAGTGATGGTCTGCACCTGTCACCCCTGGGATTCAGGTTACTGGCTAAGACTGTTGCCACCCCTATAGTGCCTTTTTTAGGCAAGGCTCAAAGGACAAAACCACCACCATAACAGGTACAAGCATGCAAAATCTGAAGGTAATGCTACTCAATGCTAGAAGTCTAAACCTCAAAATGCACTCTCTCGAGGCACTCCTAAAAATGGAGAACATTGATATCTGTGCAGTAACTGAGACCTGGTTCAAGGCTCCAGAGAGCACCCCTGCAATACCAGGCTACAACACTTACCACACTTTTCGGCCACCAAACCAGGACAAATATCCTAGACCTGGGCATTACCAACATGGGAGATCGATGCTCCACACCAGTGGTCACCCCCTCGTTGGTCAGGTCTGACCATAAACTAATCACCCTTGATGTCCACATCCCGCCCCCACCCCGTCCCGTAGGGAAACCTCTATAAAAAACTTCTCCAAAGCCAACTTCATGCTACTCAAGTCAGAAGTGACAATCTTCATGACCCCCATGCAGATGGGAACTGAAACTTTGACTGCTGAATCCTACACTAAGGCACTGTACAAGCACATCCACTCGTGCATGAATCATGCCATTCCAATCAGAACCAAGACAGTCTCCTCCAAAAAAAGGAACCCAGTTTGGTGGTTCCCTGCCATAAACAAACTATACAACTGAAGGAATAAACTGTTGCAGAAAAGAGGAAAATCCCAGGATGCAAAAAAAATCCATTACCAGCCTCGGTAAGAAGCTGAGATCCCTCGTAAAATCTTCCTAAGCTAGTTACGAAAATAAAATTGCCAAAGGTTCCAAGGACAACCACAAGGCATTCTATAGTTATGTCAAGAATGTAAAGGTAATGCTCAGATCTACTGTGGGCTACAACAAAATGGCATTAAATATACTGATACCAAGGATATTGCCAATATCCTGGCAGATCAATTCAGTGCCAACTTCACCCCCCTTTCACCCCCTAAAGGGTCCATCTCAATACCAAAGTATTGCCAAATTCCTGTAATCATGGCCACACAGGTAAAAGCGCACTCTCCAAAGCTAAGATTGCAGCATCCGTGGGACAAGATGACATCCCGGGCTATGTACTGCATGAACTACAAAATGAACTGGCACCTCACTTAAGTGTCATGTTTAATCATAGCCTCACCTCAGGCTTTGTGTCCAATGAGTGGTGCACAGCTACAGTTATCCCATTCCACAAGGGAAGATCCACCTTGGATCCTGGGAACTATCGCCCCATCACTCTGATGAGTCTGATCTGCAAAGCCATGGAACACATTATCATGGAACTTATAAACAAAGACATTGGCAATCTACAAACACTGGACCCCACCCTGTTTGGTTTCATAAAGGTCCGATGTTGTCTCCTCAACCTGATTGGCTTCTTCAAATCAGTCTCCAGAGCCGTGGACAAAGGTAAGGTGGTCCACACAGCATATCTGGACCTTGCCAAGGCCTTCAAAACCATCCCCCACTCTGGAGTCATAGATAAAATTACTAAGCTGGGCATTAATCCCTATGTCACTCGATGGGTGACCAACTGGCTTACTGACAGAACCCACACTGTAAAAGTAGACGACTCAAAATCCAGCTCCAGAAAAGTGACAAGCAGAGTACCTCAGGGTTCAGTCCTGGGACCACTCTTGTTTGGCATCTACTTCTCTGAAGTACAGGCCAGCACTAAGGACTCTGGCTAACAAAGGTCACAGATGACTGCAAACTAGGATCCATTATTGAATCCCCAAATGATGTGGGTATTCTACAAAACAGCCTTATAGAAACAGATGCTTGGTGCCAGAGCCATGGGCTCAAGCTCGATGCCAAGAAATGTATAGTTATCCCCTTTTGGAAAAAACATGTACCCATGAATTACCACATAAGTGGCAGTACACTAAACACTGAAAGTGTGATACGGGACTTAGGGACACAGGTGGACAGTGGTCTCACCTTCGATAACCACATAGCCACAACAGTCAGGAAATACTTCTATGAAGCACACCTCATCACTAAGGGCTTTTCATCCAGAAAAAAGGAGGTCATTGTCCCACTGTACTCAACCCTCATTAGACCCATTATAGACGCTCCATTTGGTATGCACCTCACAGGACATCTGCAACAACTGGAAAGGCCACAGAAATACCTCACAAAAAGAATCACAGGCCTAAAGCATATGCCCTATGGTGACTGTCTAAAAAAACTCCAGCTATACTCTGTCGCATATCACCTAGTCAGAGGCAATCTCTGCTTAACATATAAGGCCATGTCAAACCCAGTACTGTTGGACATGCTACACTTAAAGAAATTCCAATCCCACAGAGCCACATGCTCCAGGGATCTAAACCTGGTCATCACAATGAACAAAACATGCTGGAGGGATAAGTTCCTGACCCAGAGACTCCCCATACTCTGGAATAGACTGCCCATACATGTCAAGCTGATCGCCTCTTTGGCCCTCTTCAAATGAACCTTGATGATTGGAGGGGAGATAGGAAATTCACCCCAGAGATCACATCAGTGGCCCTGCTAGACAGGGCACCAGGGAAGTAAATATTGTGGGAAGAAATAGTCAGGGAATTGTTATGGCTAGGCCTGTATAGGTTTTAGGGCCGATAGCCTAGTACCAACCTATGATAATTCTTTCCATGGCTTTACATATAAGACTAGTGGAACTTATGGGTCTGTAGTTTGCAGGGTAAATGAGAGGTATTTTTTGGGTTGGTATGCAACAGTTGTTTCCACATTTTCTTCTTTTTTTTTTTTTTTTTTTTTGTCTGTGGCACTGTGGTAGCAGGCACTTGCCATCCTAAGGGATTTTTGTGTTGACGATGAGGTGACTTCATTACCTGACCATATGGTAGGATTGGTGGATAAGATTTAATTATTTTTCTCAGAATATCTCAAGGTCTGTCACCAGAACTCCCTGTCCTGGTCAAAGTTTTTTTTTTTTTTTTTTTTTTAGTTCTTTCTAACATACTGTTTTTTGTGCGGTCTCCCACTGGTCTGAGCAGTAAGTGAACCTACTCTGCAGTTGCAGAAAGTACATTTTGGAAGGTTCTAAAGTATTTCTTGATACCACTGATAAAACTGTTTGTTACTGTTTTTAATACAGTTATTTTATTTTTCTTTTGCTATTACCTTCTTTCGTCAATTGCAAAACCACCTCCTTCTGAATGTGGAGGTACTCCTGCACCTTCCTCTCTTGTTGTCTTGTAAAAACAGAACACAAGTTAAAAAGGAATGATAGGTCTGCAGTGCAAGCATTAGTAGTACTAGAAATGTAGCATGTTAATACAATATCATTGCTGGAACACTATCATTGTAATACTGTTAGTCTGGAATTTTTCAGTGACGTCAAATATTGCACACTATGGGGGATCGAGATACAGTTATATACAGCATGAGATAAAGACCTGCGTGTACTCAAGCCAATTTCCCCACACCTCTAATGCCTGGAAGTGAATCCCTCCAGCTGCCCTGCCTTGCATCATTAATAGGTCAATCTGTCCAGATACAGTGTGGGATATAGACCTGTGTGTACTCAAGCCAATTTCCTCACACCTCTAATGCCTGGAAGTGAATCCCTCCAGCTACCTTGCCTTGCATCATTAGTTAGCCGGTCTGTCCAGATACAGTGCAGGATATAGACCTGCATGTAGTCAAGTCAATTTTCCCACACCTCTAACACCTGGAAGTGAATCCCTCCAGCTGCCCTGCCTTGCATCATTAATCAGCTGATCTGTCCAGATACAGTGTGGGATATAGACCTGCATGTACTCAAGCCAATGTATGTGTAGTGCATCTACCAATAACTTTTGTATTACTGCTTTTAAGTAACCTAAGAGTACTCTGCTAGGGTCCCTCGGCCACCGCCAACTTCTCTACCTGCCTGTCTGCAGCCTTGCAATATTGTCTTGCTTTTTTGCCTAACTTGTGTTTATTATTTTCCCCACTAAACTCCCAAGTACCAAGGACCCTCTGAAAACATTTGACTTACCTTGCCCTTAGTGGACTTCTGTAGAATACCCCTGCATTTTTCTCTTTTTTTCGGCTTTCTTATTCTCCTACCTTATTTTATTTTATTTTATTTTACATTTGTTAACTGGGAAAGTCCGACTGGACGCAGGTCCATTTTCAGTGGAGGCCTGGGGAGAAAAACTCCAAGCAAACAATATAATTCAATAGTGAAAACACAGCAGCATCTAAAGATACATACTAGTAATATACATATAGGGTACATATATGCAGTAGATACAGTATATAGTGCAGTATAAAAGAACATTCCAATATAAGTGAGCAGTGAATATACAAAAAGAAGAAAAAGAAAAAGAAAAAAAGCGACATTTTTTTTTTCCTTTCAAGTTGGGTAGCAAACATTAGATACTAAGCAGATTACTGGCAACAGGACATAGGGAGGAGTGAATTATCCTTAGCAGTGTCTTAGCACCAGCACAGTGATATGGTCTAGCCTGGTGAGTAACATGTGCAGTGCCAATTAGTTATGTAGTGGGTTTTGAGAAGTTTTTTTTAAATTGGGAAGTAGAGGTGGTAGAGTTAAAGTGGCTTGGAGTGAGTTCCAGGTTCTAGCAATAGAGCAGGCAAAGAGAGATTTACCTGCATCATTTTTGTCTTTGATGACATTTATGTGGTTCTGATGACTTGATCTAAGGGTTCTGGTGGTGGTGTAGGGGGTGAATTATCTTATCACAGTGGTAGTAGAGTTTATGTGCTATTGAGAGTTGGTTGAATAGGAGTAGTTGAGGTAATTCGAGACAATTTAGTTGTTTAAGGGCAAGACAGTGATGGGCTCTATGAGAGGAATCAGTAGCAAATCTGGCAATCTAATTGTAGCAGGATTCCAGTTTGTTTAGTTCACTGTGGCAAAGATTAGTTAAGATAGGGGAGGCATAAAGGAGAATGGATAAAAGGTGGGTTCTTGCTAAGGTGGCCTTGGTAGGTCTAGTGATGAACTGTCTATTCCTGTAGAGGAGACCAAGCTTTTTGTTGACTTTTTTAATTGGTTGGGCGATATGAATGTCAAATCTTAGATTATTGTCGATTTCAACACATAACAGTTTTGTATGTGTAGTTGGGATAATTTGTATGCTGTCTCTAGAAGTTATGGTAAAATCATTATTTATAGGAGGAGATCTACTAGGGCTAAAGAGAATGAGCTTGTTTTTTGGGATTAAGAATAAGTTTTATGTTAGTGAACCATTCCTCAGCTTAGGAGAAGTTTGTTTGGGTTATGGCTTTTAGTTCATGTAGGGTGGGGGAGGCACATATAATGGTGGTATCATCTGAATATTGCACAACTGAGGCAAAGGGTGTGGATGAGGCTATTTGGTTAGTAAACAGTGAGAATAACAGAGGTTCTAAGATGGACCCTTGGGGAACACCTATGCCTACTGGTAAAAGAGGGGACAGTTTTTCTTGCCATAGAACTGCCTGCTGACAGTCTGTTAGGTAGTTATTGAACCATGATATGGTGGAGGAGCTTATGTTAAGTGTTGCTAGACTTTCTAAGAGCATACCATGGTTCACCATATCGAAGGCTTTTGATAAGTCTAGGAATATTGGGGATACGAATAGGTCATTGTTTTTATGGTGATTGACAGTGTTGGTAAAGGAGAGTAGTGCTGTAGTAGTGCTACGGCAAGGTCTGAAGCCATGCTGGGATATGGATAGCAGGTTATTTTGTAAGAGTTACTGCATTAGTTGGGAATGAACTAGCCTTTCTACTATTTTGGATAAAGGTGATAGGATAGCAATAGGGCAATAGTTAGTAATTTCAAGAAACTTACCCCATTTGTGCAGAGGTATAATATGTGATATTTTCCAGGTATGAGGTACTTTATGTTCTGATACTGACCTATTTATGCGGCATAGTACCCTGTATAACTTCAGCTATCTTTCTGCTTACTTTCCTTGAGCATTTTTTTCACATACCTCTGGCCTCTATTTCACTTACTTACCCATTCTCTGCCTTGGAGATAGTTCCTTTTCTTTTTAGTCATAACTCACAGCTGTTGGGATTTGGTGTTAGTCCCCACACTGTATTATCTGAACTTTCCATCTTCCTGTGACTTCCCCACCCCCCCCTCCATGTCCTATTTACCTGTGTTCCTACCGGAGCTTAGATAGCCCCGCCCCTCCCCCTGCTGTCGTCTCCACTTCTCTCTCCTCCTTTCCCTTCTCCTCCAGAGTTTATTTATTCTGAGACAATACTCAGGAACTCGGTTTAAATCCCTTTTCACCCTTCCGAGTGTCCCCATGCAGTGGGCTCACATGTAAGTTTTAAGTGTTCATTTTTATGTGCTACTGTTCTTCATATATTGCAGTTATGG
The DNA here is from genome assembly GCF_019279795.1 of Protopterus annectens. Lineage (NCBI taxonomy): Eukaryota > Metazoa > Chordata > Ceratodontiformes > Protopteridae > Protopterus > Protopterus annectens. The sequence continues at coordinate 496,259,373 of NC_056736.1, read as the reverse complement.
CAATGCTGGTCCTTACCTATAGGTTGGGTTAATCTTTTTGTGAGGAACTGGCAGGGTATTAATTGAATTTGTGTCTTGTTGCCTATGAGAAGATCGCTTTCCTGCCCGTATTGTTGCTTGCCTGTGTACTAATTATAGCCCATATGTCTAAACCTGAATGCCGTAAATTTTATTGTACAACTGTGCTAGCTATTAGCTTGTTATATTTTTTGACTAATAGAAGGTCGCTTTTCTGACCATATTGTTGATTGTGTGTGTACTCATTATAGCCCATATGTCTGCAAGTGAATGCCGTAAATGTTATTGTACAACTGTCCTAGCTATTAAAGCAAAAAATATATATGATAGCAGGATAAAGGTTGGTAAGACAAAAATAAGAATAAAATAAATGAAGAAATACCAAACCAACAGGATAAAATCTAGGAACTTTAAAAGATGTATCCAAAAGAGTGGTAAATGCTTTCACTGTGACCACACCGCTTCATCAGACAACATTAACTAAGAAATACAATTATTTTATACAAAGTGTGGCCAGTAAAAAGCCCTTAATTATGATGCTATCAAAAAGTTAAAATTAAAAAAAAAAACACACATACTGCAGAAAACAGCTATAAAAACATATTGCACTTATAAAAATATATATAAAAAATAAAACATTATTTATGTCTAAGTCTACGTCCTTTCAGGAAGGGTTTCAATGAAAAAAAAACATTTAGACCAGGTGATTTTTTCTGCATTCAACAATAAAATCCACTTTTGTTCTATAGTTTCAGTGTGGTTTTTAAAATAGCCTCCTCTTAAATTAGTATCTTAAACTTGCAATACAAAGAACCCAAATGAGTGTGTGGTACCATGTCTCATAATATGTGCTGCTAAGGCATTACTACATTTTTTTATTCTTTATGTCTCTCTGATGTTCAAGGATCCTATCCTTAAAGGGTCTATTTGTCTTGCCAACATAAAATGCATGACATAGCTGACAGAAAGAAAAATATACAAGGTTACACATTTTGCAGTCAGCATAAAAAATAAACATTAATTGTGAATCTTAAAACTGGGTGTGTGTATGACAGACAGGTAAAAATAAATTTACAGGCTAAACCACTTCTGCAAGGAAATGTACCAGTCCTGTCAGATAATGTGTTCCCTTTCTCTAGCATATTGGACTTATAACAAAGATGTTGCTTGAGGGACTTGTTATTTCTGAAAGAAAAATGTGGAGTACTTCCTATCTTGTCTTTTAACTCGGGTAGACTGTTCAGTATCTTCCAGTTATTCTTTATAATGTTAAAATATTGATTTATATCGCTAGAATATTGTAGAGGCACTCTAAAAATATTACTAGTAGAGTCCTGTTGCCATCCTACTGCATGTGCGCTTGAAGCTGATTTAAAATAAGGCCTGCATCTATCTAATCTCTGCTTCCAAACTTCAGAGATCCAGGTATCTATTTCTATTTCTTTATAGCCCCTTTCTAAAATAATGATTTTGCAAAGATTCAAGAGCTTTGCATACAACTGTGTCATCATTATGAAGCCTAAGTATTCTATATACCTGTTCTTCAAGCATATTTCTCATTATATGCCTTGGATGCATACTATTATTGTGTAAAAGTGCATTCCTGCGCGTAGGTTTTCTATACAAACTGGTACAGACAGAAGCAAAGTCTGCTTTGTCTATTTTGACATCTAGAAATTCTAAATGTTCAAAAAAGTATACACAAGTAAATTTCAGAAAGGAGGTGGTACTATGCATGTACCTCATGAAATTGTTCAAATCATCAACTGTGTCACCCCAAAACATAAAAATATCATCAACAAAATGGATATACCAACGAAGGTGCTCTGCAAATACATTACTGTTTGACAATAAATGTTGTTCCCATTGCACAAAAACTAGGTTAGCATAGCTATTGGCACAGGCAGTGCCCATGGCCACGCCAACCTTTTGCAGAAAAAAATCCTGTTGAAATAGAACAATATTATTTTCTAACACAATCTCTAATAGGGAATATATAAGTTTTATGTTATCATCAGAAAAGCCTTCCTTACCATGTAAGAATTCCCTTACATTATTTATGCCCCAATCATTGGGGATGACCATAAATACTGACTCTATGTCAAGCGCAACAAACATATAGTTAACATTGATGGTTGAGATTCTATCATACAACCTCTCAAGGAACGTTTTCGTATCCTTTAAAACACTGTCACACAATTCTATTTAAGGGTGTAATGTCTTCTCTATATAAATAGACAATGGTTCAGTGCACCACCCAGCTCTTGATACTATTGGCCTCATAGGTGGAATAACACAATTTTTGTGAATTTTGGGGAGGCCATAAATTGTGGGGATTAAAGGATGATCAACATTTAAGAACCTAAAAAGGTCTTCATTAATCAAACCAGTCATCAGTAAATCAAATATCATAAAAGAAACCTTCTCAGTTATCCCATGTACTACATGCTTAGGAATACATTTATAAGTATTGGTATCATATAGAAGTACTTTCATTTGATTCAGATATATTTCTCTATCCAAAACCACAATGCCACCACCTTTGTCGGCTGGTCTAATTTCCAAGGCACATGTGTTCTTAAGTTCTTGTAAGGCTATATAGTCTTCTGAAGACATATTTGAAAAGATAGCCCAGCCTAGTGCCATGTTGAAACAAGTCCCTACACTCAGTTTCACACATATCAATAAACATTTGTATAGTAGGGTGAGGTAGAGGTATAAAAATGCTAGGTTTCTTAAAAGATTCAAAAATATCATTGTTAGCATCAGAGTATAAAGTTTTTAAAGTTAAAGATCTACCTAGTAACCTTAAGTCTTTTAACAGTTCATCTTGGTCTGCACATTTAGATGGTACAAATGAGAGACCCTATTTAACTGTTCAACCTGTGCTTGAGTAAGTTCTAATGAGGAAATGTTATGCACCAAACCTGCATTTAAAATCTTCATTTCTTCACTACTTGTTGTTTCCTATCGATGATCTGCTGTCGCTGTAACCTCCCTTTCTGACCCATACTCCTCAACCTGTTCCTGATAGGTAGAAGGTTTGATAAAGAAAAAGTTGTTGGCATTTTGCTGCCTAAAAAATCCCTCTTCTGTTTTGTGCTGTTCACTTCTTCCTGATATAGTGGAAAAAGACAGTGTGTTTCCATTTGAACAGTATTACTTGTAGAAGCGCTAGATGCATTCAATATTGTATTATCCTGCTGTAGGATGCTGGAAAAAGTTTTCGTGCTCTGTTTAAAAGCAGCAGCATCATTCTGTTCCTGTGATGCATCCACAGAGGCATTTACTTGTACATAGGAAGTGAAAACAGCTACATTAGCCAGGTCGTCTTTTACTGGCTCCTGGGATATCAGAGTGGCAGCAGAAGCTGCCACTGGCAAAGGTTGTTCTTGCGGCCAGGAAAAGACCGCATTATTTTGAAAATCATGAACATCTCTCTGAATTTTCTTAATTTTTGCAGATTGAATACATTTCTCATATAAAACAATGTTGTCATGCAATTTATCTGGTCTGTCAGCTATAATATTTAGGGAGAACTTACTGGTAATATGCTTCTCCATTTCTAAAATGTCAGTAGACAGATCTTTCTCCATTGGTGGAAAAAAGTCCAGTAAAAGATTGATGTACTCAGTACTAAACTTTAGATTTAACTGCTGCCATCTTCTAAGGAGCTCTGGATAAGTATCCCCATAGCTGGGCATATTAAGAATCCGAAGACCTCTAGGAATAACCTAGTGTTTCAAAGAAGCCTCCAGGTGCAGTCGCTGCTACTGTAGGTGTTTGTATTCATATAATTTGTTTTCCAAGTCTCTGTATTTTTTTGTAAACTCCAGAGTCTGGTCATTTGTGTTGAAGTCTAGAGATGGTTGTGAAATAAAAGTCTCATCCAATAGCGGATTATTAGCAATATTCAGTATCCATGTAAGACGATCATATCCCATATCTGCAGCATTTTCAGTGTCATTAATTAACTCAACATTAGTAGATTCAGCCATGTTCCTGCTCCAAATAACAAAGTAGCAAAGCAAAAAATATATATGATAGCTGGATAAAGGTTGGTAAGAGAAAAATTAGAATAAAATAAATGAAGAAATACTAAACCAACAGGCTAAAATCCAGGAACTTTAATAGATGTATCCAAAAGAGTGGTAAGCACTTTCACGGTAACCACACCGCTTCATCAAACAACATTAACTAAGAAATATAAGTCTTTTATACAGTGTGACCAGTAAAAATCCTTTAATTATGATGTCATCAAAAAGTTACAAAATTAAAAAAAAAAACATACTGCAGAAAACAGCTATAAAAATGTATAAAAACATATTGCACTTATAAAAATATATATAAAATAAAACATATTATTTATGTCTAAGTCTACGTCCTTTCAGGAAGGGTTTCAATGGAAAAAAACATTTAGACCAGGTGTTTTTCCTGCATTCAACAATAAAATCCACTTCTGTTCTATAGTTTCAGTGTGGTTTTTAAAATCACCTCCTCTTAAATTAGTATCTGAAACATGCAGTTACAAAGAACCTAAATGAGTGTGTGGTACCATGGCTCATGATATGTGCTGCTAAGACATTACTATCTTTTTTATTCTGTATGTCTCTCTGACGTTCAAGGATCCTTTCCTTAAAGGGTCTATTTGTCTTCCCAACATAAAATGCATGACATAGTTGACAGAAAGAAAAATATACAAGGCTACACATTTTGCAGTCAGCATAAAAATCAACATTAATTATGAATCTTAAAACTAGGTGTGTGTATGACAGACAGGTAAAAATAAATTTACAGGCTAAACAACTTCTGCAAGGAAATGTACCAATCCTGTCAGATAATGGTTTCCCTTTCTCTAGCATATTGGACATATAACAAATATGTTGCTTGAGGGACTTATTTTTCTGAAAGCAAAATGTGGAGTACTTTCTATCTTGTCTTTTAACTCAGGTACATAGTTCAGTATCTTCCAGTTATTCTTTATAATGTCACAATATTGACTTATATCACTAGAATATTGTAGAGGCACTCTAAAATATTAGTAGTAGAGTCCTGTTGCCATCCTACTGCATGTGTGCTTGTAGTTGATTTAAAATAAGGCCTGCATCTATCTAATCTCTGCTTCCAAGCTTCAGAGATGCAGGTATCTATTTCTATTTCTTGATAGCCCCTTTCTAAAAAAATCATTTTGCAAAGATTCAATAGCTTTGCGTGAAACTGTATCACCATTATGAAGCCTAAGTATGCTATATACCTGTCCTTTAAGCATATTTTTCATTATATGCCTTGGATGCATCCTATTATTGTGTAAAAGTGCATTCCTGTGTGTAGGTTTTCTATACAAACTGGTATGGACAGAATCAAAGTCTGCTTTGTCTATTTTGACATCTAGAAATTCTAAATGTTCAAAAGAGTGTACACATGTAAATTTCAGAAAGGAGGTGGTATTATGCATGTACCTCATGAAATTGTTCAAATCATCAACTGTGCCACCCCATAACATAAAATATCATCAACAAAACAGACATACCAAAGAAGGTGCTCTGCAAATACATTAGTTTGGAGTGGCCATGGGCACTGCCTGTGCTAATAGCTATGCTAACCTAGTTTTGGTGTAATGGGAACAACGTAATTTACTGTCAAACAGTAACTGTGCTAGTAAGTAGCCTGTTATACCTCTTTTTACAACTGTGCCAGGAACTAGCTGGTATTACTCAACATCTGCTAATAATGATTGTGTTATTCACTGGCTGCACTCATACAGCTATGAGAGACTCAGCCCCTTTTGCCAGCACGTTTTAGTGTATATGTTTCCATATCAGCTCACTGGTCAGCTAATATGCCTATTGTTATGACACACCAGCAAAGTGATAACGCATAGCCTCAAAGGTCTTTTATATTTTTTCATAGCCTCTAAGGTCTTTATATTGTGTCCCGTAACCTAACCATTACCTGTCTGTGTTTAAACAGCATTTAACTGTATTTAACAAGTTCATTTTTCAGCCCTGTTTATACTACATAGTTGAATCTCTGCTTACCATAGTGCTGCAGAGTTACAGTTAGATTTATTAGCTTGCTTACCTTAGTCCTACATAGTCACAGTTATGTACATAGTCACAGTTTACTGCCCCTAATATGGTACATGTAACATATTAGTGAGCTGTTTGCCTCCCTACTCATAATATCTCTATTTTTCCTCCAGTTACGCACACCTCTAACACCTGGAAATGAATCCCTTCAGCTGCCCTGCCTTGCATCATTAATCGGCCACTCTGTCCAGATACAGCTTAGGATATAGACCTGCATGTACTCAAGCCAATGTATGTGTAGTGCATCTACCAATAACTATTATATTACTGCTTTTAAGTAAGCCAAGAGTACGCTGCTAGGGTCCTTCAGCCACTGCCAACTTCTCTACCTGCCTGTCTACAGCCTTGCAATACTGCCTTGCTTTTTTGCCTAACTTGTGTTTATTATTTTCCCCACAAAACTCCCAAGTACCAAGGACTCTCGGAAAACATCTGACCTACCAAGCCCTCTGTGGCCGTCTGTAGAATACCCCTGCATTTTTATCTTGTTTCAGCTTTCTTATTCTCCTACCTTAAACTTAGTAGCCTGTATAACTTCAGCTATCTTTCTGCTTACTTTCCTTGAGTGCTTTCTTTTCACATATCTCTGGCTTCTACTTCACTTACCTACCCATTTTCTGCCTTGGAGATAGTTTCTTGTCATTACTCACAGCTGTCAGGACTGGGCACAGCCTGATCTGTTTGGGCTCTGCTTCCATCCAGGATCACTACACTCCCCTACCCTACCCCCTTTCCCACCCACCCCACTTTAATTACATTTACACATCCATATACCACACCCCTGATAGCTTCCAATCAATAAGAACACAACTGTCAGTACCACACACATCTATACATAGCTCCACCCACTTAATAAGCATACACCTGCATGCATCTTAGAGTCCAATCAATTCTACCACCTGCAACCAACAGCACTACTACATACACCTACACTTAGCTCCACCCACATAAGTAGGATACAACACCTACATACAGTATAGAGTCCAATCAATGCTCCCACCTACTAAATTATCACCTACATCCCACCTCACATCTCACAACACAAATTTAGACAAAATGCCATACAATATAAAACACAGCATCCTCTTATCCACCTCCACAGTCTTTCTTCTCTTACATACCTACTTCACTTCACCCCTCTCCTTTAACTCTCACTACCCAAATTCTCCCACTCTATCCTCACAACCCCATGCTAATAACAAATGCTTCTCCAATGTTTCACCATCTCTATTTAACTTCCAAACCCATCTCCTAACTAAACCTAGATACTCCACCAACAACAGCAAACTAAAATTTACTTATATTGTGCTTAGCGTGATCCACTTTCCATCCCATCACTACTCTAAACAAATAACACATCTGCAGGAACTCACCCAATGTGAAGGCATCCATCCCAACCCTGGTCCAACTAACTCCTCAACCCACACCCAGAGCTCACGTTCCCAAAACCTATTCATAGCAACAGCTAATGTTTGCAGCATATGTAATAAAACCACTGAATTCCAAACCTGGCTTTCTCTATATAACCCATATATTGTTGCACTTACCGAAACATAGATGAAACCACATATATATAATATTGAAATAATACCCCAGGTTACAACATGCTTAGAAATGACTGTCTCCACAAAAAAGGTGGTGGCATTGCATTAGTCTACCATGATTCCATAACTATCACACAATTTTCCAAACCTGTACCGACCTTTGGAAACATAGAACTATTACCAGCAATACTCCATATCAACAAAAGAAAACAAATGTGTATTGTAGTACTCTACATTCCCCCAGGATTAAATATACCCTTGTTAGAGGATTTTCAATCCTGAGCAACTCAAAATATCTCCAACAAAACTATTATTTTGGGTGATACTAATATAAACTGACAAACTCATGTCTCTAACTACCCCTCTAATAGTATAAACTTGTATAGGTTTACCCAACTCATCACAGATCCCACACATATAGTAAATAAACAAACTGAATCTACCCTTGATTGGATTCTTGTATCACAGCCCCACAAATACACTCACACTGGAACCCTCCCAAGTATCTCTAGTGACCATCTACCTGCCTTCACTCACAGAACCCAAATACAAACAGCCAAACCCCATCTGTATAAAACTTTTAGAAATTTTACACATTTCAGTCAAAAGGTTTTATAGACACTTTAAATGCCCAGAACTGGTACCCAACTAAAATACTTTCACTTAATGAAGCAGTAGAGTACTTCAATAACATCTTTCTTCATGCTCTTAACAGTCTTGCCCCTATGCGAGCAAAATGAATTAAGCATAACCATGCCCCTTGGCTAACAAAACAAACTAAACATATTCTCACTGACAAGGATAGAGCATGGAAGGAATGGCATAAAAATAGACCCACACAAAATGAAATAAAATACAGACAACTCCATAACTCTGCTAAAAAGATAGTCATTACCAAAAAAAAAAAAAAAAAAACTACTTCTCCACTCAACTAGACTCCCAAAACAGCAATCTCCCAAAAATTCTGGAAATCTATCTCCTCACTCCTTAACCCAGGAAACCAATAAAATCTTACACCATCACCTGAGAAAAACCTGCTAGAAATTGCCCAGGCCTTCGACACCCACTTCATAGAAACAATTCAAAAACCTGTCAATGATTTCTCTACTCAAACAAACTCTACCTCAAACAACTCAAATAGCAACACAAATTCCCCCCTCTCCCAAGTCAGACACTAACTCCTCCCCTTTAAATGACATCTCAGATAGCAACTCACCGACTTGCTCTTATACTATCCAACCTGTGCCAACCTCTCTTGTGCATAAACTGTTAACTAAACTAAAGCCTTGCTCCCCCTCTGCCAACAAACTTCCAGCAGAATACTTAAAACTTGTTCAGATGCTGTAGCATACCCTGTTAGCATTCTCATCAGTCACTCCATCTCTGAATCATACATTCCACAACTTTGGAAAAAATCCATTATAACTCCACTACATAAAAATGGTAATGCTAGTGATCTATCTAATTACTGCCCCAACTCTATACTCTCTCTCCTCTATCAAAAATCCTAGAAAAGTGTGTACACACTCAACTGTTGAAATATCTCATCAACAATAAATTACTTGCCCCCACTCAGCATGGCTTCCACCCTGCACACAACACTACCACTGCTTTACTTTCATTTACCAATACTGTTAACAAAGCCTTGAATGCTGGACTAATAATCTCAGTTGTTTTATTGGATCTGTCTAATGCTTTCAATACAGTATCACACCCTAAACTACTATCACAACTTGAGTCCTTAAATTGCTCTCCACACTCATTAGCTTGGTTCTCCTGCTATTTTTCTGACAGGGAACAATCTGTTAAATGGCAGAACAAACAATCCAAATATCTCCTAAACAAAACAATAGTTCCCCAGAGGTCCATTCTCAGGCCACTATTATTTAACATTTTCATCTATAACCTCCACAAAGCTTCCCATCTCAGTACTCTTATCCAATACGTGGATGACTCTGCGATAATCTCCTCTGCCAACAGTCCATCAGACCTTCAGTATCTTACACAAAAAAACAAGTGGAACGGTGAAAAAAACTAATAAATCCTCAAGTTATGGAACAGAACAGGAACAACTTGTTGAAGTCCTTGGATTTTATTAGTCCAAAAGCGAACAAGCGATAAGCCAGAACACATAAAAAACGTACACGCCAAAGAAAACTGTATTAACGCTCTTACAACACTGCATTTTCGTTTTACAAAATGCACTTCATCAGATAAAAAGCAACTGTCTGCCCAGTCCTTTTATACCTTAGATAATTAGGATTAATTAAACCAATTAAATTCAAATCCCAACATTTAAAGCATTTTAAAGTAAAATCAGTGTCGTTAAATACAGTTAAAAAATGATTTGATTATAAAAACATCATTTTAAAGCTTTAGATTACGTAAAAAAAGTAGGTAGGAACAATACATTTTTACCTATTATTAAAGGGGGTAACATCAAAAATAAAATGGATAATGAGATGTATAATAATAATAATAAAGGGGACTTTGAGTTAGCTCTCACGCTTGAATACAATAGTATGAATAATAGAATAAGAACTATATTTAATAAAGAATGGTGCAGATTTATTGAATTAATGGACTTAGATAAAGAGAACCAATATTCAATTAAAACTGTGTATAAAAATTCCAAAAATATTAGGAACATTCTTGAGAATAAAAGAACTATAAATTCCCTAGATAAAAGAAGAAAAGGAACATATAAATGTGGCAGATGTTCACAATGTACAGCCATCTCCAATAGTAATACTATATACATTTATAGCAGAAATAGGACCATAATAAATGACGAATACTATTATAATTGTGATTCTATGGGCTTGGTGTATTTTGTTTCCTGTAAACAATGTCAATCCTTTTATGTGGGAAAAACCGAAAGGAAATTGAAAAGGAGAATCTTTGAACATTTTAATGATATTAAGAATTGTAAGGAAAGTAATGCCTTGTACAAACATAGTTTAGTATGTAAAGAAGCTAGCTTTATATTTTCGGTAATTGAGCATACTGAAAGAGATATTAGAGGAGGACCGTGGGAAGAAAGACTGGAGTACAGGGAACTTTGGTGGCAAGTAACCCTAGAAGCATATAATACACCAGGACTTAATGAACATACCAGTATCCTACCTCTTTTAAAGCTGTGAGCAGCTACACTATAATGAAATATATTAATATATCATTCCCAATGATATTTCATTTCAAATGATGGATTTTCCCAACATATGGTTTTAAATGAATTTGTACATTTGAATATGTTGAAATTTGTTGTCTAAGGTCTTTTCTATGTCTTTTCATTTCTTGTTATAAATTATTAGCTTGTTATATTTTACATTTTTACAAAAATTATTTAAATAGAAAGAGGTGCAATAATTACAAATGACCACTGGATGGCAATCTTTACCATTTGATTCAAGCGTTTTTTATACTAATTTTATTAAGGGAAGGTTTTAAAATTATTTTATTGATATTTTAGATACTACAAGTTCAATATAAATGAATTTTATATGACTTTTTTTACGTAATCTAAAGCTTTAAAAGGATGTTTTTATAATCAAATATTTTTTTAACTGTATTTAACGACACTGATTTTACTTTAAAATGCTTTAAATGTTGGGATTTGAATTTAATTGGTTTAATTAATCCTAATTATCTAAGGTATAAAAGGACCAGGCAGACAGTTGCTTTTTATCTGATGAAGTGCATTTTGTAAAACGAAAACGCAGTGTTGTAAGAGCGTTAATACAGTTTTCTTTGGCGTGTACGTTTTTTATGTGTTCTGGCTTATCGCTTGTTCGCTTTTGGACTAATAAAATCCAAGGAATTCAACAAGTTGTTCCTGTTCTGTTCCATAACTTGAGGATTTACACAAAAAACCTATACTTCTATTGAATCCTAGCTAAATAATGCCCAGCTTCTATTCAACCAAAACAAATCTAAACTCTTAATATATTCATCCAAACCCTTAAATCAGGACATTTTCTCACAAAACAATAACAAAATAGAAAAAGTAAAAACATCAAAACTTCTGGGCATCACAATTCATGACAAACTCTCCTTTGATAACCACATTCATAATGCAATCAAGAAAACCCATTTCAAACTTGGTAAGCTATACAGGCATAAACATTTTATGAATGCACCCACCAACTTAAGATTGGCCAACTCTCTTCTCCTCCCCACCCTTCTTTATGGCAGCCCCATTTTTACAAACATACATACAACTCTCAAAAATAAATTACAGTCCTGCTACTATAAAATAGCAAAATTTACCTGCAACACGCCAACTCAGACCCATCATTGCTTTGCCTTAAAAATGTGAATTGGCTTGACCTCTCCCACTGTCTACTATACACCCAACTAACACTTACCCACAAACTAATATATAACCCCAACTTTTGCCCCACTCTTCAGACCCTCTTACATACATACACTCCTACACATAATCTTAGGTCCTCAAGCAAACAGCTCCTAAGCATAACCAAGCCCAACAAATATGCAGGACAATGCCTCTATTCCTTTATTATTGCCAAAGCTTGGAATGCACTGCCCTATTCCATTACTAAAATAAACTCTTAAAAGCATTCAAAACTGCACTAAAATCCCATTACCTCAATAATCATACATGTTCCTGCACCTACTCAACTAAAACACCATAATAGGAAACTGTCGCTCTCACAAGTCACTATCAAATAATGTCCTTTAGTTCACATATCTGAGCTTTTTTCCCTAGATTTTTCTATTGCCATAGCCCTAGAATGTATCACTCTACATGCTACATTAATCTGCTCTAGTAGCAATTATATGGACCAAACTGTTTACTAAAAAATGTTTATACATTTAGAGATATGTTTGTCTATACATATCTGTACGTTTTTAATTTCTTTACTGTTACTACCTTAAACTTCTGTAAATACTTGTTGATATGTATGATGATTACTAGAACTGCTACCAAAGTATGACGTACAATTGTAATCTGTAACTGATGTTCCTTGTATACTCTGTATATATTTGCTTATCTGCTCATGTGATGTGACACGATGTCTTGTAACCATTCTTGGAGTTTTTGTCCCCAGGCCTCCACTGAAAATGGGCTTCTGACCTAGTGGACCTGGTTACCAAATGTCAATAAATAAATAAGTAATAAATAAATTAGCGCACTACATTCCATAAAATAGCATGGTCAATGATAGCACACATGGAAAGTCTGACTGAGAAACACATCTAGAATGACCCCACTAAAATAGAAAATAGCGGTATGAATCATATGCAAATGACCACATAATGACATACTGATGAATACCAGCATGCTAATAATAATACTATGTATGCAAATTAGGGCTTTATGACTCAGAAGTGTATAAATAATGAACCATGGCAATCAGCTTTTCTACACACAAGTGCAAAGACGCTAGCAATGATGTTAAGAGTACCATTATCATGTGCATAATGATGCTAAGAGTAGCATTTGCACTAGTCCCTCAAAATGTGTTAGTAGCTGGTTTTGACACACCAACAATCATGATGTTGTTTGCTACTTCCCCCGTGTTACAGAAGTTTCTATTAGCAGTAAACATGTCATCACCTTTTTGCATGTTATAATGTAATCATGTCAGGCAACCTCTGACACAGCTGTAGCACTGTGCACTTGTGTCAGGCAAGATCATTTATCTGCAGCACCACTTCTTGTTACACCTGGTCTCTGAAGTTCTTATCTGGCTCATCTGGGTCTAGGATATGCTTGTTGTGTGTCTGTAGGGCCACCAACAGATCATCTGTCTATTGTACTGTAAACATCTCAGTATGCTGTCATTGTTTAACCTCCATAACAGCCTCAATACACCTATGGTAACACACATAGATTAATGTGTGTATACAGAATTGTACCTGTTGGAGAACACCACCACCTCCTTGATACTTGCTTCTTTGTACAATGCAGTGACATAACTGCTACAGTACTGTGGCAGACTGTGTTACTTGTCAGTTTGTGGAACACATGCACTGTCCCTTGTTGCAGTGCATATAACACAGTCTTTGGCCATAGAATCACATGCTCAGTATTGACTACTATGTGAGCATGCATCATAGTCATCTAGTGCTCATGTATGTCAGCTACCATGCATGCTTCCTCTGGTTTGTGCATTTGTCCCCACCCCCACCCCAAAAGTAATACAGCGTGTCATGCTCAGTTAGTTAAGTATGGTTGACTAATCTCCCCATCAAGAAAACAACAACTACCTTGTCTGCTCAGATAATCTTGTTATTTCCACATATTGCCCTCCCCAAGCATTGTAGTATTATCTGCCTATTCTCTGTGGCCTAATGGCATTTACCATCCTACTCCAACACAGTGTGCTATACTCCTGTTGGGGTTGTTGAAACACTAGTACATAGCAATCAGTATGGTGTGACAACTGTGTCTAAGGCAGACATGATGTCTCTACAATGTGGAGTACTTTATCAGTGTAACCACCTGCTGTAGATTTACCTATAATTTGGTACATTGCATTATGCTATGATATCAGTAATGTACCCATTTCTCTAGTGCAGTCTCTTGCAGTATGGTGATCGTACTGCTCATTAGGATGCTTATGGGCCTGTAAGACAGTAATTATACTACTGATGCAATATAATACAGTGCTCACTGACTTGCACCAGTAATGCAATTTATTATAACCTTATTCTGCACTTTGAGAAGAACCAACCTTGTTCACATGCACAGAGCTCAATTAAGGTGTTCTTAGCTTTGTAGCAATGGGAAGATGATATTAGCAAGACGCATTTAGACTATCATAGTAAGGGTAACTTGCTGCTTAGTCATATTATAGTAGGCCTTTCTGTGTAGCTATAGGTTGTTTCTGATGTGCATGGTTATGCTGTCCACCAATAATTTTGTGTGTGTGTGTGTGTGTGTGTGTGTGTGTGTGTGTGTGTGTGTGTGTGTGTGTGTGTGTGTGTGTGTGTGTGTGTGTGTGTGTGTGTGTGTGTGTGTGTGCGTGTACTTGTGTATCTTGCAGCACAAGATGAGATCATAGGCTACAGTCTTGCATGCCGTAGGAGGTATAACACATTTTCCAGGCACCTGAATAAAGGTACTGGGTCATTGTTAGACCTGTATATCTCTGCTTCAACTGCTTATCACAGCACTGCCCAGTTTTGTATTTATATTTAAAATCTAAGTTTTGCATATCTGTCCCCAACTTCGTTGATTGAATATGGTTTTAAATGCACTTGTTAACTGTGCTACTGGCTTTATTTCTGCCAGAATTCCTGATATTGCCATTTGCATGCCAACTCTACTGACCTTTGGTGCACTAATGCTGATATATGACAGACTGTTTTTTCCTGTGTATTTCTTCAGCATTTCATTGTTTAGTTCCTTGTAGGCATGTGACCACCATTACATAGGTGCTCATTGCACTTATCAGACTACCATTTTGTAATAAATTGATGTCCCTGCTACAGTTCTTCATTAGGCAAGGTGTTCCTGGAATAGCATTATCATGAAAACTGCCATGAAGCTATGTACCACGGCACTGAGCTTTTAATTTTACAGGTCGACTATTAACACGTATCCACTGCCTATTCAGGTTGCTATTGTTAGGCTTGTTCTGTGTGGTATTGCAGTAATCGATGCCACATATCTGAGCATTTGCTTCACTGTGTATGACATCTCCACATAGACTTGCTTTTCTCAAAGCTGCACATTTTATTTGTACAGTTTGATTATTTTATCTTGCTTCATTGTACACTGCACACACACACACACACACACACACACACACACACACACACACACACACACACACACACACGCACACACACACACTGGTTGCCATCAGTAACCATTTCCACTGTCTACACAGCAGTAACCAGTGGCGGCTGGTGACTTCAAATGAAAGGGGAGCTGCAAAAGATAGATGAATGGGTAGGGCCAACAAGAAGGGGTGTGGCTAACTAGAAAAGGGTGGAGCTAAGCTCAAAACCACAAAAACTGGGACTTTAATTAAATATGCTGCCCTGGGTGCCAAACTATCATTATGAGAGTCCAATCAAGACAAAATGAAGTGGAGAAGAAAAAAAATGTTTCAATGCATTGGCTACATGACAGCTTACTTAATATCTAGATGGAAGCAAAAAGGTTATGAGGCATGAAAAAATAAATTACTTTTTAAATGCATTACTGGAATGCCAGTCAAAATCAAGTATAAAAAAACAAGCAGCACTCAACTTAAACCACTTCTCCTTGCACTGCAGTTCTAATTATAATTTATATTCAGCTTTATAAAAGTACCAAGTAACATGGTGAAAGTAGCAATCCCTGTGATACCCCAACTTGTAAAAATATTTCTTATCCAAAAAAGACTTGCTGCCTGACAACAACTATCTACTTGTTTCATTGGGAAAACATGAACAAAGTAAAAAATGAACAGCAAACAAGATCAAGCTTAAAGGATTACTGCACATGTTATGGACTTCACAAGATAGATTGGCATTCTGTATAGTTTAGGGGTAAAGCCTACAAAGATGACTGCAAGTCTCCGACAAATGTAATGAGCTTCTGAAAATAAAGTAATCCTGTTCTTTATTACAAATACTGTGATGTGCATTTCAATACCTAAGGCTTATATGTTATCTAGTTATGTAAATATTCTTTGCATGGCAACACCAAAAAGGCTTTCAATGTTGATAATTCTTTAAAAGTATGCTTATTAAAGCTTTCTTACATCTTACAATCTCAGACAAGTTTACCTGATGGTCATTAAAGCACTGCTACTTTAACACAGGCACTGCAACAAGATGGATTTTCTGAATAATAAGAAGCATAAATCAACAGTGTAAAAATATGATAGAAAACCAGAACATTCTGCAAAATCAAAGACAGATGAAAAGCCACTATAGTACTTGTATCTACATTGGATGGGGGATACTCTACAGACTTATACTACAAAACTGCTCCTTTCCTTGCTTGGACACATCCAAAGTCACTAGATGGGGGAGTGGGGTACAACAACTATGTCATAATTTGAAATGTCTCTGGCTGACAGTGATGCCCCTGACACATTTGTCATACCTCTCAACCTAACAGCAAGAAATCTGGAAAAAGCAATAAACAGAAGTGGGGCAAAGGCCCAAAAATAAGTACAATTTTTAAACATTGCTCTTATAAACTTAGAAAGATAATAGAATAATAGGTATTGCATTAGTATGAACTTTCTGAAGGGTATGAAATCTGAAACTCAAATCTCTGTCATTATTTTTTAACTTAAATATTTAATGATTTGCCACTAATTTGCCAGAAAACTACAATTTTATGAAAAATGGACCAAAAATGTGATGCAAAAATATAGAATAGCCACACAATACATCTGGGAACCTGTCAAAGACACTTTTTTAAATATAAGTACTGTTAAGTTGAGCAGCTGACAAAATAAGAGAATCTACATACATTTCTGAAATAAAAGTAATCTGTAACTCTTCTTCTTCTTTTGGCTTTTCCCGGTTAGGGGTCGCCACAGCGGAACTCCGGTCCGCTAATGATTGACAGTAGATTTTTACAGTGCCGAGGTGCCAACCCAACGCCCAATCTTCAAAGAAGGCACACCCATTCAGCATGTCTTTTGAACACCACTTGACTGCGGGGAGGACACGCAGACTCCACACAGAAGTTGCACCAGCTGAGAATTGAACGGGAGAACCTCTTGCTGTGAGGCAAGAGGTTCTCCCGTTCGAGTAATCTATAACTCTGATCATTACAATTATTTATTAATTGTAAACTCTCCACATTTCTTCCAAAATTGCCACTTTGTAGAGGGATTACTTGGGGGAGAGCAACATTTTGAGCCAAAATCAGGAACAGTTGAGAGGTTTGGATATACCTAATTCTATAAAGCAATTTATTGGTGTGTACCTCTCAACCTCTTAATGCAGGAAATTTGGGCAAGGCCAAATACTTTGGGGGAACAAACAAGCAATACTAAAAATTGCTCTTGTATAAACTTAGACAATTGATAGAATAACAGATCTTGCATTAGCATGCATTTTTCTGTAGGGTATGAAGTCTGAAACTCAATATATGTCATTATTTAGTGACTTCATTCTTAAATGATTTGCCAGAAAAACACAACTTTTATGAGGAACTAACCAAAAATAAGAATTTTAATTAATTAATTAATTAATTAATTAATTTAATTAATTATTCTGTCTCCATTTAAGTTGCTTTTTTCCTTTGAACAAGACATGATGCCACTCCCCACCAGTTACCGGACTCACAGCAGTTTACAGGCCAGCTATTCTGAAGGGTGAAGAAGGTTATTATGTGGAGAGGGACTTCCAAGGCTCCCTTTTATCTCTGGTGCTACTTCTCTGGTGGGAAAGTTGACTCCTCATCAGGGAGTGACACAGATGTGTCCATTTGAGTCAGCCAATTTGATATGTGATAGCTGGTCAGAACTGAGGTGGACTGCTTGCTCAAGACCTAGATTGGTAACGTGGAGTGCGTCTTCATACAACTGGCAGAGTCTGCTTAGCTGCATGGCCCAGAATGTGACATGACCCCCAGTGGCAAATCCCACCTGTGATGACATCCACGGAAATCATTGACGTCTTGTCTGGTTTTCCTCTGGTACAGCTTGGCAGGTGGTCCTAACCACACCTTATCCCCCATCATGGTATTCCTTGTGTACTAGTCACCCTCACACGTTTGTTGTCCAACCCCCTGCATCACTATTTGCCCACACTTTGTCTGACTGCATATCTCTTTGTGGCCTACCCTTTTGTATCAGCACCTCCCCATCAGTCTTCACATGTGTTATATGCTTGTTTATATGCCTCTACTGCCATCCCTATAACCCCCTTCCCACCCACATTTTCTCCCTCCTTCCTTCTCCTGTATCCTTCTCTGAAAATAAAAAAGGGCATTTGCCCCACAAAAATGCTATCTTTCCCCTACTCCATATCACATTTTTCCCATTGTTCTTTTCTAACTTCCTCTACTTGCTATCCTCCTTTCCTTACTGTCCTATCACCTCATTCTTTTAAAACAAAGCAGGCACTTTACTGGGTTGCCCTTTTATGAGCTCTCAGCCATGCCTGGGCTGTACCTATGAGGTGCTCCAATGTGCATGTGAACAAGCATCATGGAAAGCATGCCACACACATGCTGTTTAACCTAGGTCACATGACATATCAAAAAGAGAGCTCCCCAACTGTGTAGTGACTGCTGTTTTTGTGAATGCATGTCAGCACTTACACATACCTCACCCTCTTCAGTCTGCATTCTGCAGTTCTGACCACACTATGTATCATAGCTGGATACTTTGCTTTTACCTTTCTATCTAAATAGTTTGCATATTATAGTAGTAGGACTGCATTCTTAGTTTATGTTTAGTGCAAATCTCTGTTGCACTCAGAACTGAAAAAGTCGTGTCACATTTAAAGTAAGTTTTTTTTATGCAATAATTTTAATGTTTTCCAAATGTGCTTAACATCAATAGAGCCACATACTGTATAATAAATTACTGGTGCTATATTCTAACATAAGCATATGAAAAAGTGAAATTCATGTTTTTCACCATATTTTAATAAATGTTTTTCTACAAAAAAAAAAACAAACAGCTGTGGAGCAGAATCATTGCATTGGTACTAGTAGTCTCTGAATGCTTTAAATATTTTCCAATATGCTAAACTTGAATTAAATATTGTACGATGTAATAGTAAGGCTATATTCTTGTTATGCAACACATGTAATTTAGTTATGCACAGTAATTTGCAACAGTAGCACTGTATTTAAACTATTTTGTTGCCAATACTGTTAACATGTTTTTAGAAACATAATACATTTATATAGAATTAAATATTGCCTGGGGTTCAAAAACATCTCTTACATGAGTGTACAAAGACAAAATAGTGTACTCAGAGTAGCACAATGTAGATGGAAGTTGCTTAACAATGTAATAGGAGCCACTTATGTAGTTTGGGGATGTGAACTAATTAAAAAATGTTTTGGCGAAAATCCCAAAGGTTATATAAATAACACCATTGCATGATGACTGTCATGTGACCTATGGAACCCAGTAACATACATTTAGCATGTTAACGAAGATTTTCATTCATACTGACAAAGATGTGCCACCATAAGAACAGCTGAGAGCAGTAAAAGGGCTTCACAGCTAAGTCCTTACGAAATTATTATTGGGAAAGCAATGGTTGTACAGTCAGAAAGTGGGAAAAACAAGTAGAGAAATGCACAGAAGGGCAAGGAGGAGGAAGAGTGGGGAAGCAGGGGTATTTTTTGTTGGACAGATGTCTGATTTTTTTTCTCTAAGAAAAGTAGAGGAGCAGGACTGTAAGAATAAGAGAATGAATATTTAGAGATAGTAGAAGGAGCAGACAAGCAAACACAAAACAAAAACATCAACAAAGGACCTCCTGTCAGAAAAAAGGGAGTAATGCAAAGGAGGGAGAGAGAGACCGTCAGACAGAAGGAGGGCAATTGGTGATTGTTCCTAAAGAGCAAAAAAGAATAGAGCTTTTCTCAGGCAGAGACTTGTCAACCTGTTGCAGGTCTCCTGTGAAAACATGCAGAATACCTCCTAACTGGGAAGACTGACTGGGCCTTTCATGAATATGTATGGCAGGAGCTTGTTGTGCATATAAATGTTGTCAGTGGCCAAAACAGGTCAGAACAAGTGCAACACAGTTTAACTGGTATGATCCACCATGCTTGCATGAAGGCAACCAGCCTTGAATGGCTAAGAATGACCACAGGTCAGGATACAACTTCACAGAAATCACTCATGGAAGCAAAGGATTTTCTGGCATCTTCATTTGAGTTAACACACTGCTCTCTCATACCTGGTAGAGGACTAGACATTGGTGCAGGACTTCACCAATTACCACAAGTGCCTGTGGGTAAAGTCCCACTTTATATATGTATCTTATAGTGTAACATGTCAGTGCTTGAAACTCACATATAGTGAATATGGTCATATCATCCCTACAGGCATTTCAGAGCTTTAGCTGCTATGAGAGCCTGTACAAGATATGTGGGCTTATTTTATTTTATTTATTTTATTTTATTTTACATTTGTTAACCGGGCTAGTCCAGCTGGATATATTTCCATTTTCAGTGGAGGCCCGGGGAGAAAAGCTCCAGTAATAACACAGATATAATATAACACTTAAAAATAACCAGTACAAATTATACAAAGAAAGGATATTAAGAATACATAGTCATAAGTATTAATGAGAGGAAAAAACTAACATTAATGTCCTATAGACATACAGAATTAGCTAGTCACTGTGCAGTAATGATATCTGAGATAAGATACAGTACATTCAGAGAAATTACATTACTAACATAGGTAGTTTAATTTACTAAAGATAAATACTACTTCTGGAGGGGTGAAGTAGTAAAGATTGGTATGAGGAGGCAGTACAGAGATAGCAGTAGAGAGAGCAGAGGAATTGGTCAGGGTTGCTACAGGGACATACCCAGTGAGTTTTAAGATGTTTTTTGAACCTTTGTTTAAAGAGTTGCAGGGAGGGTTGTAAAGTTAGATCTGGTGGCAGAAGATTCCAGTTTTTTTCCTGCAGTATTGGAGAACTGCCAGGTTGTTTGATTTGCTTGTGCTAGCAAGAGGTTTACTAGAGGTTTTAAGGAGTTGAGATTCCTGTAGGGAGTAATTAGGTCGGCAAGTATAGGGTTGTTGTTAGGTTGGTAAAATATCTTATGAACAATGGTAAGTTGGGATCGTATCAAAATGTTGTTTAATTCTAACCAGTCTAGTTGCTGTAGGTTCTGACAATGATGTGTTCTAAAAGGGTTTCCAGTGGCAAATCTGGCTATATTATTATAGGAGTTAGCTAGTTTGACCAGATTACTTTTTTTTTAGGTTAGTATATATGGGTGAAGCATATAGAAGAGTTGATATTAAATGGTAGTGGGCAATTGTAGTTTGGGATGCTGGGGTTAAGAAGGGTTTTATTCTATATAAGGAGCCCATCTTTCTATTTACTGCTTTAATGGTGTTGTTAATATGGTTATCAAAGGTGAGGTTGTTATCAATTGTGATACCTAGCAGTTTGGTGGTAGAGTCTTGGGCTATAATGGTGTCATCGTTGGATTTAATTGTAAAGTTTATGGGGGAGGACTTAGTGGAAGGTGTAAAGAGTAAGAGTTTGGTCTTTTTGGCATTCAAAATGAGACAACGTTTCAAGAACCAAGTCTCTACTGTGCTGAATACTTTTTGGGTTAGGGAATGTAGTTCAGATGTGGAGTTGGCAGAACAGATGAGTGTAGAATCATCTGCATATTGTATGCAGGTAGCTTGAGGGATTGCTGAGTGGAGGTCATTGATGAATAAAGAGAAGAGAAGAGGTCCTAGAATAGAGCCCTGAGGGACCCCAAGGGAGATGGGCAGGTGGGAAGATAGCTTGTTTTCCCAGAGAACTGCTTGTTGCCTGTTGTTAAAGTAGGACTTGAACCAGCAGATAGCCTTGGTGTCTAGAGAGAGGGATTCAAGGGTATTTATGAGTAAGGGGTGGTTTACCATGTCAAAAGCCTTTGATAGGTCAATAAAGAGTGCTGAAGTGAGGCAATTGTTATTACGGTTGCGGTTGATAAAGTTGGTGAATGAAAGGAGAGCTGTGGTGGTACTATGAAATGGTCTAAAACCATGTTGGCAGTTAGCTAAAATGTTGTGTTTAGTTAAGTGGTTCATTAGCTGATGGTGAATACATTTTTCCATAACCTTTGCTAAGGGAGATAAGAGAGCTATGGGCCTGTAATTGGAAAAATCATTAGAGTTACCACCTTTATGTAAGGGGATTATGTGGGAGATTTTCCAGATGTCTGGGATGATTCCTTCAATTAGAGTTCTATTGATAAGGATGGAAATAGGGTAGGCAACTGATTTAGCTGCTTTCTGCAGGTATTCAGAGGGTAATTGGTCTGCAGAGGGAGTACATGGCTTAAGCTTTTGAATGATTTTTTGGATGTAAGAAGTAGGGATGGGTTGTAGTTGGAAGGTTGGAAGAGTACCAGGTATAGAGATAGGGAGACTATAATTGTCTGTGGAAAGTTGACGGGCTAGGGCTTGTATGGTGTCATTAAAGAAGGAATTGAGGGCATTGGCAGTTCCCTGTGGAGTATTATTATCAGCTCCATGTGGAGTTGGTGTGCTAGAGTGGCCAGGGTGAATGAGTGTATTAATCCCTGACCAAAACTTTTGAGGATTGTTATGGTGAGTTTGCTGGAGTTTACAATAGTAGTTCTTTTTATCTGTGAGTATGGCATTTTTTGTGATATTTCTCAGCTTTCTAAGGTTTTCTTGCTCAGGGATAGATCTGGTAGCTCTCTATTTAGCCCAAGATTTGTTCCTAAGCAATATCATTTGCCTAGTGTCTTTTGACAGCCAGGGGGCTGTTTTAGACTTCATTCTAATAGACCTTTTGGGGGCATGTTCATCTAGGATTGTTAAGAATTTTGAGTTAAAATATTTAACAGCCTCTTCAAGTGGGAGAGAATTTAGAGGGTTCCAGTTGCACTGTCAGTCAGTCTTTCCAGTTAGGAGGTATTCAGTTGCTTATATTATTAGCATGTTATACTGTTTTACAGCTGTTGCAGAACTTTAATCTAGGATAGACACTAAGTAGCATAGGCACACTGGGGTATTTCTGTCTGGTTTTATGTGTTATTCATTGTATGGGTCTCCCACCATGAATGTTAGCACATCTGATGTCAGACAAACATCTGAGTCCAAAAATGATGGCAGACAATGCATGCTGCTGTCTGTGGCTACAATGCCAATGTTAGGCACAGGTACCATGGCTGGCATATTACCCTTTCCTGCAGTGATACAGTTCTATTGCCTGTGCAACCCAACTCTCAATCCCAGGTGACAGATGTAGCACAGAAATTGGCTGACACAACAACCCAGGCCACACACTTATCGCCTGACCCAAGAAAATGAAGTCAGGGAAAGCAGGAGACAAAGATGAGGTTACAGCAGGTATGATTGGGTGATTTAAGGAAGAAATGTCTCTTGAGTGTACTCATAGCTGTATGGAGAGTCAGTATACAAGAATACTGGGGGCATTCACAACTGTGGGCAGTGTAGAGGTATCAGACTCCTGTCACACTGCATGAAAGAAATGGAGAGGGTGACTGATAATTGAGTACTCAGAGTACTAGAAAGTGAGATGGGGAAGAGTAATTTAGATTTAGACCAGGATGCAATACAACTGCCCCAATGTTTGCAGTGAGACAGATAACTGAGAAGAAGCTAGAGATGAGTAAAGAATACAGCTAAGCATTCCTAGACTTGGAAAAAGCATGACAAGGTCTAAGGAAAGCTGAGTTGGGCAGTCTTGCCATGGTGCAAAGACAATGAAACACTGATAGAATTAGTGCAGGCTGTGTACAAGGACCCAATAACAAAACTATGAGCAGTGCTTGGACTGACAGAGGGTTTCCAGTGAGAGTGAATGTGCCTCAGGGTTCATCTCTGAGTACACTGCTATCTGTAATGGTGATGGACTACATTAACAAGTAGGATGTAGGGGAGAGATTAGCAAAGCTGCTATATGCAGATGATATGTTATCACAAGCACACCCTGAACAAGAACTTCAGCAAATGATAAGGGAATGAAAAGAACTACAGAAGGCACATGGGATTACACTGAGTACAAACAAGACAGTTGTCTTGACAGCAAATAAGGGAAATTAGGAAAAAAGTTGAAAACTGAGATGGAAGGGAAATAGTGTAACAGAAGAAGTGCTTTAAGTATTTGAGAAGAGTGTTGGAAGAGAATGCAAGTCTGAATAAGGAGATCAAAGCTAGAATCAAAGGGTCTGCAGCCAACTAGCACAGAATATCAAGGACAGTGATTGACAGAAGAATTCCAAAGAAGATGAAAAGCAAGGTGTACTAAACAGTGGTGCAACCGGTACTACTGCATGGTACAAGAACCTGGACAGTGAAGGCAGAGCAGTTGAGTAAGCTAGAGGTGATGGAGATGAAGTTCCTGAGATGGGTGGTAGGATGCACACTGTGGATAGACAAAGAAATGAGGACATCAGAGAAGAAGCTAAAGTAGCTCTAACTGCAGAGAAATTCAACAGTAATCTGAGGTTAGGTCTTGTCTAATATATCCTCATTGCCACAAGGCCATTGACGGCGCAACCAATCTTTGCAGCAGCCTAATAGTCCATCTCTTCAGGGCTCTAGTTAGTTATTCTGGGGCTCTGTGGGACCATGTGATCTTAAACCCCCCCCCTCAACTTTAGGCTGAGGAGCAAAAATAGAGGTTCTGTCATACCTGAAAAAGAAAAAAAGGTTCTGTACTTTGGGAATTAAAAACAAACTCTGTACATTTAAAAGTGTTGGCATAATGGTTAAGATATTTGCCTTACAGACACAAGGTGCATGGTTTTATTCTCACATGGATTAATTGACTAGGCTTAAAATGAACCACAAGGGCAGGTAGATTAGTACTAATATATGAATCTATAAACCTATGAACCAACGGCTTGCTATAACTTAAACTCCACGTGAAGCGATAAAGTGCTTCAGTCCTGAATACCTCACTGCAAATGCAGCACAGCATTTATTTTGTCCCAGAAGTCCGAAATGCCATTACAGAAATGAATGTCAGTCCTGTACTATCAACTGTTCATCATCTGCCACATAACCCCAAACAGCTTACTCTGGGGGTGGCTGCCTCACTTGACCCTGTGATGCCTGTGCACTGGCCCAGCAATAAAGGAGCCTCAATCCTCACCACTAACACCAGTGAGGGGTGTCCATATAGGGAAAGGATAATAAATACACACACACACACACACACACACACACACACAATAAAGTACAATTTCCCTTAAGAGCACACAGAGATCAAAGTCAGTCTGGGGCTGGTTTCTCCCTTTCTCTCCAGGTCCCCAATAAGTCTCCACACTGGCACAGCTATAGGGTTCAGATCTCAGCCTAATGGGCAAGCTAAAACCTCCAGCACCCTATCTGACCAACCAGTGCTTCATGTCTCTGCCCAAGTAGCTGACACACACACATTTTGAGATAAGAGTTATATACAACCACACAGACTCTCCTGGGGAAAGCTGGAACAGGCTCTCCAGCTGTGCCCCTTTTCTGCCCAGTCTAACAGGTAGTACCAGCTGCCACCACCCACTAATATCAGCTACTCAAAGGTCCTTCTGAAAGGGTGTCCAATTATTACTGTGCAATATTATTATCCAAATGGTAAGTGTGACTGAACAGCCAAGGCTTATTAGACTCACTTGGTACAGTATCACTATATACATGCAATGTATTCTTAGAGCTTAAATTACCTCTACACAAAACAGCCACAATTAAAAGGTTTAAAAATATTTAATAATACATATTAAAAACACAAGACAATACTTCTTACTACCCAGTGCCAGTCAAGAGTTCAGAGATCACACAGAAATACTTAAAATAATAGCGTTGCAAATTCTAACATCAACACAGAAAACCACTTAGACTAATCTTCCTAATTCCTAGCTATTTCTACGATAAAACACAGTTCTAAATAACTTACATCTAGAATCAGGCAGTACTGGTGATATTGGATGTTCTCAAGACAAAATGCACAGAGCTCTCTGACTCTCTCTCTTTAAATTGATAACACAGAGCTGATTCACATGGCATCATTCTTCACACTTCTCTGGTGTTCCCAGGCTAACAGAAACTACATTTACATCCTTTACACCTGTTCAGAAACCAGAGCAATAAAGGACATTTATGCATGCAAATTATAGCCATTAACTCCGGTCTTAAAACAATAGGCAGGATGCCTCCCTCTACACAACTGCTCCAAATTTTGACATCAAAGAATTGACTTATCAGCTTTGTTACAACAGAGTGCACTGTTGTTACATTTTTGTAGTTCAATATCCAATGCAGTCTTTTCACATTTAAGAGAACAAGCCTGTTGCTTACATTAATATTTACAAACGATAGAATTATCTACAAAATTCTATCTGGGTAGGCTGGCATCCTTCACCTATCTTCACAGACCCACCCTTGCAATGCATCTGGTTCACTTTCCCATATGTATTATAGGAGAAAAATGAATCAGACCTAGTTCGAGGAGGTTTAGCAGTCAGCTGGCATAAGGACAAAAAGCAGGCAGAAAGAAATATATGAGGTACAGAGGTAATTAAGTCAGGTCAGTGTAAATATAATAAAGTTTTGTGAAGTGGGTTTCTCTCAAACAGAATAAGCACTTTAGTTCTCATCCAGTGTCTGGGATCTGCAGCTACAATAACTTTTCAGGCCTGAATGAGGCAAGCCTGGAAAATAATCACATTTTCCCAAAAGTATTTCACCAGTAAATAAACACATAATAGCCACATTAGGAAAAAAGATCAAAAACAAATATTTCTCTAATATAGCAGTTATCTTTAGTAATTTTTAAAATGGTACTCTTCAGCCAAGAGCAGATTTAGTGGCTGTGAACTTTCTTGCCAAGATGTGAATAAGCTATAGGCAAAAACAAAATGAACATGGTGTGGACAAAATGGTGGAGAACTGTCCCTGGTAACATTAAAAAAAAAAAAAAAACTTTTGTCAAAGTCCAAAATAACATGGCTGAATAGCAAAAATGGGGACTAAGTCCAAGATGATAATTCTCTCTCTCTCTCTCTCTCTCTCTCTCTCTCTCTCCTCCCGTGTATAACACTCTCAGATTTAATAAATAAGTAACAGGAGTATGGGGGGGGGGTGAATGAGGGCTTACAGCACTTGAAAAAAAAAACAACCATAAAGCAGAATAGTGAGCTTTGATATTTGTTGTTCTCCATTATTTTTGCTTTTTTTTGTCATTCCAAAACTCACAGTTAAAGTCCTGGAATTACAATAGAAAGCTTTAGGTCCATGTTGAGATGTCTCCAATATCTCAATGGACACAGGCAACCTATAAATGATTCATTTTATAGACCTCATGCTTGTAAATGTCTCATCTCCCAAACCCCTGCTTACATTGCCAGTGGTTAGAGAACTTGTCAGATTTAGGGTGTCTGGTTAGGCTTAAAAAGTTCCTAGTGGTCATTAACCTACTACACTTCTATGATCCTATGAATACAGCCATGATGGAGTTCTTAGACTATGTGTCCTAGACAGGTATGAACCTAGCATTGAGCTTCTCAAAGGATGATGCCGCAATATGAGCAAAACATAATTGGCTTCAATAATTGACTTATTTTTTGGTATTATTTGAAGGGGGTCTACTCTTTTTTTGCCTGGCAGGATTTGATCAACAGAGCAAGTGACTTTGCCAGGGGTGAACTGCATCTGTCACCTGTAGGGTTTCAATTTTTGCCAAAGACACTGTCTACATCCTTAGTGCCTATTTTAGGCAATACCAGTCTGATAAACCTACCAACATAACAAAGCAAGCAAAGGAAAATATGAAGGTGTTACTGATCAATGTTCAGAGCCAGCACAAGACACTTCACTTGCTACAAGCCCTTCTCACCCATGAGGGTGCAGACATCCTTATAGTCGCTGAGACATAGTTTAAAAAGGAGAACACTCAGTTTGTGCAGAACTGTAACCCCATACACATAGACCAGCTGCTGTACAGGAGGGGGGGGGGAGTAGGAAATGTCTCAGTATTTTTCCAGAAAAGACTCACATTTATTTATGTACTGATATTTGTTTACCCAGAAAGTCTGGTCAGGCACAGGTGACCTTTTTCAGCTGAAGCATAGGGAAAAAAGGTCTAACGTAACAAGTTTAATGCATTCAATATTTTCAATAAATTTTATGATGCAGTTACAGTGTATACATAGCATATTAGTCAGTATAATAAAATATGTATTGACATTCGCAAACATTAATATACAGCATTGTATTGAGAATTTATAGATAAAAGGGTGGTGTATAAGATAGGCAGTAATCATTTACAAAGTACAGTAGAGTGAGGTATTAGAGGGCATAAGTAAGTAGAGAAGTAGCAATGGAATGGAAATTTGGTTGTGCTAAACTAGATGTAGGTATAGTAGTTTAATTACTACAATAAAATGAAGCATTAGAATGAAGATAAGAAGATTAAGTGATTTAGTGCTTTAAAGGGCAGCGTAGGAAGGTGATAAAGAATGTTAGGAGAAGCTATGTCCCAGATAAGGAGCAGGAAAAAAAGACAAGAAGTAGTGAGGACATTTTTTAGCAATGCTTGGAAAGGATGAAGGTGTGAGGCAGACCTGATTGATGTAGCAATTTTATTCCACGTTCTAGCTGATTATTGAATAAAGACTGACCCCTGGAGTCCTTTTTGGTTTGTAGATGGTTAGCAGTCGTTTATCATTTGACCACAGGAGACAGTTTGGTAGATAGAAATGGAGTATGGGGCTAATTTCTGGTCAGGAAAATGAGGTATAGACAATTCTGTGGGTTAAGATGAGCTGGGTATAGAATTGGTAGTGACAAGTTTGAGCTAGTTAAGGGTTTTTAGTGCTAAAGAGTGGGGTATCTGGTATGTTCTTTTTGTAAGCAAACCTTTCCACTTTGTTGTAGCATTGTTCAAATTAAGAACTAAGTGAGACTAGTAGGTTAGTCATGATAGGGACTCAATGTAGGAGAAGGTTAAGAGGTAAGTGGTAGCTAGAGTTGCCTTGGCAGAGTCTGCAAGGAATTTCTTTATATTATGAAGGGTTCCTATTTTGGTGGGTTTTCTTGATGCTATTGTGGATATGTAAATCAAATTTAAGACTGTTATCAATTATCATGCCAAGTAGTTTTGTATATGAAGTAACTTCAGTCATGGTATTATTTAAGGAATACATTTTATTATTTAATGAATACATTTTAAAGTTGCCTTTTTCATGGAAATGGGATTTTGGAAAAAAGAGAAGTGATTTAGTTTTTTTGGCAATTAGTAGCAGGTGACTATCCTGTAGCCATCTTTCAGCATAGTTAAAGGCTTCTTGAGTAATTCTATGAAGATATATGAGGTTACCTGATGTGCATATTAGGGTAGAATCATCAGAATATTGTATGAGAGTAGCTTGCTGAGATGATTTATGTATATTGTTAGTCAATATATTGAAGAGTAGAGGGCCAAGAATGGAGCCCTGTGGCACACCAGTCTTGACAAGAAGGATGGGAGAAAAGGTGGAGAGCCATTTAATGGACTGGTATCTTCGGTTAAGTAGTTGTTAAACCATAGTAGTGTGGACTGTGATAACCCTAGGGTAGACAGTTGACAGATGAGTTTTTGGTAAGAGACTAGATCAAAAAGCTTTAGAGAGATCATGGTATGCAGAGGAAATCAGTTTGCTTTTGTCTTTGGCTTTATTAATAGTTTCTGTGGAGGTTAATAAGGCTGTGGTAGTGCTATGGGTGGGTCTAAAACCATGTTGTGTGGGGGCCAGTACCTTTTCCTGAAGGATGTGTTCAAGTAGTTGTTTGTGAATGCACTTTTCTAGAAGTTTTGACAAAGGAGACAATAAATATGGCAATAGATCTGAAATTGGTTACATCAGGTGAGGTTCCTCCTTCATGAAGTGAGGTGATGAAGATTTTTTTCCAAAACAAAGGAATGTATGATTAATTGATAGAGCTATTAATTAGGATAGACACAGTATAGACTATAGAATGGCAGCTAGCTTGAGGTATTCTGCTGGGAGATTATTTGCTGAAGAAGAACAGGGTTTCGGTTTAAGGAAAAACAATTTGATGCAGCAGGTCTGGATGGGATATTAGGGTGAAACCTGGGGTGTTTTCTGTCCACAGAGAGGGCATGTTAGGATTGTTAGGTAGAAAATCCTTAGTAAGTGCTTTAAATCTTTCTACAACATATGTGTTAAATTGAGCAGCTATTTCAGTGGGAGTGTTATTTAGGGCAGGATTAGAAGTGGTAGTCAATCCAAGGTGGAGTATATTATTAACAGAAGACCAGAATATTTTAGGGTTGAAACACTGATCTAGAAAGGGTTACTGGAGTAAATTTTCTTGTCCACATTAATCTGTCTTTTAGTACAGTTGCATAATTCTTTAAAGTGTTACAGGTTTTTGAGAGTTCTATGCTTTAACCATTCATTCCAAGCCATATCTCTTTTATGCATTAGGGGCCTGCTATGAGTGATAACCAATAAACATTGTTATTCTTTACTCCCTTCATTTTAGTTGGAGCCAGACTGCTATGAGTTTCAGGAAGAGTATGTTAAATTTATGAATAGCTTCACTGAGTGTAATATTTTTTCAAGATAGACCAGTTAAAGGAACTTAGGAGTCCATTAAATGTATCAATATTAAAATTAATGAGGTTAAATGAAGTTCTAAGAAAGTGTTGTTTGACTTGATGGGTTTGGAGTATGTGTGCATATACAGGGAGCTGACCACTAAGGGACTCAGGGAGGGTGTTCTGGAGTCATAGTGGAGTAAGACACCAATATCCAGTCAAGAAATGAGCTGCAGTTTTTGAGATAGTTATAGCGCGTGGGCGAGGAAATTAATTGAGTCAATCCAAAAAGTTGTGGGAGAGGAAATGAGTTGAGTCAAGTCAAATAGTTTGAGGCTAGTTGATGTGTATTTTGTGGAAATAATGTGCCAATGAAATTATTGTCACCTAGGATTGTCTTTTCATTAAAAAATTGTATGTGGGATCCAATTTAGAATGTTTTCAATGGTTGTAGCATTATTGCCTGAGGGATTATAGACTACTATAGTATATAGTTGTTTATGGCTATTTAGTTTAAGATAAGAGATGAGGAGTTCAGCATTATGGAATTTGGGAATAAGTGTATTATAGGGTAGGATTTCATGATAATCAAGGTATACTAAAGCTACTCCACCATCATTTTTTTTTGTTCTATCAGCCCTGATTATTTTATAACCAGGAAGTGAAATTTCAGAGTCAAGTATATTGGGGGCTAGCCATCTGGTTTATTGTGGGAGATTCAGGCATGTGGGTCTGAAATTTTATTATAGATGCTATGAGTATTTAAGGCAATAAATGTAAGCAGTTTGAATGAGTTTGAGGTAGGTGGGTTGGGTTTTGAAGGTTTTGGTTGTGGTGGTACATTCCATGTTTTGGAAGAGGATGGGTGGATGAGTAGAAAAGGGTGTTTGGCTTGAGATAAGTTTTGAAGGCTATTTGGGATTCAGGATAGAAAGAGAGGTTGTAGTTTTAGTAAATATCCCCACAGAGTGGTAAGAGAGAGAGTGAAATAGAGAGAAAACTGTGCAAGTCTGGTAAGCCTGTTTTTGTTTAACTTTAAGAGTGGAGGAGGTGGAGTAGCTCTCCTATATTCATCCGCATTATCAGTTACCCCCTATAACAAACTGATTCCACAATTCAAAAATGCTGAACTACTCCTCACATCTCTCCAAATTAACTCACACAAACACATTTGTATAGCCTCACTCTATATCCCCCCAGGAGAGAATATTTCTACACTTGAGGATATCCTTTCCTGGCTCTCTAACAACATTAGCAATGAAACAATAATACTTGGTGATATGAATATTAACTGGGCCTCTATTCAGTCCTCTAAAAACCCTCTCAATATCAACCTCTACAACTTTTCACAACTTATCAAATCCACAACATACCCCTCTAAAAACCCCTCTAATGGCAGCATTCTAGACTGGATTCTAGTCTCTCACCCCCACTATTTCTCTGATAGTGGTACTCTACCTGATCCCCTTGGCGACCACATACCCATCTTCACACAACGACTCCCATTACACCTGCACCGTACCCATAATTGTATTACTATCCGTAACCAAAAAAGGTTGATCCTACAAGCTTCTCAAACTCTCTAAAATCCATAAATTGGAACTGCCTAAAAACTTTATCTCTAGACAATGCAGTTGCCCACTTCAACACAATTTTCCTACAAATACTTGATTCTCATGCACCCTTAAGGTCTAAGAGAATTAAAACTAAAACAGCCCCCTGGCTGTCCAACAATACACTAGCATCCATGCGACACAGAGACAAAGTCTGGGCATATTACCAGAAAAACAAATCCCCCCTAGTCGAAAAAGAATATAAAACTCTCCGAAACAGGGTTAAAAAACTCATAATTTCCGATCGTCAAAACTACTTCTCCACACTCCAAAATAGCAGTAAATCTAACCCTCAGAAATTCTGGAAAGGTATCTCTACTCTTCTCAACCCTAGTAAACAAAATACCCCTACCCCAGACCCAAATGCTCCTGACCTAGATCTGGCCACACAATTTAATTATTTTTCATTGAATCCATTTCCAAATTAACATCATCCTTCTCTAACACCACTACACTCTCAAATATTCCCCCACCCTCCCTCCCCAGCACCCTACCCAGCACCACCTCCACCCCCGCATCTCCATTTAACAATTTTTCTCCCTCCACTTTTTCTCCTTCTCTAACTACTACATTAACTGCATCTGCCCCTAACTCACCCCCCCCTGCACACTCTCCCTCTTTCTCTTTCAAACCTATACCCACCTCCACTATAAAGAAACTCCTTCTGAAACTGAAGCCATGTACTAATGCTCCTGATAACATCCCCTCCTACTTTTTTAGCATAGCTGCTGATGCACTTTCCTACCCTATTAGCATTTTAATCAACCGCTCTATCCTAGAAAGTACAGTACCCCGAATCTGGAAAAAGGCCTACATCATCCCTTTGCACAAAGGGGGCAACAATAACAATGTTACTAATTTCCGCCCCATTGCTATCCTATCTCCCATCTCTAAAATCTTAGAAAAATGTATTCATCTTCAACTCCTTCCCTACCTTTTAGAAAAGCACCTACTAACTCCCACCCAACATGGTTTCAGACCTAATCACAGTACTATGACTGCCCTCCTTTCCTTCCTTCAAACTATTAACAAAGCACGTGACTCTGGCCAAATTGTTTCTACCATACTACTTGACCTCTCTAAGGCCTTTGACACTATCTCTCATAACCTGTTACTAACCAAACTCTCAGGACTTAACCTATCTCCCTCCTCATTGAACTGGTTCTCCAACTACTTATCTAACAGATATCAAGCAGTAATATGGAAAAAAGCCACTTCCTCATTTCTAAATACCCCTACTGGGGTACCCCAAGGGTCCATACTGGGTCCCCTTCTCTTTAATATATTTATAAATGATTTCCACAACTCCATTCCTTCCTCAGACATCATCCAATACGCAGATGATTCCACTATTATATGCTCGGCCCCTTCTATCCCCTCACTCCAAAAACTGACCCAAGAAGCTTTCACAACCACTGAGCAGTGGATGAAAAGAAATCATCTTGCTCTCAATGCCTCTAAAACCAAATTAATGCTATTTTCCCCCTCTAAAGCTGTCTCGTTCAACACAAACATTTTCTCTATCACTAGTCAAAACAATTCACCTCTGGAACTTGTGTCAGAGACCAAGCTACTCGGGGTCCAAATTGATAACCAACTCAAATTTAATTCTCACCTACAGCTAAATATCAAAAAAAAACACCAAAAACTTGGTATGCTGTACCGGCAAAATAAATACCTCACACCTGCTGCAAAAATCACTCTCTCTACTTCATTTCTTATCCCCTCCCTTCTCTATGCAGCCCCACTCCTAACTAATCTACAGTCCTCCCTAAAAACCCAACTTTCCTCTTGCTATAACAAAATCGCCAAGTTTGCTACCAACCACAAGTCCTCCTCACACCACTGTTCCTCTCTCCATACACTAAAATGGCTAGAGCTTCCTAACTATCTCACATACACTCAACTAATTCTTGCTCACAAACTCATTTTAACTCCTCTCTCTGTCCCTCCCTCTCATCAGCTTTCAAAATGCACCTTCCTGATAGAATATTGAGATCCAACAATCAAAATCTATTAGAAATCTATAAACCCACTCATCCCCAGGGAAAAATCTTCTATCTTTTGTCCTTGCCCGCCTTTGGAACTCTCTACCATCATCCATCCGCACCACCCCAACCACTCTATTTTAAAAGATCTCTTCATTCCCACCTAGTATCCAAGTGGGAATGCTCTTGCTCCCATCCCTCATAGCTAATTTACTTGTAATTGCCATCTTCCTTCTTCGCCTTGATTCCTCTTACATTTTATCTGATTATTTACTCATAACTAATATACATTATCATTTCACTTTATAGGGAAAACTGCACTAGCCCTCACCTCCTAAGTACTTCCTTCATAAATGTCTGTTATTTCTCTGAAACTTGATTCAGTATTTTGAATATAGTATAAACTCAAAATTTTCTTGCATTATTCTTTATAATCTATAATCTATTAATTTTATCTAATCTTCTGTCATAGCTATTTCTTTTGTGTTTATTTGAAATTGTTTGCTGGTGTCAAAATACTTTGGATTATTATATAATTTATAATGTGTTATAGTTTTTGTATAACTAGTATGAATCACTTTTTGTAACATACTTAGTTCTGGAGCTTTTCTCCCCAGGACTCCATTGAAAACGGGTTATTTGACCCAATGGACTATCCTGGTAAACCAACTGCAATAAATAAATAAATAAATAAATAAAATAATTTTATTTAGGTGTGGTGCATCTGAGAGTTTAATAATTTAAACTTGAAGTAAAGATTGGGAGAGTTATTGTATAAACCTGAAGTGACTAATGGTGAAGTGGAGTGATATGAATGGCTAGAGGTGAAGCAGACAGTGGAGGAAATGTGTGTAAGACTGAGTGATGTGATGTAATTTGTAAGGTGATAAAACAGGAAGAGTAATGATGCAGTAATATTTAAGAGAAGCATGGTATGTCGGTTTGTAGAGAAATTGGTCAGTGGGACAGGAGCTAAAATATTGGGGGAACAAATATAGAATGGGTACGAGCAGATAGATGAGTAGGATGAATGGGGTAAGTTGTGATCACTGGGATCAGTTAATAAATATAGGAGGAAAGACAGTTGGAATGCTTAAATGCAGACTAATGATTTAGGAGTTGTGTGTGTGTATTATTGTACCTCTGGTATGTCTATATTTATGAGTATGTCTTTAAGAGGCATGGGATGTATGTGAAGTTCTAGGTGAAGAATAGGTCTTATACATCTAATGCTATGAGGGGTGGCTGGGGAATTGTGGATGGTAGGTGAGTGTAGCAGGAAACAGATACAATGACAAGACAGCAGAAGGTAATCAGTGCTTGTATGCACACTTTAAAGAGCTTTCCTTAGGTAATAATTTGCTTCCATCTCATCAGTTATGCTTTTAGTGGAACACTTATGCAATAGGAGCAGTCTTCTAACCCATGCTATGGATGTACAAGGGTTATGCTACTCCATCAGACAATAGTTACAGAAGACCTGTTTTGAAGGAACAAAGTACTACAAGTTGAGTGCAAGAAAGTTTGTTGAGTGGAGAGGAACAAACTAAATTTGGTTGAGAGAGCAGCTGAAAGGGTATACTTAAATACATGAAGGAGAAAAATGCCAGCCAGTCAAGTAATAAGCACTGTTTAAGGCTATAAGCATTGACTCTGTGGCAGGACACTGCACTCTCTCAACTACTATTAGACAACGGAAAATAACAAGTAGAACAGCAACCACTATAAGCCTTAAGTGAATAACCCAGTGCCCCTCAACAACATCACAATGATACATTCAGAGATCCCTGTTGAAACTGTATCTGTGACTCAGCTAAGAACTCAGGATGTATGAGCAGTATTCTTGCTTCTTTTTTTTTTATTTTGTTAGCAGAAAGGGGGGGTGTTTTAGAGAGAAAGTCTTGTGTTAGGCTGGAAGAGACAGAAAAGATGGAAATATTACATAAGGAAAGCATAGGATAAGTACACCAACCAGAGCAACATAACACATAGTACAGGACAAACATTATCGTACTACAACCATTTCTATAATCTGTACATAACCATGTGGAATCTCTTCCCTAGCTGTGACATTATAAGGACATTCTTTTTCCTATTAAACAAGAAACATCTTTATTGAATCATACATTTATATAAGTGAAAACAAACCATATTGACATATTTTCAGTTACAAGCATTGTACATCACATATAATCTTCTATACAGTAATCATTCAGCCATTAAGAATTTCATTATCACATACATTTGCAGTCTGTTAGATCACTACTTGCAATTGTCAACAGTACTAGCACTCAATTCATTTGTACAACAATGGACTATTACTATAATAAAGCTATGCAGTGCAAAACTCAAGGTAAAGCATTCTGGAACATTATAATTCAGCAACATAGTAACATGCCAGGGCTACTGTTACTAAGCTTTACCTAATATATCATGATAAAACATTCTTATATAAACAGATATTGTCTCAATAAACTTGTACGGTACATGACTATTGCACAGCAAAACTATACCCTGTGCAACAAAAAATGTAAATCATTCAAATACAAAAGTATTACATGCAGCACATATGCAAGCAGTATCTTGTGCAGTAAATGACCTTAGTTCTGCAAGTGAGCACACAGTGTCCAGCACCAGTCTGAAAGGAACAAATGTAAAAATAGATTATTGGACAGATGGGCTATTACGATATGCTTAAATACATATTAAATTAAAGGGATAAAAGATCTATGTGTGTGTTTGTGTGTGAAGGGGATGGTGGTAAGGAAGTCAGAGTCCTTAACACAGATTATATATTAAAAGGTTGGGAACCTACACACACTACTGCCTCTGTGTTTCACTACTCAAAGGCAGTGGAAGGTATGCACACTTTACAGAGCTTTCTCAAGGTAAGAAGTCACTTATATCACATCAAGGTTGGTAATGCAGGATGACACACTAGAGCATCTATATGTCCAAATAAATATATCACGCTGATAACACCCCAACATTACAGGGGCTACTTCATTCCTATACCACCTACAGGACTGTCTGCTCCAGTAACAAATTCCTCATAGACATAACTAAAGCAAATAATAATGCAGGTGAATTCCTCTTCTCACATTTTATTGCAAAAAAATGGAATACACTACCCACAAACCTAATAACCACATCATCTATAACACAACTGAAAAAAGCTTCAAAGCCTACTTGACTGATACTTGGCTCTGTTCATGTTCCAGTACAGGCTAGTCCAGACCCTTAACTTATTACTCTATCCAAAACTGTATCCACCTCTCCATCACAAACTCATCAGCTAAACTTCAGATCTTGCTACTTCCTATACTGTTATACACAACTGGTTTTATCCCTCTACTGCTAAAATAACAGCTAAAGCTGAAACATTATATCCTCCTCTCTCCTTTCCTATTTTCTCCAGTAGGTACCAATATATCTCTTCCTGGTATGCACAGACATCAAAATCGTATTATTTCTATGATTTTTTTGCTCTGATTTGTAATAAGTTCATAGGTAAGTACTAAGCTTATATCTGCCAGAGGGCATATGTAAGCCTAGCCAGAATGTGTTGGCTTTCGCCACCCCCTTAGATTAGTTCCCTGTGCCTCTGTCCAGTAGAGCCATTAGTTCCCTGTGCCTCTGTCCAGCAGAGCCACTGCAGTGATCCCTGGGGTAAATTTTCTTTTTCCCATCCACTCGTCAAGGTTTCTCTTGAAGAGTGTTAGTGAGGGTCTCTGCCTAGTGTAGATTGGAATCCTGTTCCAAAGCATGGGGAGTCTCTGGGACAGGAATCTATCCCTCCTGTCCTATTTATCATTATGGTGAGGTTTAGATCCCTAGAGTGTGTGGCACTCGGGGATTTGTTTTTTTTTTTTAGGTGGAGCATGTCCATCAATTCTGGGTTGGACATGGCCTTGTATTTCAGGCAGAGATCACCTCGGAGTAGGCGTTATGCAACCGAGTACAGCTGGAGTTTCTTCAGTCGGGCTGCAAATGGCATTTGTTTGAGGCCAGTAATCCTCTTGGTGAGGTACTTCTGTGGTCTTTCCAGCTGTTGCAGGTGTCTTGTAAGGCACATCCCAAATGGGGCGTTGTACTCTATGATGGTTCTGATGAGTGATGAGTAGAGGGGCGTTGTACTCTATGATGGGTCTGATGATTGATGAGTAGATGGGCACAGTAACCTCTTTGTTCTTGATGCAAACCCTTTTGTGATTAGGTGGGCCACATAGAAGGATTTTCTAACCACCTTGGAAATATGATTATCAAAGTAGAGATTACTATCTACTTGGGTCCCCAGATCTTTTATTTAATTTTCTGAATTTAGGGAATTACCACATATGTGGTAGTTCACGGGTACTTTGTTTTTTCCAAAGGGGAAGACTATACACTTTTTGACATTTAGCTTGAGGCCATGATTTTGACACCAGGTATCCGTCTCAGTGAGACCCTTCCAGAGGATGTCTGTATCAGCTGGAGAGTCAATTATGGCCCCTAGTTTGCAGTCATCTGCAAACTTGGTCAGCCATAGTCCTTCTGTGCTTGCCTGTACCTCTGAGAAGTATATACCGAACAGGAGGAGTCCCAGGACTGAGCCCTGGGGGATGCCACTTGTAACTGGTTTAGAGTCGGACCTAGAGCCTGCAACTCTCACCATGTGGGTTCTATCCGTGAGACAGTTGGCAACCCATCTTGTGATGTAGGGATTTATGTTCAGGCTGGTGAGCTTGTCTATAATACCAGAATGGAGAATGGTGTCAAAAGCCTTTGCAAGGTCTAGGTAGTCTGTGTGGACCTCCTTTCCCTCGTCTAAAGCCTTGGTAACTGTCTCAAAAAAGTCCACCAAGTTTAGGAGGCATGATCTGCCCTTAACAAAGCCAAACTGGGAAGGGTCCAATGTTTGGAGGTTCCCAATGTCTCTGCTAATGAGCTCCATGATGATGCGCTCCATAGACTTGCAGACCAGGCTAGTCAGACTTATAGGTCGATAGTACCTGGGGTCTGTTGTGGCTCCATCTTTGTGGAGCGGGATAACTGTTACTGTGCACCACTTTATGGGTACATAGCGAGTAGAAAGGCTGAGTTTGAACAGTGTGTTTAGGTGAGGGGTTAGTTCATTTTGGAGTTCATGTAAGACACTGTCTGGGACACCGTCCGGTCCCATTAAAGCTGTGTTTTTGGCTTTGGATAGGGCTGTTTTAACCTGTGTGTCAGTGATTTCTGGGGATCTACATTCTTCTGGTATGGTTAGGGGCCCTTTAGGGGGTGAGAGGGGAGGTGAAGTTTGCACTAAACCTGTCTGCCAAAATGTTGGAAATATCAGTCGTTTCAGTGTATTTTGTGCCATTCTGCACTAACTCAGAGCAGATCTAAGAGTTTCCACTTAGGTTCTTGACATAGCTAAAGAACACTTTGTCATTATCTTTGGAGTCCTTGGCAATTTTTCTGTCAGAGCTAGCCTTGGATGATTTAATGAGGGATCGTAGTTTCTTGCTGATACTAATCAGGGATGTCTTTCCTTCTTGGGATTTTACTCTTTTCTGTACTAGTTTCCTCCTTCTATTGTATAGCTTGTTTATGGCTGGGGTCCACCAGACTGGCTTCCTTTTCTTGGGGGAGTGAGTCTTGGTTTTGCTTGGGATAGCACGATCCATGCACTCTTGCAGGTGCTCATAGAGTGCCATTTTAAGGGATTCAGCATCTTGGACAGTGTTGTCCTTTAGCATGGGGTCTGTGAACCTTTCCACCTTGGTCTTAAGAAACATGAAGTTTGCTTTTGAAAAGCTTGTCAAGGTGTTTTCCTTGATTGTAATACATTGAATTTGCTCTTCAGCTCATGATATGTAAAAGTTAGATTAGATTAGGTACTATATCACATTTAATGCTTTTATCAGATTGAATTTTTGTAAATATATGTGTTATATATGTGATATATTTTTTAACTTTGTTCAATAATGTGGTTATGATAAAATATTTATTCACTATTCTAATGTACATTGTGATGTTGTTTAAATGTTGAAGCTTTTCTCCTCGGACTTCCATTGAAAAAGGACTTATGTCCACTTAGACTTTCTCAGTAATCAAATGTAAAATAAATAAATAAAAATAATAAATAAATAAACATGAGAAAGGCTTCATACCATGTATTAGTTAGCTATAGAACTCCCTCTATCACCCAAAAAGGTAACAACGCTTATCTACAAGAACTGAAATCTCTCATATTAAACCCAACACCATTTTCCTAGGTAATCTAGACTATCCAGCTTTCGACTGGGAAAACTATACCACCACGCTTGTACAAACACAGATATTCCTGGACTTTATCAATACAAATGTCCTACAAGTACCCACAACAGGGAGCAACATCTTGAATCTTGTCCTTACTAATATGGGCTTATCTTGCACCATCCCTTGCATATCTTCATCACTTGTTAAGTCTGACCATAAAACCATCTCCTTTAAAATAAAATTGAAACCAGAGACCACTTCTACTCAATGGATCTTTAGAAATTTCGTTAAGTCAAACAACTTACTCCTAAGTGATACATTGTCAAGCTTTATATCCCCACTAAACCTAGTTAACTCCACTGAATGAGTGGAACTGTACATCATCACACTATGCAAGCATTTAAACAGCTACACAGATGCAGCTGTACCCTGTAGGAATAAGTGCAGGGCAAACACCAGAACCCCCCCCCACACACACACACACACACACACACAATGGAGGAACCATAACAGCAACAAGAATAGGAACAGAATTCTGACTAAACATAAGAAGAACAATGTCCGTAATAGTACAGCCCCTGTCAGTGATATAAACAAACAATGCAGGAGCTTAATAAAATCCACCAAAGCCAAGACTAAGGTTAAAACAGCCACCCAAACCAAAGCCAATCACAAGGCCTTTTTAGATATGTTCTTCATCTCAGAAACACAATGCAACAATGCACTGAGCTGATTGGGAATGATGTTACCTACAATGATGCTCAAGATATAGTGAACTCACTGGCCAATAAATTAATTTCAAACTTTACCCCTCTCTCCCTTCCTTCTATCCCACAAGATATGCCTAAAACTGACTTGCCTCCAGCTATCACACAAGACCAGGTCCTAAAAGTGATATCAAAAGCTAAAAATACTGCATTGATGGCCCATGGCAAAACCCCAGATATAGCATGAAGCAAAATTTAGCCATCCCTCAACATCATTGTTCAAACTCAGCCTCTGTAAATGTTTGGTACCAAGTGAATGGAGAACAGCTACAATCAACCCATTGCATAAGGGAAGATCTTCCACAGACCCAGGCAATTACAGAACCATCTATGCATAGCCATGGAAAGATATAAAATGGAACTAATCAACATGGGAAGTTTGGAAGTGTCAAGGGCAGTTCATGCTTAATTAACCTGGAAGACTCTTTTGAAAATGTCACCAAAACAATTGATGAAGATAAGATTATACACATCACATACATTGACATGGCAAAAGCTTTTGACACAAGTTCCCACTCTGGCATTGTAGAAAAGCTAAATAAAATGGGAATAGCCTCTATATCACCTCCTGAATTGCCCACTGCCTAACAGATAATATGCAGGAGATCAAAATAGGGGAAGCTACCACCACAAAGAAACCAGTCACCAGTACAGCTCCCCAAGGTTAAACAATGGGACCTCTCTTGTTTGACATCTGCTTCTCTGAAGTAACAACCACAGTGTCCTGGCTGACTAAGTCTGCAGATGACGGGAAGCTTGGAGCAGTCATTGAATCCCTAAATGACTTAGCCATCCTGAAGGAAGGTTTACCCCCCCCCCCAAAAAAAAAAGAAAATTAACCCAAGAACTGCCCCTGTACTACTAATGGATAAAGGCAGCTCTAAAAAAATGTATCACATGCACGGGTCCCTTCAAATTATCTATGGTATAATCCCATAATATGTGGTAGGATTAAAGAAATGCAAATTGATAAACTGTGAATATATTTTAAAATGTATTCCCATACACAACAGACTATAGAGATATTAAGAAAATCTTGTGCAAAGCAGTTTGTGTCTAAAAAGGGAATAATAAATTGTCCAAGCAATATCCAGGTGACCTCTAATACTAAAATCAAATTAGATTATATTGAAAAAGAACTTGACAAATTGGACCCATACAAAGCACAAGAAGGACATGAATAAGAAATAATGAACTGAGAACACTTGGGATTGAATTTACAGTATCAATATACCTGTTATTCACTAGGTCATTTAAATATGGTGAGATTCCTCAAGATTGGAGACATGTACTTCTTAAACCTATCTTTAAGGAAAAACCCAGATCCATACAGACCCATACGTTTGCCTTTCTGTTGTGGAAAAATAATGGAGAATGTTATTTTGGATAAATTATTGTCAGAACTGGAAAGGGTGGAACTTGAAATCCTATATCAGCATGCATATGTTGAAAATAGATCTATAACCACCTGTAATATGATGTTGTATAACAATATAGCAAAAGCTATAAATGGAAAATTGTGCTCTGATATAATTTATACAGACTTAGCTTTAACATTTGATAGGGTCATGCATAAAGCACTGATCAATAAATTAGATCAACTAGGTGTCAATATACTCTTAATAAGATGGATATCTGCATGGATTTCAAATAGGACATGATAAGTACTATATAAAAATTGGAATGGTGAAATTCTAGATTACAGTCAGGGTGTCCCACAGGGCTCTGTCCTGGGCCCATACATGTATAGGTTGTATGTTTCAGATCTATCTTTTTCATCTGAGGTGTTCTGCAATTTTCATGCAGGTGAATTAAATGGGTAAACTGATTGGATGTGCTACAAATAGGACATATCTGCAAAATAACTTTACTAAATTGACCATTTGGGCACAAGAGAATAATATGCTGATAAATACACCAAAAACTAAGCCTATGAGATTTGTGGAATATAGATTGAAAAGTGAAAATATAATACAGCACTTAGTGATTGAAACTGTAAATTAAACTAAGTATCTAGGTATATGGGTAGATCCAGCTTTGAGTTTTTCTAATAATATTATCCAACTGGTTAATGATAATTACAGAACTACAGGTTGTATAAAAAAGATTTAGAAAGTGTAGGAAATCAGAAATGATGAAGTCATTGAGCACTAGTTACACTAGATCCACACTTGAGTACGGAATAACAATATAAACCTTGTAAGAAAACCAACATGATTAAATTGGAAAGAGTGCAATGGAAATATATGAAGGGCATCTTTGAATGTGAAAATATAAGTGATTATGAAAGAGTAAATTATCCAAACATGTACAGTGTCTCACATAGACATATAAGAAGAGATCTTAGGGGTAATTCAATAAAGCCTACATGGAGAAGTGTGTTACGGCCCGAACATGGAATATGGCCATCGAGCTATCCATGTCTGGGGGCATGCACAAGCATGCGGACACCGTGCAGACATGGAGGTGTCTGCAGAATGCAAATGACCTCATAAGCTGGTGAAAACCATGCAAATGAGGTGAATTTGTGATTCAACAAGCAGAAAGGCACCTGTGTAGGTGCCGTGGCAGTATAACAAATGTATGGGGTTACAAACCA
Organism: Protopterus annectens; assembly: GCF_019279795.1. Classification (NCBI taxonomy): domain Eukaryota; kingdom Metazoa; phylum Chordata; order Ceratodontiformes; family Protopteridae; genus Protopterus; species Protopterus annectens. The sequence goes on along the minus strand of NC_056736.1, from coordinate 496,215,310 downwards.
TAAATTATAAACAGGGGCTGTAAAAGCCCAAGAAAGGCTGTATAGTGCACAGTGGGCATGCAAATGGCCAAAACTATGTCCAGTGAGTTAAAAAAAGCAATGCAAATTATGAAAAATAATGTTTTATAAATATTTTACATTTAAGTGGCAGGCAGTGATGCACAAGCATGCCGTTTTGTAAAAAAATAAAATAAAATAACTGTAAAATATGACATTTACACATATGCAAACATATTGCATTATAGTGCCCAGCATGCAGAGTCATACCATGGCAGGTTACAGTGGTTACTAAGGTGATAGGCCCTGGTGTAGTGCAATATCCAAGGTATACGGAATTAGGTGTGTGTAAATGGGCCAGGGTTATTGAATAGCAAAAAGGGCCACCGTGTCCATAGGTACTAACCGTGGTAGGGCTAGAACTGTGTTGGTGTAAGGAGAACAAATACCTAACATCAAAAGGGAGGGTGTCATGGCATGTTTAAGTGGATTGGAGCTTAGCTGCACCTGTTTGCACTCAGCTAAGCAGGTGGGGGGGGGGTTGAGGCTGCTAAGCTATGTGTAGCCTCGCGCCACGTGTTTTAGTGGGTTAAAGAAAAGCAAAGCATGCCAGTGTACAGAGGAGGGTCCAAACTGCTGAGCATTGTTTACACTAGTGGTGCAGTTTGTGTAGCACACCACAGTGCTTAGCAGTGGAAGAAATAATAAAAAAAATAAAATAAAAGGAAATAGCCTGGGAAAGCCAATCAAGTATAAATGACTGATGAGCCCTTTTCAACAGACACTGGGCTATTCAACCCCCCCCCACCACCAACGATATACCTATCAGGTGGAATGCAGCAAAATGAGCCAATCTCACAGGATGCAACTGCAGTATACCAGTATAACGTATGCATAGACCCTACAATCTGATCTTCCCACATTGTCTGCACCACTGGAGTACACACCTGGGAATTTTAACTGACAAAAGGATACTGTCTGCTGCTGCTCTGCTACATCTTTATGTGCTAGAGGCTGACGTCAGTGATGATGCTGATGCTGACAATAGACCCAGACTGAGATGGAGAAGAGTGTTCAATCCCAGGGTAACTTTTCGGTGGCTACATGAGCTGGAGATGGTAGAGCGCTACAGGTTGGACAGGGATATACTACAGGAATTCACTGAGCTCTGCCACCCGCACCTCAGACCCAGAGTTAAAAGAAGGGAACCCTTCCCAGTAGAAACAAAGGTATGTGTAGCCTTTAGAATACTAGCTACAGGTATTTTCCAGAGACCTACTGAGGAGATGATGGGTGTCTCACAGGTGTCCACATCCAGGGTACTCCACCAGTTCTTGGATGTCATGCTAACACATGCCAGTGAGCACATTTATTTTCCTTGCACCTCTGAGGAAAGGACCAGCAATATGCATCTCTTCCACTGTGTAGCACACTACGCAGAGGTACTGGGTGCCATAGATTGCACTCATGTCCACATCGAAGCACCAACCGGTGAGGAGGGTAGAGTCTACGTAAACCACAAGGGGTATCACTCCATCAACTGCCAGGTCATGTGCAATGCCAAGGGCATTATCATGAATGCATATGTTGGCAGCTCTGGAAGTTATCACGACTCCCACATCTGGCATTCATCAGACCTGTACCAGACATTTGCCAGGGGGAACATCCTGTATGGCCATCTACTGGGGGATGTTGGCTATGCACTGAAACCATGGATATTGACACCCATCAGAAATGCACACACACCAACTGAAGAATGCCATAATGAGGCACACACACACACTAGGAACATAATGGAGCATGTGTTTGGGCTGCTCAAGTCCTGGTTCCGCTGTCTTGACATATCTTTTGGAGCCCTGCAGTACTCTCAAGCCACATGTGCACACATGTTCATAGTATGTGCCATGCTACACAATATGATCTTGCAGAAACTGCTGCAGCAGGAACATCACAGGGAGGGGACACACAGCCCACAACAGTGCCAAGGTCCCCACAGGCACAGGAAGACTGAGAAGAGGAACCCCCTGAGCTTGTCCCTGTAGGCAGATGCTAGCGTGCCCAGTATGCCCTGGCTTAGTCAAAGAGGCAATGCATAGCACATGCACTGACAACCTAGGGATCCAGGTACTGAAACCTCACTCTGACTCACATATATAGTAAAAAGGATGCTGGCCACACCACACTACATGTACCTTACCATGTATAGGCAGTGTACTGCATGCATCCAACACAGTCAGACCTGAAGCAATGTCCTCTTAACTGCTGCAGGCACAAAGTAAGTTACTCTTCTTAGCAACAAATGAATCAGGTAGTAGACAGTGGTAGCATATGTATGGTATTGCTGCATGTATGCAAGGGAGTGGGCTACTAGGATAGCAGCAGACAACTGACAGCTATGTGGTACAACAGGGACTGTCTGCCAAGTACTGGCTGCCACAGAATATGCAGTAGACCCCAACCCAGCAAAACGCACTACACACCTCTCAACCTCTTAGAGCAGAAAATCTGTATAAAGCCATAAAGAAAAGTGGGACAAAGGCCCCAAAAGAGGGATAATTGTTAAATATTGCACTAACAAACTTAGAAATTAGATAGACTAGCAGGGTTTTCATTAGCATGAATTTTACGAAGGGTATGAAGTCTAAAATTCAAATGTCTGTCATTATTTTCTAACTTCAGTCTATAATGATTTGCCAGTAATTTGGCAGAAAACCACAATTTTATGAAAAAGGGACCCATATATATGAGGCAAACACCTGGACATTCTGCAAAAATATGTACAGTTGAGAGGTATGGCCACTACCCCCTACACACCCGTGTTCTCATACAACTGCAATAACATATATGTTTGTAAGGTAATAACAACAGATCATATATTCCCTGTGCTGTCCCAATCAACTTGCAACCATGTTCCATTTCCACAATATGCAGGGTTCAATGTGCTATGCATGGGTGCAGTTAATAGTGTCAGGATCTACATGGCACTGACTGCCATTATAAACATAAATTACCTTAACAAATATCATTCAAGGCACATTAGATGGTGGAATATGGGTGGGATGCTTTTTGTGTGGGCATTGTTCATTTTGTGCATATCTGCCAAACGAAGGAATTCACTAGCAAAAATGCATCTTACATATTTAATATAAAGATTTTTTCCAGTTGTAGTACTAATTGGGTGGTATATTTAGTTGTATGTACGTGTTCAGCTTTCTGTGTTGGTCAGACCTCAAAGACCCATTAGATTATGTATTTTTGAGCACCTTAGCAAGATTAGGAATAAAAATAGTACTAATGCATTGTATGTGCATACCATTAAACATCCGACTGCCCAGTTTAAATTTATTGTTATAGATAAGGTACATGACAACAGGAATTTTAAAGCTGGATGGCACAACATTCTAAACAAAAAAGAAAAAAATTGGATTGTCAGACTGGGCTGTCTTTTTTCACCTGGTCTAAATGAACATTTATAGTGCTGTATCTTGATTGGTTGGTATGTATCTGCTGACTTTGATGTTTTTACTATATAAACAAAATTGATTTGCAGTTTATGTGATATACATTGATAAAGGCTCATGGCTGAAACTGGTCTGTTGACTGCTTATTGACTTTAATAATAAAGTCAGTTATAAGCTCTCACTTGAGTGCTGGCCTCCTTTGGTTTTGATATTTATAGAAATGCCAGCTATTCTCCAAAGCTAAGTTGCTTAGTGGGCTAATGCACTATGTTGTAGCTCAGCAGATCCTGGTTTCAATACTTGCCTGAAGTGTATATTTTTGCTGATGTGACATCACTGTAATGCATAATATATTTATAGAAACACCAGTTATTCTCTGGAGTTGAGATGGCTTAATGGTCTAATACACTATGCTGTAGTTCTGGGTTTGAGACTTGGCAGGACTGGTTATTTTATTGATGTGCAGAACAGTGTGTGAATCAGATAAGGTGATTAAAGCAGTTTTAAGCAGTTTTAAGTGGATTTGCAGTCACCATTGCCACTTCATGTCCCTGAAGATGGCTGTGCTGCAGGCTGGGCACCAGGATGGGCCTCCCCCTCCAGGTGTCCAGTCTGCCCTCAATCTGGTGTAGTCAGTTATCCAAGTTGCACTGGATAACCCTGCATACCATGCCTGGGAACTGAGTTTGGGTGACATCCTCTCCACGCCCTCGCCCACTGGGGGGATGGGCCCCATCCCCTGAGGTGGTTCCACCAAAGGGTGGTAAAGGACCAGTGAGATAGGCAGCACCAGGTTGGGTCCCGGATGTGTTGGGACCTGGTGCCATGGTCAGATGAGGTGGGATAAGTGGATTCGCTGGAACTGGCCTACCCAAATGTGCTGTGGTGTTGAGGTTTATCAAAGTGTATTGGTTAGTCATGAACAGAACATTTCAGCATTAGTTATAACAGCATGCATGGGTGTTCCAATTAACCCTGAACAATGGAATTGCATAGCAAACAGAACACAGGCATAAATGGAATAACAGTCATTATTGTAACAGCATGCCAGTAACAGTTATGGAAAAGGCCAACAACATTGGTATTTCAACAAGGTATGTTAGTATGCAACAATTATAATATATAACCAGTAATACAACACAAGGGCCAACATTAGATTTTGATAACAACATATTTGAAAATGCAACCATACCCGTAATATAAGAATAATTTGTGATGCAGATAAGGGATGGGAGGAGAGAAACACATTCCATTACCAACTGTACAGACTATATTTTTCACAACAGTACTGCTCAATACTCTATAGGTCTGCCCTTACTTTATTTCTACAAGTGCTCTATAGCTTGTGTAGCATGTACATACCTCTCAAGGTATACAGATGGGATGGTATTGGCTAAGCTGTAACACCTACAGGTACATAACTACAGGGGACTATTACTTCTCAGGAGAACATATATGACTACCAAGGTGTACTCTGCACTGATACTGTGTGAGTGTGCTACTGGCATACTTCAATTGGGTTTATATCTGTGTCCAAGGTTTTTGGCAGTAGTGATAATTTTCTGTGACAGCATGACACTTGAGAGACATGTATTGTACACAGTAGAGGGAGTTTATACTTATCCTGCCATCATTGGCAGGCATGGGGTTAGCCTATCAGCAAACATTCACAGATCACTAGGCATACAGCCATACCAACAATAGACAATTTTATTTGTCTTATGAACTTGGAATAGTACTGTAGTTCATGTTGTTTTATTTAATGGAGTATTATCATCTTGCTGAGAAATGCTGTTTATACACTACTACATCTGGACATAGACATTAGTATACCCTTTATACAGCTACTACAGACATTTATTTACCTGTAAGTCCTGTAGGGAAAAATATGTTAACAATACATAACTCTTTCTATAAATAGTCAGTACTACTTCTCTGTTACTATAAATATATCTTAGTACTTGTCACTGGATTCAAACCCCAGTCGGTGTGTGGCAACATGAGAAACATATATATTGCTTATCACACTGAACTACTGGGCCATTGCTGTATGCTGATTGAGTGATATGTACCTAAAGCTCACCTGGTGACGAAGTATGACCTGGTAATGTATTTAGAGTCACACAAGGCTGCAGTGACTGTTGAGCATACACACATGAGATTCGTGCATGACAGAGATGGTAGGCGAACTGTGTAGTAATACTTGGAATGAAGGTGTACACAATTAACTTCTCATGGATGGGAATATGTGTGATCTGTACAGACCATATTGGGGTGCTGGGTTGCCTAGCAGACCCATATACATTTGCAGATGGTATATTTGCAGTCTATAGCTACACTTTCATACTTGCCTGCATCTGCCTACCTATGTTCAGGGATGCATATAACTAAAATACAAAGGTAAACACAATACAATCCTGGGAGAAACACATTATAATACATTAGACAGTACTACTCTAGGGTCAGATCTCAGTGCAGAACAAATATCATATTGCACAGCAAAAAAACAGCAATGAAGCAACCAGGCAGTTCCTTGTTCTCCTTTTCATAAATTTATTAAGACAATGTCAAAATAGGTAAGCGCTTTCGCTAATGAACTTCTTCAGACCATCTAACAAACATCAAAAGGCCTCTACATTTATAAAATTCATTGACCAATCACTGCTAACCCTAATTAATTAATCAAAAAATGTTTCATTTTAAAGCGCTCTAAAAATACACACTTTAAAAACATAAAATGTAATTAATTTTAATTGATTTTATGTTTCTAAAGTGTGTATTTTTACAGCACTTTAAAATGAGAATTTTTTTGATTAATTAATTAGGGTTAGCTGTGATTGGTCAATGAATTTTATAAATCTAGAGGCCTTTTGATGTTTGTTAGATGGCCTGAAGAAGCTCATTAGCGAAAGTTTACCTATTTTGACATTGTCTTAATAAATTTATGAAAAAGGAGAACAAGGAACTGCCTGGTTGTTTCATTGTTGTTTCTTGCTGTGGATTATTGTGTTTTATACTTTTTTGCAACAAAGCTTTTATCCTGTGGTGTACTTTCTGGTTCATTGTTTTATACAAATATCATATTGCATTACATCTTGTAGTACAGCTCCACATCTACACTTTAGTGTGACAGTTATTTATTGGCCAGCCTTCATTCACTTCATGGTGTTATACCCATGTTTACTTCATAAAACCTGTAATATTTGATTTCTTGAACAACAGCCCAGAATATGCACAACTGGCAGAACACAGTTTATTGAGGGTGACATGACACGGCAATTGGTATACAGCTGACAATCTTTATTGTTCTACACTTTAAAAAATGCAGGCATTGGAACACATCTATTATCACACAATCTGTGCTGTACTACCTTTATTTCTTTACAATTCTGAGTGCAGTTGTATTCTATTTCCTGTAGATTCGGAATTCTGTAAATGTATTCCCTTCACATTTTCAATGTTGATGTACTTTGTTACCAGAAGATGTGTTATTAATGCAGTATACACGTTATGCACACACTATTCCCAAACATTGTTAATGCTGTATTAACTTTCTTTACATAGCAGTAGCATTTCACGATTTCATCTATATTGAACTGTACCTGAAATGCTCACTTATATCAGTCCAGGTCTATGTACACATTCATTGCAGTACACTCACAACAGACTATACCTACTGGCAGTTTACTACTGTACTCTTTATTAATTAAATTACTATGTATTGCAAGATATATCTGTACTCACCACACTCTCTGCACATCCTGGCCAGGTGCCCTACATGGGCCTCCAGGCTGTGAGCCCTCTCCTCTGCAGCTGTGGGAAGAAAACACACCATTATGTGTACCTGTCTATCAGATACTCATACTAGGATTTGGTAAATCAATGGTTCCTATACTTACTAACTTCTGGGGCATTGTTGTCCTGAGCGTCTTAAATCCATTGGGCCAAGATCTCCCCCTTCCTTCACTTCAGGTTGTCATAATGATGATGCACCTGCTCACAGTGCAGCGGATTCCAGTTGCAGTGGTGAGGTAACATACAAGATGGTCCCAGGCCTCTGACTTGTATTCAGAGCCCTGGTACTGCCCCTGCAGCAGCCAGTCACCATGATATTTAACAAGGAGCCCAGCCATGACCCTGGACTCCAAAATGGCCCAGTGCTGTGCCCAGAAACATACACCCTCTCCAACTCCAGCCATAGCTCCTGCAGTGATTAAACTCCAACAGGTTCTGGCTGTATTCCCACCTGTTCAGCTTAATTAAGGCTGTTTTCCCACCCTTTGCTGCCATTGGACCATTTGTAAAGATGATAAGCAAAGGTTAGCACCACACAAACCCGCTAAGCTTAGCTGAGCAGTACATAAAATGGCAGTGCTTAGCAATGCTTAGAGTTGCACAAACCTGTTTAGCTGAGCTGAGGACTGCTTAAACTGGGATTGCTAAATAGTGCCGAAACCAGCTAAGCGGAGCTACACATTTCTAAGTACTGCTAAAATAATTCCTGTTTAAGCATTGCTTGGCTTGGCTTAGAAATGCTTAGCAGAGCTTAGCTATGGGCAAACCAGAGGTTTAAAAATATATATATTGAAACTAATTGTTCATTAATGATACTTTATTATTATGTGTATCTATTTTACTTTATATCTTCTAAACATATGCATCTTGCTACATTATCTGGTAGTATAACTTTAATGTATTGAACACTTGTGTGTAACTGGGACTTTTATCCTCGGGTCTTCACTGGAAATGAGCTTCTGGTCCAGCTGGGCTAATCTAGTTAACAATGTCAATGTATGCATTAAAAAAATGTAAAACATTTCCCTATCGCTTGTAAAAAGCTGAATGTCCTGTATTTAAACCATGCACCTACTGCACACAAGGCCGTCAATCTAACCATTCCGCTACCGAGGATATGATGATTTGTGCTATATAGTTCTATATAGATCTCTGTTACATTTAAGCAATGCTGAGCACTGCTCCATGCCACGCAAAACCACTCAGCTATGGTTAAACTTGAACTTTTTTATTAAAATTAAAAGCATCCAGTTTCTATTTTTAGATGTCTAGCAAGTATTCATTGCTAAGCACTGTGCAAACACAAGAAAAATGAAACAAACTAAAGGGAAACTATTTATTTTATTTATTTATTTACATTTGTTAACCGGTTAGTGTCCGACTGGGCAAGAAGCCCATTTTCAGCAGAGACCCGAGGAGAAACTCTCCAGAACAATGTAATCAGTTAACATTTACAAAAAAAAAATAAAAAAAAATAAATAAAACAGATGATAAAAAAACATAATTACATATGGGAGAAATAATCATTAAGACATATATTAATAACAAAATAGAAATGTACAAATTCCAGCAGAAAAAGAGCTGTGTCCATCAGGAAAAAGGAAAACACCAAGGGTTTAAAGCATTAGTTGCTTAAAAGGAAAAAAAAATAGTATAAGAGAACAAAGGATGTGAAATAATAGGAAAGAGCCAACTAGCCAGGAGCATAGTAGGGGCAGAGGCATTTGCTTTTGAGATAAACACTTAGGCGATTTTTAAATGAGGATAAGTTGGGGTTGTTTTGGATGTGCTGAGAAAGAGCATTCCAGACCTTAACTATTTTATGGGAGTAGAGGGAGTCACCATGATAGTTATGAGAATGGGTAACTTTAAGCATTATTCTCTCAGAAGATCTAAGAGATCTGCAGTTAAAGTTTGGTTGAACCAGGAATGAGAGTGTAGGGCAATTGCTGGGGTAATGTATTATTTTGTGGGCAAAAGCAAGTTGGTTTAGTTTTAATAGGTTTGGTAATTCCAACCAGTTAAGTAGTTGAAGAACGGAACAATGATGAGTTTTATGGGATTGATTGGTGGTAAACTTAATTTTATTATAGCAGGACTCTACGGGATTAATGTCAGTCTTACATAGATTGAAGATTTATGAGCAGCAGAGTAGTGTAGAACATAAATGAGATCTAGCTGTGGCTAGTCTGGCTTGGTTTGTCAGGTATGATTTGGCCCTATATAGAGCTTCAAGTTTTGTGTGAACTTTCTTGATTGACAGTGAGATGTGTTTTTCAAATTTTAGTATATTATCTATAATAACTCCTAGGAGTTTGGTCTCATTTGTAGATTCAGTCTTGGTGCCATTAGAGGAGAGACTATAGAGAGGTAGAGAGCTGTGTTTTGATTATTTGTTTGTGGAAATCATTAATTTTGTTTTGTTTGGATTTATAATAAGGTGATGGTTGTAGAGGTAATTCTCAATGCCAAGGAAAGATTTTTGCATTTTTTGTTGCAGATCTTGAATGGAAAAGGCTTAGCAGATAAGCGAGGAGTCATCAGCATATTGGATAATGGCGACAAGCTGGGTGGGAGAATGTAGGTTGTTGGTAAATAAGACAAAAATGAGGGGATCAAGTATGGAACCTTGGGGTACTACTCCAGTGGTTACTGGTAGTAGAGAGGAGAGTTTGTTCTCCCAAATTGTAGCCTGTTTTCAGTTAGACAGATAACTGTGTAACCATGTAAGGGATAATGAACTTAAATAATAAGTTGCAAGTTTGTTGAGTAGCAATTGGTGGGATATGGTGTCAAAAGCTTTTGACATATCCAGAAAAATTGTGGAGACAAGCTGGCCTTCATTTTTGAGGTGATGAATAATATCAGTGTAGGTTATTATAGCTGTGTTAGTACTATGTTTAGGTGACAATGACACTGAAAATGACAATGGGAATTTAACATTTATATTTCAGTGCCATCTGGCACTTTGACAGTACAGGGGGTGTGTTATGAACACTGTAACACACCCCCTACAAGTAAAACAAAACTCGCCAAGTACAATTAACTTTTCAATTT
>NC_056736.1:496155000-496202500 GCF_019279795.1 Protopterus annectens | reverse complement strand
CTCAGCCACAAGTGACTGGCATTTTTGTGGAGGCTGACTCCCCTATCTTAACTTCTTCCATCTTGTCTGAGAGCCACTTGGCTATGCAGTAGCTGACAAAGAGGTTTTTACCTAATTCAATGAGCTTGTCTACAATGACTGAGTGGGAAGTTGTGCTGAATGCTTTGGCCATGTCAGTGTAAGCAATATGTAATATTTTGTCCTCACCTATTGCATTGGTGATGTCACTGAAGATTTCACCAAATATGCAATTTAGTAAGAGGCTCCCCTTATCAGCTCCAAAATCAGACATGAATGGGAAAAAGGCAAATTCTCCCTTCCTGCTGTTTCACAACCTCCAACAAAGCAATGCCAGCAAAATATATAATATGAATATTTTTTTCACTTCTGTAGGCATTAAAAACATTCACTATTATGAATGCTCGATTATATGGAATGTTTATATAAATCTATATAGTACCTGAAGGGATATACAAAGATGGCTAGAAGGACAAAGGCAGTAGCTAAAAGATGTTGGTAGAAGCCATGAGCAAAACTATGTATTTGTTTTCTGATATAAGACAAAGAAGGAAGTCAAGGAGAAGAAATGAGGGAACTTGAAGAGGGAAAATTGTCACTACATTTGTGCACAATATCATGAAGAAATTCCAAGCTTAAAATGTGTGATTTTGCCAAGTTTAAACATAAATATCATATGTTAATAATCATGCTAAAACAGAAAATAGATTGTTTATGACTAAAAGAACTTTTATAGAACCAGTAAAGCTGAAGAAGTGAATTATGCATGAGAGTGTATTTCATCAGGTCAAGATGATGGTTATGGACAGAACCATAGCTTGCTCAACCAGTGCCCTGTGCTGGTACTATTCACTAGCTCAGCAAGTGCAGAGCAAAAAATAAATAAATAAATAAATAAAATAAAATAAAGGACTTCTGTGGGATTTGGCTTCCTGCTGACAGTAATCAATCCATGACCCCTGCTCCCAGAAAATGTCCACTCCTTCTACTGGCACACCAATCAGGTTGCCAGATAAATTACACCCCCCCCCCTGCCCCAGCCAATCAGCTCCTCTCTCTGCACCCTGATTCTGACCCTCCACCCTTCTCATTTTAGTAAAAAAAACTATATATTTCAAACTGCTAGCTGCTACAGTCTATACCTTGCACTGAGCTCTACAGTGCTTATAATTTAAATAAAAAATGAAAAAAGGAAACTTTTTTTGTCTTTGAAACTGTAGCAAACTGTTTGCTATAGTTTATACCCTGCTTAGAGAGCTACAGAATTTAAGTATCGGTTAAAAAAATTTTTTTTTTTACATTTAAACTGTAGCAAATAGCTTGCTATAACATAGCAAGCAGTTGCTAAAGTTTACAACACTCAGGTTTGACCACAAATCAAGTACCATCTTTAAAAGTCAGTATGCATTAAAGAGTGATCAGGACTGGTCAATCACACCTGCCCAACACTTTACAGCTTGGGCATTTGCTCCCTTTGCTCTGACCTAGCTGTACTACTGATTATGGTTCAGATTTTCTTTAACACTCGCTCCTTCTTGAGGAATAGAAGAAGTATGATGCTATCCCTTTACACAGTAATCAAAATATGAAAGAGCTAGATAATGCTAGGTCAGAACCATGTCCACTTCCATCTCAGCAGTGCAAAATTTTATAAAATTATTTTTTTAAATTGCAAACTAAAGACCACTGACTATATGCATGTATTTATTTATTTAGTTTGTTTATCAGGATAGTACACTGATCACAACAGACCATTTGCAAATATAGCCTGGGTGAAGAAATTCACAAAAATAAATACATAAATATTAAAACAGAACAAATTCACAAACATGGAGCAAACACATTAGGTAGAGAACTCCAGATATAATTAAAACAATATGCAGTCATTCTTAACCGAGTAGAAAAGTAATTGGGAATTCATTTTAGCAGTTAATATAAGAGGAAAACAGAAAGTGAGAATAGAGGATCAAAGCAGAAGTGATATAGGTGAGGAGGAAGTTAGATGATTGTGTCCACTGGAAAAGCATTTGCAGTCACATTTTTGATGGTGGTGTCTTTTGAGTTGTGTTCTGAAAGTGGGAAAAGAGGAGACTTCTTTTAGATGAAGGGGTGGGGTGGAATTTGGCTGAGTTTGGGTGCTATACTGGAGAAAGAATAGTTGGTACAGTGCAGTGCAGTTTGGTTTGGTGTGTTTAAATATTGAGGAGGTTATAAGTGGTGGTTTATTATGGAGTTTGGCTGAAAGAGGTAGGGAAGCACCTGTCTGAAGTAGTTTGAAAAGAAGAGAACCTAGAAGTAAGTCAGCTCTGAAGGAGACTTTGGAAAGGGTGGTGCAGTGGTGTTCCCAAGATGGTCGGGTGGCAGATACTGGAAATAAATTGGCAGATTTTGTCTTCAATGTAATGTAGAGCAGATGAGGACTTTTTAGAGGCTGTGGCTATAATGGTGAGCCAATATTCAGGTTAAACAAGGAGGACTCCTTTGGCTATTGCAGCTGTAGCTGGTCTGGAAAGAAAGGGTGATATTTTCAGGAAAAGAATAAAAGAGAACTGATCTTTTTACTAGCGTTTTCAATGTGGCTTTGGAAGCTTAGTGACTGATCTAGCTGTAAATCTAAGTATTTAAAGGACATAGTTGCTTCTGTTGGAGAACCACTGAAATCCATGGTATTGAAGTCTGTAGGAGTTTTTGCAGCTTTTGTGAGACTCTAAATATATATAGTTTTTTTGTTTTGGATGGGTTTAGCAGTTGGTTATATTTGATTAGCCAAGGGTTAAGAGAGTGGAGGTCAAACTGAAGCTGGGTTTGAACAGATGAATGTGAGGGATTGGATCAGAGGATTATCATGTCATCTGTATAAAGAATGATAGAAAGGTCAGAGGTCAGAAGGTAGCTTGTTAACAAGGACTGTAAAGAATGATGGCATGAATATTTTTCCCTGGTACACTCTTCTGGTAAGGAGTGCTGGAAGTGATAGGGATGAGTCTATTTTGACTCTGAAATGACTATTTGTCAAAAATGTTAGACTCAGGTGATAGTGTTGGGATTTACCCTGATTTCAGGAGGAAGTGAAGGAGCAGGAAATGGTCAGTAGGATCAAATGCTTTGGTAAGTTCAATGAAGAGAGCTTCTGAAAGGTTTCCTTTATCCATTTTGAGAAGGATCTCATATGTAAGTGACCGTAGTGGTGTCATTGTGCTCTGACTAGCCCAGAATCCATGCTATTTAAGAGTGAGGAGGTGGTATTGTTGGATGTAATTAGACAGTTGGTTGTAGATTAGTTTTTAGAGAATTTTCCCAACTGTAGGGAGATAGAAATAAGGCAGAAGTGGGAGGCAATTTCTGCCTGAAGTTGTTTGGAAAGGGCTTTGACAAGAGCAGCTCTCCATATGTCTGTCATTGTTTTTTTTAGATAAGTATAGGTTATAAATATGGAGAAGCAGTGTGGTAAGGAAGTCTTTGCAACGTGATATAACCAAGTGAATAGATTGTCTGTACAATGGGTTTCATCCAAGGGTATGTTTTCTAGCAGGAGGTGAAGATTTGTAATTCATTTTCTTGAAATAGAAGAGGGGGATAAAACCAGGGTGTTGAGTGAGTTTGGGGGAGAGGTAGAGGTTGTGATACTAGTGAGCTTGTTACTCCTGAAAAAAAGAAACAGTTCTTCCAGTTAGGATTTACTAGCTTATCAGATTTAAATGTATCATTAGGGAAATCTCAAATGGGAACACTCTGAAGCATACAAGAGATGCAATGCACATTATTGTTGAAAGTATTTTGCCTCAGAACCTCAAAGAAGACTGATTTTGTAGGCATGCAGCTAGAGGTGGGATGAAATGCATCGCTGGACTGGTTGCCCCAGAAAAGTTGTGATATAAAATGTAATAGTCAGAGGGTCAGACATAAAAGAAATGTTATTGTATCATTCACAGTGACATGAAAATATGACTGCATGCCTCATAAGCTCTATTGTAAGCTCTTATGACAAATTCTATAAAAAGATGATGCATTGTTTGCAGCTGAAATGCTACAGAAGACCTTACAGTATATTGGATCCCTGTTTTTTGTGTATGATACCAGTTGTCATGAGAACCATAATGTGTTCTTCTTAAAGGGACACATAAGCTTTTAGATGGGATAGCTAGCTTCTGTCTGAGCACTCCCATCTTTCCTTTTTTTGCATGTAGAAGGAACGCATCTTTACTATTAGGAAGATTCTTTAGAGTATAATTAAGATTTTGACCCATTTTCTTATCTCTCTTTTGGCACAACAGTATGTTGCAAATAATTATACCTTTACACCTATGACCTTTTTATGGATTTAAATAAAAACTCCTGTACTGGAATTTTCTTACTACATTACTTTAATAAATGGCATATTATTTATCTATTTTACATTTGTTTGCATACAATGTATATAACACTGTACTGTGATAGGCACCTAGATAATATACTCATTGTCTAATCTATTGTGCGGTAATGTACATAATACTGTATTTGATATATAGATATAGATATAGATGTAGATATAGATATATATATATATATATATATATATATATATATATATATATATATATATATATATATATAGATATAGATATGCTATCTATGTAGCTTTCAAAAGTACCATGGTTTGTAGTTCTCCATTGTTATCTTTGTATTTTATAAGATTTGTATTATTATATAGGAGCTTCCTCCTTGGTCTGCTCTGAAAATGGGCCTGGCCCAGTAAGCTTTAACCAGTGAGCAAAACATAAAAATAAATAAACAAGCAAGAACGCATGCATACAAACAAATAATTAGATAGATTATTTAATAAAGTTTACTTTAACCTGGTACAATAAATGATATATATATATATATATATATATATATATATATATATATATATATATATATATATATATATATATATATATATATATATATATATATATATATATATATATATATATATATATATATATATATATATGTGTGTGTGTATATATATATATATATATATATATATATATATATATATATGTGTGTGTGTGTATATATATATATATATATATATATATATATATATATATATATATATATATATATATATATATATATATATATATATATATATATATATAGTTATGGCATTTTCTTTCACTCCTTGCTTCAATTTTTCACTTGATCTTTTCCATGGTGTGGAATGCAGTTTATGTTTTTCCTTGCTTGCAAAATTCTTTGAGGCACAGGAAGATAATTAAGAAGCACACTTCAGTGACTCTAGAGGTGAAATAAATCACCATTTTTTTTAATATATACAGCCAAGTTGGGTCAGGGGGGTAAGGGCTAAAGGTCAGATTAATCAAAAAGACCCTTTGCCTTCACTCTAATACTTTATCCAGTGGCACAACTGAATATATGCCAGTGACCCTTCTTTTCCTTGTCATCACTGACCTTTGTCATGTAAGGACATACCAATCCATCATCAGCTCTGACTGAATGAAAAATCATTTGTGCTTTGCTAATGTGTCTGTTTCTTTATGGATGCTGTAGCAACTTATGATGTGGTAATGTGTCAATATACCACAGAACATTGTAAAAAAATAACAATCTTTACATTCTGTACTGGATCTAAATAGAATTATTCTTAAAAGCTCTCTGCCTTTTTAACTGTTTGCAAAATGTTTGTATATAAATGTTGGTTTCTACTAAGAGTAGGTTGACAGTGGTACTTTTGGTGGCCATTAAAGCATATATGAGAACTTGATAAATATGATTACTGCTTTTTGATCTTTGAAGCACAAATTTAGTTTTGCTGATAAATGCATGTACATTTGTATGACACAATTTTGTAAGTATGTGGTTACCCGAATATTTGTATAAATTAATGTAGCAAAACAATTCATTGTGGTTTTGGAGGCACAGACTCAATTCCTTTCGTTCAAATAAAGCACTGTGTTTTAACTGCTGATGTCTTTTATATAAAATGTAAAGTTATTAGCTTAAACATTGCTATTCAAAAAATAAATATGGACCTTTTATGTGAAATAATTATCTTATTCTAAGGCTTGTTTTAAGCATGCACATTTGCTTATTTGTGTTTTGCTCAAAACATCATACTTTTTGATAAAGGTGGCAGGTTATTAAACTTAGGATTTTACAAAAGATAAACATGTATCAGACAAGGAAAAGGGAAGACATCCATCAAAACTGCTTGCTTATTAAAACCTGACCTTTCTGTCTGGATCTTGCTCAATATTTGGGAGAAACAATGACATGTAGTTTAAAATTCAATTTGAATCAATTTTGTTCTTTAAAGTGCATTTCATGAAATACCACACACTAACTGAAGACAATCAAACCAATCATCCTGCAGCATTCATAATCAGCAAAATTACAATGTATCATAATAGCAGTAAATTATTGCCATTCTATGACAAGCATTATAGAGATCCTCCTATCAGTGAATTAATGCCACAAGTAGGGCTCCAAGGTAACTTTAGAAATAGCAGAGCATATCAAATAATATCAGTCATGATGTTAAGTATACTTTGGTCCAGTCATAATGATGGTATAGGGCATGGAGGTGACAAAGCTATGTACATCTTTAAAAACAGATTTTAGGAAATGCTTAAACACCATGCCTTTTTGAGCAAATTAAATATTCTATTGCTAGATTTAGTTTTACTTATAATGAATGATAATCAATTGCCTTATTTTTTGCACATCAAATTATTTTAAAAAGTAAAATTTGGTAAAAAACAGAATGTTCTTATTTCAAAAAATAATTTACTCATTATGTTTACAATTGCAAAAGGTGTGCTTGTTTGCATATGTTCATCATTCTCTCATCAAATATCACTTTATATGTGTGTGTGTGTGTGTGTGTGTGTGTGTGTGTGTGTGTGTGTGTGTATGTGTGTGTGTGTGTGTGTGTGTGTGTAAAGAGAGTAAAAAATAAACCTCTATATCTTCTCTGTATGTATAAACTAAAAATGTAAGCTAAAAATGTAAGCACAACGATCCAAGCCAAAGAAGATTTATTAAATGTACTAAACACACATTAACGTTGACAGTCAAAAATATGTTTTTGTCAAACTATTTCTTCAGATGAGATGCCAATTATTCACACAGTTTAAATAACTGAGCAATCAACTGACTTGACCAATAAAATTCATGAATCAGTTAGTAAAATGCAGTTAACCCTTTTCCCACTCAATATTAAAACAATAGTTAATAATTTATTTCTAAAAGCAATAAATAATACGCAAATGTCATATAACATTATTAAAATCACACTGTTCATTTCTTCTAGTGGAAATAAAAATGCTTATTAAGTCATACCATGATTAAATGGCCTAATCATGAAATAAAGAAAATAAATACAATAAAACCCATTTTTAAAAAAACATATGTAAGACCATAACAACAATAAATAAATAAAATAAATTAAAACAATCAAATGTTTATTTATTTATAATTTTTGGTTTATGAAAAACATGCAATAGAAACAAACTATAATTTAGCTGATCTGAGCTTTAGTACTGGTGCTATTGGTTGGAGAACTTAACAAGATTTCTAATTTGTTTGTTTAAGCTATAGAGGGAATTCTTCTGCTGAGCCAGTTCTCTCTTGTTCTTAGACATCCGTTTCTTCCCCTTGTTGTATAGCCTGTTTATACTAGGTGTCTACCAGGGTGACTTGTTTTTTTGGCAGGACCTGTCTTTAATCTGGACAGGTGCAGCCAAATCTATACGACTGCTTAAGTGGTTATACAGTGCATTGGTGTACACCTCTGTATAGGAGTCCATGTTATCTGTGAGTGAGGGGGCTTTGAAACTTCTTATAACATCACTTACCAGGAGGTAATTTGTTTTGGAAAAAAAAATAAGCTTTTTGCAGTTTGATGGGGTATCTGGCTTTATAATTACATTGAACGAGACTGATTTATGGTCTTATCTTACAAGGGAGGACATCACATGGAGGGGGGATGCGGTTGTCTCCCATGTTGCTGAATATTATGTCCATTACATTTGAGCCCCTTGTGGAAGTGTTGACTATCTGTTCCAGAGCATTTGCATTGACAGAGTCCAATAACCTCTGAGCCAGCATGTTTGTGGTCATGTATATTTCCCAGTCGATGGAAGGATAATTAAAATCACCCATGACCAAGATGTTTAGCTGTATAGCAAGTGACTCCAGTTGGTCCAGGTATGTGGTATGCTTTTCCTGGTTCAATGTGGGGGACCTATAGTTAGCACTGATGTTGGAGGGTGTTTTCACTCAGTTGCAAAAAATTGATCAAACTCCCTTTAGCCCTTAGACTACTTAAAGACAAAAATGCCTTCAAGAAACAGCTTAAATCTTTTTTCCTATCAAATTGGATATGTTCATGCTCTAAACTAATACCCAAGAAACATTCAGGGATAACCTATCTTAACTGTATCACTTCTAGCTCTACTGCTTACTACTACCTATACATTTTTTTCTGTCATATTCCATACTAGTTAGCTCATGTTACACTCAATTCCCATAATCCCTTATTACTGTTCTTTAATTTATTTATTAACTTCCAATGTTCACGCACCTTTATCTGTATATTTACTTATTTCATGCCTAATGCCTTGGTACAGCAATGTAGTGACCTTAGTCTTACCACATTTCTGCTTAGTTTCTTGCCATACTACATGAAAATTTCCATATATGCATTGTATTGTATTTCTATCCATTCTATATATTCCTTTATTGCATGTTATGTAATAACTTCAGAAGTATGTATACTTAAAATGTGATCTGTGTTTATCTTTGTTCTTACTATTTGTTTACTTAAACTTTTTTTGGGGAGCTTTTCTCCTCAGGTCTCTACTGAAAAAGGGCTTCTAAGAACCCAGACAGACTAACCCGGTTAACAAATGTAAAAATAAATAAATAAATAAATAAATAATTGGACATGGAGTAGTTGTTTGACCAGTCTTGAGGTGTACTTGCCCTTAACAAAGATGGATACTCCTCCTCCTTTGGTTCTTTCATGCTCAGTTTGCGGTCTGAACATATGGAAGGTGTTGTAGCTCTGCATGGCCGAGGTGCTTTCCTTGACTTTGAACTGCAGAGACATCAGCATTTTCAAAGGTGAGGACTGCTTCCATGGAGTGCAGTTTCCTGTTTAAACTTCTAGCATTAAGCAGCAGAACCTCCAGTTTATCTAGAGAAGATTTTGTTACGTTAGGAGGTTGGTTGTTTTGACACTGCCTAATAAGGGCACAGTAGGGGTGACTAATGCCTTTGCCAGTATCCAAAAGCCTAGATGAGACAAGTGCAGACCATCTCTAGCAAAGCAGCATGGCCTGTTGCCCATGTCTTTCCAGGCTGACAGATATTGGATCCCCCTGTGTTGACACCAGAAGCTAAATCAATTGCTAAAGTCAATCTTTTTTTTTTTTTTTTTTTGTATCGTGGCATTGTCCTTGGAGAAGGTAGAATGCTGCTTAGGGCTAGGCTCATACCTGCCTGGGACACATAATCTGAGAACTCAGTCATGTCTCTCTTTATATAGTCCAGAGAGGTATGTCTCAAGTCATTCACTCCAACATGGACTATGAAGGAGTCATACCAGCACTTGTTGAGTGACTTGAGTGCTTGACTGACTTGACAGATCCTGGCACCTGACAGGCAGCTAACTGCAACCCTCACCTTATCCAGCCTGGTGATTGAGAAATCCATGTGTCTCACTAAGGAGTCACCTACAATCAATACATTAGGTTTTGAGATGTTATGCCTTATGGACTTATTTGTTGAGACACTGGTATGCGTGTTATGTGTTGTGGTTGTTTTTTGCATTGCTGTGTATGCAAGTAGTTTCCGTTTGGGAGGCCTCTGATCTTATGCTAAGCTTCTAGTGAATACCTCAGCATATGTGGGTTTATGTGTCATGTCTTTATTTCATATGTGAGGTGATGTGTGTGTGCTGACAACCTGTTTGGTGTTCAGTTTGTCCTTACGTGAGAGTATTGCCTCTAATTTCATAGTCTAATTACATCTGTCACATAGAGTATTTGTTTGTTTCAGGAGTAAGTGTTTGTCAGAATACATGAGACAATTGCTACATTGCCTCAGGATGCCCATGTCAATCAGGCTGGCCAGAGACATGATGGGAAATTGCCTGTCCATTACAGGCTTTGCTGGTAGCTCCAAGACTACTAGAGGGATTTATACTTGTGTAGGCTAAGGTTGGTCAGTAAGGTAATGCTGCTCAGTGCACAACTGAGTTGCTTTTAGCACAGCAGAGAAGCTTGGGAGGGTTTCACTGATGGCTGCCTAAGCAAATAAAATGTGTTTCAAGGCTTTTGCATCTGTACAGGGCACTGCTAACCCCTACTGAGTGAAGCACAGCAACACGCAAATGTGAGGTTTAAATACAAGCTAAAATAAACACATTTAAGTGAAGCTACCAGTAGGAAAGCACACAATGAGTCTTCCTCCAGCAATCCCCTCCTCAGATGGGGCTGGATCTATACACATCTGCCACGAGGGTGCAGGAAAGCCTTCCTAACGTAAGATGGCTGGTTTAGTGCTCATGTGTAATAAAACCAGTCTAAATTCAGCAGATCTGAATCTAGTCTTTGCTATTTGAGGCAGCAGTAACAATATTTGAAGTACAGAAAAATGCATGCCAAAACAGCAGATATGAGGCAGCAATTCAATTAAATATGATTTAGCAAAGTGCAATAGAGGCTTAAAATATACTTATTTTTCAGTTTTCAGCAGTGGATGCTTTAGATTTTCATAGAAGCTCTCCAGATCTTTCACTAAACTTGCCAAATGTAGAGCAGCAATTTTTAACTGAATGCAAGCCCACCTAAATGCAAGACTTAAATACAGACAGAAATAAACACTTTTAACTGTAGCTACCAATAGGAAAACAAACAATGAGCCTTCCTCCAGCAATCCCTAACTCAGATGTGGCTTGATCACACATCTGCTACAAGGGTACAGGAAAGCCCTCCTAATGTAAGATGGCTGGCTTAGCTCTCAAGTGTAACAAATCTAGTCTAGATTCTGTAGATTGGAAAAGATCCATTGACTGCTGTCTTTCATAAGTAATTAAGCATTTAAAAACATTCTGGACCTCCACAGCCAGACCATCTGGCATTTTCCTTGCTCTACTAATGTCTTTACCTATTCCTCCCCCCAGGCTAGTTGCAACCACTTTAGTAGAAGAGATGAGAGATAAACTGGGTAAGCTGGTTCTGATTTTCTTTCCCTAGTTAGCTATTTATTTCTTTATTTTTATTTACTTACCCATCTGACAATCATATAGGTAGGCAGGTTATCAAGCACATTTCTCCAAAAACCAGGCTCCAAGAAGAACACAAAATAAATATATGAACGGTAGCCTCCCTATTCAAATGTCAGCATTTGTAATGCCGAGTACCAAAAATATGGAACAAAAAGACCAAAAACCCTAAGAAGGGTGAAGGGTGAATCTCAAAAATCAATTTTCTCCTTAAAACTTCTTTCTGTGGGGAGAGGGGTGGGGGGATTGCCTCCCTGCACCTGCCCATGTGGAAGGCAAGGACACACAACCCCTGAACATATCTATACCAACTGCAAGATCACCATTTAATTGCATTTCATGTCTACACACACACACACACACACACACACACACACACACACACACACACACACACACACACACACACACACACACACACACACATACACACATACACACGTACACATGCACACACACACATGCACACACACAAATACATGCATTCAGAAGCACAGACAGACATGCACATTCACACAAGTACATATAAACACACAAATACACACATTCAAAAACAGACAGACATATAAATATACATAGACAGAACATACACTCATACACAGCATTCAACAGCCACTTTGTTGAATGAACACATTGTCAGATGTCTCTGCAAATGAATGGGATGAAAACAGAATGCAAGACATAACAACACCACTCCACTCCCTTTAATGTCCCTGATTTTGCCACATAGTACTGATCTAGCCATTGATTTTTTCCTGGCAAATCACTGAGGGTTAAATTCAGACAACAATATCAGACATTAAGAGTTTCATATCTCTTATTATTTAACAAGTCTATGTTGATGGAATGTGTGTTGCAGCCAGTGCTGTCTCTGTCACATACTCTCTCTCTTATCTGTCTCTCTTACTTGTGCTCTCACATACACAAGCATGCCCACACAAACACATTGACACACACACCCACACAGACACACACACAAACACACACACACACACACACACACACACACACACACACACACACACACACACACACACACACACACACTTTTATTTCTTGTTTTGTTTACTTTTAATTGTGTATTCGGTAAACAACAGCACTGTTTAGCAAACATAAAAATGGTATCCATTTGCTTTTCTTAATGTTCAAGCTGCATGGCAGCTTAATATTTTGCCATGAGGAAGCAGACTTGATTATAGCAGACATTACCTGTACATTATCACTCTAATGGAGAACATTTGATCTCCAGTCAAGTTGGCAATATACATATCTCCCAAACTGTAAAATCCAATATGGGAGACAGCACACACCACAATATTTTACCTTCTTTGCCTTCTTTGATCTTATAATGGATCACAAGACTATGTACTTATATTAAAACAAGTTACCAACTAATTGCAGCATAGTATTTGAAAGACAATTACTTCTAAACATGCCCCGGGATTCATGAAGCTCGGCGCAAGGCCGGCGTAAGGTCTGCGCCGGCGGTGCAGTGAATAGCCGGTGCAGTAGCGCCATATGCATATTAATGAGAGTGCACCGCAACCACAGACACGTGCATAGTGTACGTGAGCGAGCCCAGGTGGGATGCGTCTGGAGGCGTGTCTAAGCTGGCATGAGGTGAGCAACCTAATGTGCTGACAGCCACGGTCCGCCCATAATAGTAATGGCAGCAGCCAGGTCCCGTGCAGAATGAAACGCACGTAGAGTATGCAACATAGTACCCGTCCCAAATAAACGGAGAAGCAAATACAAGCCACGAAGGCTTAAGTGTAACCATCCAAGGAGCAAAGGATACGCATAAGACCGCGTTTGTCCCGCAATGCACCGTCAGTGGTTACACTCAGAGAAGGTGTACAGCAGCATGTCAGCGCGCCGCACTGACATAGGAGCAGCGACTAAGGTCACCACCTGTCCCACTCTGGGTGGGGCAGTCTCTATGGGCAGTTGTGTCCCGAAAAAATATTAAAATGGCAAATGTGCTAAGATTGTAGGACATAATGATATCCCGTATTTAATGTAATGGTAGCATGAATTGGTTATTTCTGTAACTGAAATACCTAAATGTCACAAGAAACAGAATAAGCAAGCAAACTGCCACAACAATAAGCTTTTATTTAGGCAAACAAGTGAAGTTCTATGCTATATAGTGACCGTGTGTATGTGTCGGCCTGTAAAGTCAGATGTGAGTCCTGGAAATATCCCAGCTTGGAAACTGGAAAAGGTGGCAACCCCAGTAGCGACATGGGCATGGTCACCAGGGTTACCAGCTGTCCCAATGTGCCATGGACAATCCCTGATTGGACAGTTGTGTCCCTGCAACAATCGGAAAAATGGAAAATGACCTCAGATCCCCTGCCAAAAATATTCCCGCAATATACATGTGATAGTAGTATAAAACATATACATTTGTATATGAAAGACATACATGGCATAAGAAAATGAATAAGAAACCTAAATGCTTACAGAATAAGCTTATAGTATGGCAAACAAGTGAAGTTCTGTCAACTGCACTTGCCGTGGGTATGTGTAGTCCTGCAAATTCCGAAGTTTCCACATAACATGCCCCACTATGGGCATTGGAAAAGGTGCCAACCATAATGGTCACAAGCAGTAGTGAGAGTACATAGCCGGGTAGCTGTGTTGACATAACAACAGTAAGGAATCAAGATACCTTAAACACAGGCAAACATGTGTATAGCAACATATCCCACACCCAGCAACGTCTCTGTCGCATACACTGGATGGCGTATGTTGAAGTGTAATATCCAGAAGCAGAACCCATGCATTCAGATGTAATACACAATAGCCTCATTGTACATGTCAGTCCCACCCATGTACACCTGTGCACCCTAACCTGCTAGCATCCGTGTGCAGCTATACACCCACACACAATGTGCATACCTGAAATGTGGTAAGATGTTTGTGTTAGGCAATGCCACGCGGGCAAATACGTACCCCACATGTCACCAACCCACCTCAGGTACAGATATGTAAATGGCTGCATGTGAATGTGTCTGCAGAATGTGTACATCCCGCATGTGGTATGTACCGTCCAAACCATATAGGTTTGCATACGACACGGTGCACATAACTGTACACATGTGGACAAGTCGGGTTGTTGAACCACTGCATCGATGATTAGCTATGCAGTGAAGTCGATCACATATAGCGGAACACGTGCCTACCAAACAGGACTTCCTAACAGGGTGCTACAGGCAAAGAAGGGAAGGTGGGACATCACATGTGGAGAGTAGCGTTGCGGACGGCCAAATACACACGGTCAAGGTAAAGGACGGAACAACATGCATATGGCGGATGGATGTTGTTCAAAAATATATATAGAAACACATATGAAGTGCCAGTTTAGACTCGAAATACTATATAATGCATTGAATTGTACCGTACAATATGGCAGTAGAACTAAGCCTGCATGTAATTGGTGAAGCTAAGCTGTAGTGTGATGGAATTCTGATCCTGGCAGTAACCAGTACAGCAGGCTTATGTCTGTCAGCATTAATTATCTGCTGGGTTACAGAACAATAAATGTATGTACATGCATAACATCACCCTTCCCTGAGGAGGATGGCCTTGTGAGCTCTATCGAAGATAACAGTACAACTCCTTACCAGAGAGACAAAGCAACGTATTAAGAAATTAACTGACTACTGTATCGGAACAGTCTAGGGTCCTTGAATCAGCTACAATCACAGAAGGACACTGTAATTGACAAGGTGCCTTGCAAGGCTGTGTTATTCTCATGGGAAAACATTTTAAAAGCACGACCCCAGCACCCACGTATGTATAGACTATTGTGGACCATAGTGATGGAAATGCCCTGTGACCGACCACGTCAGTAAGGTGGGCAAAAGCTGATTGTAAACACTATATAAAGAAACTGCTTACTGTATAGAGTCAGACAAAACTCTCATACTTGGACTGTATATTATTTAGCCTGCCTGTGTACACTACTAAAACTTTCTGAACCCGAGCCTCCTGTGTTATTGACTGTCACTTAGAAAAGCCTACTGATAACTACAGTCTGGTTTTAACAACTTATTTGACATTGTGATCCTTGTAATCCGGAATTCCCTTGGTAAGCTACAGGTCAGAGTGCATGGCTGGTTAGACATCTACGCAGGAGAATTTGCCTAAATGGTTCTTCTTGAATGAAAAGACCTCCGACTGAATTGTTGTGTGTAAAGAGGCTGTTTACTGTCTGATCTGTGGCTGAAAAGTGGAAAACTGGATCCCAAGAAGAAATCGTGCAGCCTTAAACAGGAGGCTCAGGTAAGGAGTGTTTGCCTCTTTGTCTCTATTGTAGATCAGGGACCAGACTACATTGTGTTTCTGTTAACAGTTGTGATAGCGGGTCGAAGACCTATCCACATACTGTTAAATCTGAACATAGGTCAGGGGAACACACAGCAGAGTAAGTAGTCATTGTAGACACTACAGTGGATACAGGGAAGGAGACACCACGTGGTATGAGAGAAGGGTACGTAGCAGTCGTGTAGAGGATATGGGAGATTACTGAAGAAACAGATCATGTGATCCGCGTTTGACGGGTGACGTGAAGTATATGCAATCGCAGAGAGCACATAATGTGAGTTATCCAGCAAAATGGGGTAATAAATATGACATTGATGGTATATTACACAAAATATCGTTACTGAAACATTGTAATCCCTGAAAATGTGATGCACATGTTCTAGGGTAAACACCTGTTCCACCCTGAGAGGGACAGTCCCTCTTTGGCCAGTTGTGTCCTGCAAACAAACCGAACAAATGGCAAATGTCCTGATATCTCAGGACAAACATTTCCCAGATATCTTTCAAAATGGTAGCATAAAACAGTAGTTTTGTATCTGGAACAACAAAATATCATAATAAACAGAATAAGCAACTGAAATGCTACAACAATTGGTCGCTCTCCTGGCAAAAATTGAAATCCTGTCCTATGTACTGGCCGTGGGTATGCTTTTTCCTGGAAAATTACACGTTCCGAACACTAATGTCCCACATTGTGCATTTGAAAAGGTGGCAGCCCTAAGATGTGCAGGCGACAAAACAGCGACAATTGGGTATCCGTCATGCACATAGGTGGATTGAGGTAGTGAACCGAAGGGAACAGAACACTACAAATGGCAAAGCATCATACATTACAGTGAACATCATAATACAGTAGTACCAATAGCCCCCCCCTACCACCTCCGATACCACATCCAGGATATGAAGCGGGAGGGCAGGCTAGTCCCCACACGTTATCCTGTGGCAACAGAGGTAGCACAACGACCAAATGTAACAGAAGCTATTGAAACCACATCCCGAACTCGTAACATACCTAGGGACACCCGAGTAAGAAGACAGTCACTAGAACAGAGTGAGGATATCTGTCAATTAATTGAAGTACCGAACCCTCATGCAGGACAGGAAGGCCAGGACCCAACCCCCATAGTGTATAGACCGTGGACACCAGAAGATATCTGTAAAGTCACAGAGGGAATTCCCCATCTACAAAGTAATCGCTATTCACCATGCAATACTCCTGTATCTTCTGATCGGAAAACAAAGGGGGAATGGCGGATGGTACAGTATGTACAAGCTGTAAATCATGTAATAATACTTAGGGTAGTGATGGTGCCAGACCCACACACTATATTCAATTCTATGAACACGCCACAGAAGTATCTTACCATGGTACATATAAGCTATGCTTCCTTTGCAATACCTATACATCCAGATAGTCCGTATTGCTTTGCATGTACATTCAGGGTAACAGATACAGCCATACCCGGCTATCGCGGGGATACTGTGAAAGTACAACGATATTCCCACAGGAGATGGCTAGCTACATTCCGGTGTTAACTCCACCCGGGGCCAGTCAAGTTCTACTTTATGTGGATGATATTCTGCTTGCGGCCCCTACCCAGCAGCAATGTATGGAAGATACAATAGTATTATTGAGATATTCAGCAGAACAGGGACATAAAGTAAGCAAGCATAAATTGCAACTACAGAGAATACAGGTCAAGTACCTGGGATATGTGGTATCCAAGTAGGGTAGAACATCACATGACGATAGGAAGGTAGCAATTTCACAAGCACCCAAGCCAACTAACAAGAAGGGAATGAAGTCCTGTCTGGGCCGACTAACATTTGTCAAAGCTGGTTACCAAACAATGCTTTGGAATCCGCTGTATTGTCTGCCTTAATCTTTAATACACCTATGGCAGCACAACACATACTACACTGGATTACAGTAGCAGAAACAGCTGTCTGCAGACTAGAACGATTGATAGCTTCAACATCTGTAGTAGGTCTCCTGAATAATCATAACACATGTTGTCAGACTGTAGATTGTAAGCGGAGATATATGACGCCAGTCTTGATGCAACAGCATGGAAGTAAGCAACGCTACATAGCTTACTACTCATTGCAGTTGGACACTGTGGCATGGTCAGTGCCACACTGTGTACAGGCAGTTGTTGTAGCACCCATGGCAGTACAGGCCCCGGCCTTAATGTTACTAGACCACCCTCTCACTGTGAGAATGTCTCATGCAGTTGCGATCAGTCTGCTGCAAGAGAAGATAGCATTCCTGACCCGTGCTAGACATTTGTCTTGTTTGACCATACCACCGAGTCAACCTCATATGGTGATTGAACGTTGTACAACATGAAACCTATCAACGCGTCCGTCCGACACCTGTGTATGGCACACCACACAGTTGCCTATACGAAATGGATTAAATAACTACACACAGACATGATATCACTGATATACCCTTAGATGATGCAGAGGTGACAGTTAATGTGTACGGATCATGTAGACAGAGTCCTACAGGAACGAATCAAGTAGGTTATGCAGTAGTTATTGATAATGAGATTGTAGACGCCCAAACCCTGCAGCATAACGAGTCTGCTCAAGCAGCAGAATAGATAGCTTTAACACGTGCTTGTACTGTAGCGGAAAACTGATGTGTGGACATATGTCCCGATAGTCAGTATGTTGTCTGTACAGTGCATGTTTATGAGCAGCAGTGGAAGAATAGGGGAATGATAACATCCACCGGTAAACCTATTAATCATGCGCAATTGATCTTGAATGCATTAGACTCCATTCAGTTACCCACTAAAGTAGGTAATTGTAAATGTGCAGGTCATAGAAAGCAACAGGATAACAGTAGGAAAGGTAAGGCATGAGCTCATGCATCTGCAAAACAAGCAGCCTCACACTTGGAAAGTGTTTGTGTGAATGAGGAATGACAAACCTCAGACAGTTTAGATGTAGAAATTTTACAAACAATGCAAACATCAACTACGAAAGCAGAAAAGCCGACGTGGGTATGACGAGGAGCAATCCTTGAACACGGACTGCACATATCCACAGTGATAAAGCCAATATTAACGTCTAATGTATTCAGATATGCGGCTTTGTGGAGCCATGGGTAGAGACATGTCTCAACAGGGGGGGATGGTACATTTGGTTAACAGAATACCCCTAACATACGGAATTACGAACCACATACAAACATCATGAGCAGCGTGTCACATTTGCAGTAGATATCATGCACAGGGAGCATTTAAACCGAAGGGAGTGAGTTTACCTACACCACCATAACCGTTCCGTACTATTTGTATGGAGTTCATACATCTGAATAAATGTGAAGGGAACAAATACTGTTTAGTGATTACACATATATATAATCAAAATGGGTAGAAGCATTCCCAACCATGAACCCGGATGCAGCAGCAGTGGCAAAGGTGCCAGTAAAATAAAGTATCCCTAGATCTGGCATGCTGTAAAGAAGCTACAGTGACAATAGAACACATGTAGTGAACCAGACAATCACGCAACCTGGGGATTATTTTGTATTTGCATTAATGTAAATTGCATATACAGCCCACAGTCTGCATGCCTGCTGGCGGCGTAAAATGGGATCCCGAGAAATAAGTAGAGGAGGTTGGTGGGTGACATCCAGACGAGTTACATGTGCTGTCTACCTCTAGCATTGCTGAGCATGACAACAGTTCCAAATGTAAAGTGCTGCACCCACTTCAAGTAGTATGTGGAATGGCATATCATGTGCCAGAGTGGAAAGCTGTCATGCCTGCAGAGCCGGAAGTCGATGGCTCATTAGCAGGTGACATGAGAGGATTGTTAACCAATAACACTGTTCTTCAGTTAAAGTCTTTTACAGATAAAGAGCAAATGAAGACGGACGCATAGCTGACACCAGTATCCTGTGTGTATGTCACTGTTATCCAAAGAACATTATTGGCAAGTGGAAAGTGTGAAGGTCTGTACCAGGTACTGTTGGCAATGCCTACTGCAGTAAAGTTTGCAGAGAGGTCATCCTGGGTCCACCTCACATTTTTCAAACCGGTAAAGGATATCAAGTCTGATTGACATTTTGTAGCTGATATACCATAGAGCCTGAATCACCCGGGCAAGACTGTATAACAATACAAAGCAACCCCAAAGACATTTTGTTTGCTGTCCTAATGATTATACACCTATTAACCATGTTTGTGTTCACTTTACATTTGCCGGGACCTTACCTGCATATAACTACACGGATACAAATACTGATACGTGATGAACTGGCCACAGAGTGTCTTCCACACTTCAACAAATACCTAGGCATGACACGTGTGCATATACAGACTATGAACACTTTAAATTGCTGTGTTTGTACTGCCATACCTACATCATATGGAGGACATCCGATGCATGTTGTCCCCTTGGGGATAGATTGAGACTTGTGAATATTTACACTTTGATACAGGTTCTGTGAGATCACAGGACAACGTGGCACTGTACTTACCTGTTACACAAAAAGGAATTGTATGTTATCATAAACATGATACAGTTTCAGTTGGTGGGAGTATTTGTAACATAACTGTGTCTTACGAATGTCATATAACAGCCAAAGATCACAGTACTACTTGTAGCACCATTCATTATTTGTATTGAAATATCATGAGAACAATGTGAAAGGATGTGCAGAAACATCCTGAATTGTATAAACAGTCCTCTATTAGAGACAGGAAAATGTTACATGCAGAGGTAACCCGCATCAGTAGTAAAGTAGAATATTGTTATGTTGTTTGTGGGAACCACGCATATCAATGGTTACCTGCGACTTGGTCCGGCAGTTGTTATTTGGATTATCTGGCTCCAGTCACATGACATACTGCACAATTGCCTCTGGGTAAAACGAACTATAACACATATAGCTCAAGAACTGGGAACAGAGTCGAGAAACCTACTAATCCAGTGGGTGAAATGGAAGCTGTTCTGACATTCCAGTCTTCTGCAAGAGATAAAGGAATATCGATTCATATGGACTTGAGTGACAGCGTCATAACCTGGGCTGGAACACTCCCAGCTTGTGGAGTAGTGAAATCAGTCAGGAACAGAGGAAGTTATCAAAACCTGTCGGAGGAATGATGAATGTGACTTTCCGCTGAACTTGTGACTGATGAACTGGATGCAATGAGAACTGTTGTGTCACAAAATGTAATAGCGCACGACTGCACCGTGGCGGCGATAATTGGTACGTCTTGGCGCTTATTAAAGAAGATCGCTGTGTCCAACTACCACATGAAAAGACCAAAATCAACGCCCACCTAGAGGTAATACAGCAGGTGTCATCCATGGCGGAACCAGGCCCAAACCCACTGACGAACCATTTCCACAAACCATTTGGTGGATGGGGTCAATCATACTGAATATCATGATTGCCATTTGTGTTGTTCTGCTCATATTGGGAGCATGTGTCTATTGCGGGATACTTTGCATGTAAGTATTAGTCAGGGACTCTGGCGACATATCTGTACCCGAGACTATGTATCAAGACCTGTAGTGGTATTTGTCAATAGAAAATGCAATCCTTCTTGAAATGTACAACAAATTACTTGCCTAGTTAAACGTTCCAGAGAGGAAGAGGCTAGGGAATGAAATAATGTTGTATATGTTTCTGGATAGAATAGAAGCAATCAAAGGAGGGAGAATGTTAGCAAAATACATATTTAAACATATATATGACGTGCAACTTTAGAAGCAAATAGTGTATAATGCATATTATTTTATCTTACAATATGGCAGTAGAGCTTATCATGCATGTAATTGCCTGTAGTGTAGCTGCAGTGTGATTGAACCCTGACCCTAGCAGTAACCAGTGCAGCAGGTGTATGTCATTCAGCATTAGTCATCTGCTCGGTTAGAGAATAATACATGTATGTACAGGTATATCTGTCATCTTTCCACTGAGGAGGATAGGCTTGTGAGCTCTAACACAGAGTACAGCTGCTCAGCAGAGAGACAAAGGAACCTAGTAGGAAATGGAGTGAGGACCGGATCTGAACAGTCTTGGAACCGTGACAGAGCAGAATTTACCGAAGTACAGTCTAATTGAATATGTGGCTCGCAAGGTTGTGCTATCCTCATGGGAAAACATTTAATAAGCATTACCTGAGCACTGTTGTAGGAATACAACGTTGTGGACTCTAGCGATGTAAATGCCTTGTGACTGACCACATCATTAATGTGTGCAAAAGATGATAGTATACCCAATGCTCATACAGCTGTAACATGTATAGAGTAAAACAAATGTCTAAACTTTTACTGCATAGTTCTTTGCCTCCTGCTGCACAGTAGTAAAACGTTATTAATCTCAGCTTCCTGTGTTATTGACTGTCATTTTGAAAATACGAATGAGTGTTACAGTTTGATTTAAACAACTTAATTGACAGATGTGTACGTTCTAGCATGGGAATAGGTCAAGCCAACCATCACAATGTCCATGTGTACCACATACAAACAGCCAGTAACACGCAGTAGTAGTGCATGAAGGCATAAACGACTGTGGGAATAGTACAGGACATATGGCACGTGCCAAGTGCAGATGCATGACACAAACCCCAGGATGGGTGTCCCTGCAAAGAGGAACATGTGCCAACCACACCTCCCACAGATGTACCGGCAATAAAAACACATGGCAAACACACAGAAACACTACTGTCCAACACACGACTGCAACGGAGCCTGGTCAAACACCAACATGAAGCATGCACAAACAGGGACTTGTGTAATGTTTGCCTTAACACCCCCCCATAGGCCAAAGAAGAATAGAATGGACATACACATGTAATGTTGTGAAGGATGTGTGGTAGTCCTCAGTATCACAGTGTTAGGGACACAGATACACTGTCATCAACTGTGACGTATGTGCACTGTACACAGCATACCTGCATGTAATACAGAGGACAATCATGTGCCACAGAAATATAGACTGGAGAAAGAGTATAGGGGATAGACAATTGTAAATGTGACAAACTATGAATATAGGTTCATACGTCCATAGGTACAGGGTAGGCCATCGTCCCAGGTTCAGCCATAACACTACACCATAGTTAGGATGACATTGCCAACCTTCTGTGCTTCAGATGAAATACTCATGATATTGCTGTACCTCCATCAAGCAGGGATAATGATGTAATCCCTGGCCTATACCCGCAATTCTCCATCCAATGGACAACATACCCGTGAACAAGGCTAGGAAGGATGTCTGTCTCACATGTACTGTGATGTAGATCCACAGCATTATGAGTGTCTGGGTGATATATGTGTCACTCAAACACATCCCATTAATGACCGTGACAAGGTAAATGTCACCTGCCCTAGTGGTTCTGAGGGATGCAGATACAGTAGGTGAAGCATACACATGACATATGGGTTGACATGGCCTCGTATGTCAGGCACAGGTCAACACTAAACAGCAGGTATGTGACGAATGTGGCAGGGGTCCTACAAGTGGGGCAGCATTACACAAAATGATGTCATCCTGCATCTGTACAACAATTAACCTATGAGGGCTTCCCAGCTGCTGTAGGTGTATGGTCAGATACAGTCTGAATGGGGCAATGTAGTAAATCATAGGTGTAACACGTAATGGGTACAAGGAGACAATGACCTAGCCTGATGTAGATGTGAATCCCTGCACAAACAGGTGGGCAATGTAGAAGTCCCACACAACCACGATAGCAACGTGTGTGTTGAATGAATGGTGACCGACAAACTCTGTCCCCTGATCCCTGGTAATCACCCCTGTGCTGAGTGGACAGCCACCTATATGCTGGACAGGGGTGACCTAGTAGTTCTCCACAGGTATGATGTTGCATTACTTAGCATTTAGCTGTGGGACATGTCCCTGACAGCAGATATGCATATCTGGGAGGCCCCTTTGAAGGATATCTGTGTCAGATGTCCGTCCCACTATGGCACCTGTTTTGCAGTCATCTACAAACAATGTTGCCCATAAAACCCCTGTGTGTGCCTGTACCGTGGAAATGTAGATGTATGACAGGAGTGGACCCACGGAAGGACCCCATGGGACACCACTTGCGACAGGCAGTAGGTCTGACACGCTGCCAGCAACTATGACCGTGTGGGTTGTGTCACATAGACAGCTTACAACACATTCTGTGATGTACGTGTTCACATCCCAGCCAATGGGTTTATCAATGATACCTGAGGGGGGTAATGTGATGAAGGCCTTTGCCCGGTCAAGGTAGGCTGTATGGACTGCAACACCCCCATCAATGGCCTCGGTGACTGTCCTGAAAATGTCAACCATGCTTTAAAGGCATGAACCGCCCCTGAACAAGACAAACCGTGTTGGATGCAAAGTATGTATGCAGTCATATACGAGCCGCAGTATGATCCCTCCCCATGTCTTTGCAGATAGGTCTCCTCATGGTAATGGGACAGTAATAACCAGGCTCAGTGGAGGCATTGGCCCTGTGACGTGGGACTACAGTTGCCATGCGACACAACCTGGGTACCTTACCTGAGGTGAGGCTACAAAGAAATAGCTGTCCTAACTGTGGGTCTAATTCCTCAATGAGATAGTGGAGTACACAGTGGGGTCACCAGCTGGTCTCATGGATGCTATGTCCACTACCCTGGAGAGAGCATGTCCCACCTGTGTGTCACAGAACATTTGGTGACCACAAACCGCTGGTACAGACATCTCCCCATGTGTGGGGGAGGGTGTGGAGATGTCCTTACTGGACTTGTCAGCCTGTATGTTGGCAATGTGTGTATGTTGAGTAAACTCCACCTCTTTGTGAACCCAGTCAGAGCATATGTGGGAGTGACCTCCCAGGTGTTGAGCATAGCAACTGAAGGTGGTATGATTGTCAGCCAGGTCCATGTAGGTATATCTGTGGAATGTGCCCTGGACCATGGCACGACAGTGTGTAACTCTACACATATGATGACCAAGGGTGTCATACCTCACAAGGTGTCTGCTCCACCTTGTAGTAGCCACCTCCTCGTGTTGTACATCCTGTGTATGGTTGGGGTACACCACACTGGATGCTTGGCATTGGTACAATAAACCACAGTTGGGTAAGTGAATGCCTGGTTCATGCAGTCCTGTAGGTACTGGTAGATGGCAAATGTGATTGATGCAGTGGCTGCAGTACTGTCGACCACTGGCTCAGGGTCCTTAAAGGAGACCACAGTAGTGTGCAGAATTGTGTAGTCTGCCTCTGAGCAAGCAATGTGTATGGTAACTGGCAACACTCACAGCAACGGATGCCAATAGCAGAAGCCAATGTCCAAATAACATAGATTAACTTCTGCATGACAATATGTCTTATCATACATGTATTGACACGTGTGTGCTAATTACAATTGCAAATGGCCGGTAAGACTGGCCTAAAGTTCCTGTGATGTACACAGTCTGGAGGTGTTGTTCCGATAATAATGTGGCAATACCTCCCAATTGTGACCTCTGGGTATGAAAGTGGTTGTTAACCTGCAACATTGGATGTACACCATTGGGTTCTGGTGTCGGAAGACATGGTTCCTGTAGCACTACACAGTATGGTTAGTCAAGCAGACATCCGCGATTGCTGAACACACAGCATCAGTGAAACCCACTGCTCACAAGGACACAGTCCGACAAGCTCTACACTTTACATATGCACAGTGGTGTCCATTGTAGGACCCAAAAATTGTCTAAAGAACAGAATTATGTCTTATTTCAATGCGTACCTGAACTCATTGTCGTCACAGGTACACATATGCACCGCAAGCGTGTTTAATGTTGCTGATAGCTGTCCATGTAATGCAGCACAGATGCACAGAAATACCCAGGGTACCGGGTCCATAGAACTGCGTCCACATCACAGTCCCGCACACATGAAGGATGTGTAATGGGTACTGTCGATTGTTGCAGTCAAGGGATTCTGGGTATGTAGACTCTGGGCTCGGTGTTGTTTCGCAGGCAATCCTTTGTCCCGCCCCGTGGGAGGGATGTGTGCGTAGCACCTGCCTTACTCTCCGCTAATAATGCAAACCATCCACCGGAGAATGCTAAATGCAGCTGTGAAATGTGTACAGCCCTATACTAGTGTCCAGTAGGCAATTGTCATGGATGGACAACCGTATGGCCAAGATGGCACCCACAACTGCAAACCTGGTAAATTACACAGCCGCGGTAAGGCATAACACAGGAAATACACATAGGGACTACAGTTGACATTCCACATACAAAGCCGGACCGTCGTGCCAACACCGGCGTACACAGCACTCAATCTGCCAGCAACAGAATGAGGAGCACCCGCTACCATACAGCGGAACAGATGTGCGACCTGTGGAACACATACTAATGGCACACACACAACGTCAAGTAGGATATGTAAACTATGGCATTCCCACCTATGAAGACAACATGGTTAAATGAATACATAGGTAATCAACATGTTCGGGTGGTGTTATATTGGAAATACAGTGACGGATATGTCCCATTGGGATGTCTGAGGTTTATATGAAGCAGTTGCTAACCAGCATCTTTGGATGTATGTCATTTGTTCACAGTACTAAATCACCTGGTTATGTAGCACCATGTAGAATGGGTAGTCAAACAGACATCCGCGATTGGGGAACATACACCAGCAGTGAAAAGCACTGGGCAGGTGGACACAGTCCAGCAACATCTAACTTGACATATGCACATCGGTGTCCATTGTAGGACCCAAAATTCCATTCATTGAATGCCTGCTAGCTTCCTGCATTACTCACGTGATCTCATTGTCGCCACCACGTCACAGGTACACATATGCACATAGCGTGTTCAATGTTGATGATAGCTATCCATGAAATGCAGCACACATGCACAGAAATACCCAGGGTACGGGTCCATAGAACTGCGTCCACATCACAGTCCCGCACACATGAAGGATGTGTAATGGGTACTGTCGACTGTTGCAGTCAAGGGAGTCTGGGTATGTAGAATCTGGCCTCGGTGTTGTTTCGCAGGCAATCCTTTGTCCCGCCCGTGGGAGGGATGTGCGTAGCACCTGCCTTACTCTCCGCTAATAATGCAAACCATCTACCGGAGAATGCAAAATGCAGGTGTGAAATGTGTACAGCCCTATACCAGTGTCCAGTAGGCAATTCACATGGATGGACAAGCGTATGACTAAGATGGCACCCATAACTGCAAACCCGGTGGAATTACACTGCCGTAGTAAGGCATTACACAAGTAATACACATAGGGACTACACTTGACATTCCCCATACAACAAACACAGACAACCAGCCGATGAAGTCCAAAGCAAAGACGAGGTACTGTAGACACCGTCAGTGACCACTCAGAGCACACCAGGAATTAAATGCAGTCACCATAGTTTATTGAAGCTTTTCGTCTGCTTCATAAGCAGACTTATTCAGAATACATACAATGCAGTCCAACCTACTATATGTAAAACCCTTAATTGGTCAGTAAATTAGATGTGCTAGGTATTAATTACATGCCTTAAAGGCAAACAAGCAAACAAACTTTACTTGGGTTACAGATTCCACACAGTGAGGACATCAGACATTGCTTGAAGGTACATTCTTCATAGAGAAATAGAAATATATGTATATATATGAAAGATGAACCAACATAATGTTTTCCAAATGTCTGACTGTGTAAGCTACATATATATGTTCTACAGATTGTGCCAATATATTAAAAGAACTGCAGACACCTAGTAATATAAATGAACCATAATATATACAGATAAACCGTATGATTATGACTAATGTAAAATAGACCAACGAAATGTAAAGATTCACAATGTGGTAATGTAAATATTCATTTAGAAGGTTACTTAAATAAATCAATTCAGACATCCATGTCAAAATACTAACACAAGGCCAGCGAGGTGCTTGCCCTCACATGTACTGGGATGTTGTTCCACAGCATAGTGAGTGTCTGGGAGATGAATCTGTCCCACCAACACGTTCTATTAATGACAGTGTCAAGGTGTACGTCACCTGCCCTTGTGGTTCTGAGGGATCTAACTTCTTTAGGTGAAGCATAGTCATCAGATCTGGGTTCGACATGGCCTTGTATGCCAGGCACAGGTCACCTCTGGGCAAGTGGTATGCAACTGTATACATCTGGAATTCTTTCGGTTGGTCAGTATAACACATATTCCTGAGACCCTGCATCTGTTTGTCGATGAACTGTTGGTGCCTTTCCAGCTGCTGCAGGTGTCGGGTCAGATACATTCTGAAAGGGGCATTGTACCCAATCATAGGTCTAATGAGTGATGAGTACAAGGGGACAATGACCTCCCCTGATCTAGATGTGAATCCCTTCATGATGATGTGGGCATTGTGGAAGGTCTACCTAACTATGTTAGCAACGTGTGTGTCTAATGAACGGTTAACAACAACCCGGGTCCCCAGATCCCTGGTAACTCCCTCTGTGCTCAGTGGATTGCCACCTATATGGTAGCTAGGGGTAACCTTGTTCTTCCCGAAGGGTATGACTATGCATTTCCTGGCATTTAGCTGTAGGCCATGTCTCTGGCACCTCTTATCCACATCTGTGAGGCACTCCTGAAGGATATCTGTGTCAGATGTGTGTCTGACTATGGCACCCAGTTTGCAGTCATCTGCAAACATTGTCACCCATAATCCCCCTGTGTTTGCTTGTACTTTGGAAACGTAGATGCTGAAAAATAGTGGACCCAGGACTGAGCCCCATGGGACACCACCTGTGACTGGCTGTGAGTATGACATGGCGCCAGCAACTATGACCATGTGTGTTCTGTGACTTAGCCAGTTTGCAACCCATATGGCGATGTATGGATATACATAGGTTCATAGGTTCATAGGTTCATACTAGGCTATCTGCCCAAGGGCATTTACAAGCCTAGCCCATAGTTTTGTGGCTTACTTTAGTATGGGGAACTATACCCATTATTTTGCTGTGCCTCTGTCGAGCAGTGACACTGAGGTAATCCCTGGGGTATATCTGCGATCTCCCATCCATTGGTCAAGATTTCTCTTGAACAAGGCCAGCGAGGTGCTCTGCCTCACATATACCGGGATTTTGTTCCACAGCATAGGAGTCTTTGGGTGATGAATCTATCCTCCAGCACATCCTATTAATAGCCGTGTCGAGGTTTATGTCTCCCGCCTTGTGGCTCTGATGGATCTAGATTTTTGAGGTGAAGCATATTCATCAAATCTGGGTTTGACATGGCCTTGTATGTTAGGCAAAGGTCACCTCTGAGCAGCGGTAAGCGACTGAATAGAGCTGGAGTTCTTTCAGTCGGGCAGCATAGGACAGATTTTGAGACCCTTTATCCTTTTGGTGAGGAACTTTGTGGCCTCCAGCTGCTGCAAGTGTCGGGTCAGATACATTCCGAATGGGGCATTGTACTCAATCATTGGTCTGATGAGTGATGAGTAGAGGAGACAATGACCTCCTTGATCTAGATGAGAATCCCTTCATGATAAGGTGGGCAATGTAGAAGGTCTTCCTAACTACTTTAGCTACATGGGTGTCGAATGACAGACTACTATCAACCTGGGTCCCCAGGTCCCTGATAACTTCTTCTGTGCTCAGTGGATTGCCACCTATTTGGTAGCTAGGGGTAACCTTGTTTTTCCGAAGGGTATGACTATGCATTTTTGGCATTTAACTTTAGGCCATGGCTCT
The DNA here is from genome assembly GCF_019279795.1 of Protopterus annectens. Taxonomy (NCBI): domain Eukaryota; kingdom Metazoa; phylum Chordata; order Ceratodontiformes; family Protopteridae; genus Protopterus; species Protopterus annectens. The sequence continues at coordinate 496,173,181 of NC_056736.1, read as the reverse complement.
GGCACCAGTTATCCATTTCTGTGAGACCCTTCTGAAGGATATCTGTGTCAGATGTGTTTTCTACTATGGCCCAGTTTGCAGTCATCTGCAAACTTTGTCAGCCATAACCCTCCTGTGTTTGCTTGTACTTGGAGAAGTAGATGCCAAACAAGAGTGCCTAGGACTGAGCCCTGTGGGACACCACTTGTGACAGGCTTTGAGTCTGACATGGCCAGCAACTCTGACCCTGTGGGTTCTGTCACTCAGCCAGTTTGCAACCCATCTTGTGATGTATGGGTTAACATTTAAGCTGATGAGTTTTTCAATGATACCCAAGTGGGGTATTGTATCAAGGCCTTCGCCAGATCGAGGTAGGCTGTATGGACTGCCTTTCCCTCATCAATGGCTTTGGTGACTGTTTCGAAAAAGTCAACCAAGTTCAAAAGGCATGATCTGCCTTTGACAAAGCCAAACTGGGTTGGATCCAAAGTCTGCAAATTCCCTATGTCTTTATTTATGAGGTCCATTATGATCCTCTCCATGGCTTTGCAGATAAGGCTTGTCAAGCTAATGGGCGGTAATTTCCAGGGTCGGTGGAGGCACCGCCTTTGTGAAGTGGGACCACAGTTGCAGTGCGCCACTCCCTGGGCACGTATCCAGAGGTAAGGCTCTGATTAAACAGCTGTCCTAGCTGTGGGTTTAATTCCTCATTGAGTTTGTGGAGCACACAGCCGGGGACACCATCAGGTCCCATGGATGCTGTGTTTTTTGCTTTGGAGAGAGCAGTTCTCACTTGGGCGCTGGAGATGTTTGGGGGGCTGCAATCATTTGGTATAGATATCTCTCCTTTTGGGGGGGGGGGGGAGAAGTTTGCACTGAACCTGTCAGCCAGTATGTTGGCAATGTCCGTAGGATCAGTAATCTTCACATCATTTTGAACTAGTTCTGAGCATATCTGGGAGTTTCCTCAGGTTTCTAACATAGCTAAAGAAGGCCTTATGATTGTCTTTTGAGTCTTTAGCTATTTTTCTCTCAAAATTTGCTTTGGATGATTTTATGAGAGCTCTTAGTTTTTTACTTATAGTGATCAAGGGTGTCTTACCTTTTAAGGATTTTGCTCTATCTTGTAGTAGCTTCCTCCTTTTGTTGTAGAGTTTGTTTATGGCTGGGGTCCACCAGACTGGACGCTTGCCTTTGGTACAGAGAGTCTTTGTTTTGCTTGGGATTGCCTTATACATGCAGTCCTGCAGGTGCTGGTAGAAGGCATTTGTAAGTGATTCAGCGGCATGTGTACTGTTTTCCGGCGGCTCGGGGGCCTTAAAGGAGACCACACTAGTCTTTAGAAGTGTGAAGTCGGCCGAGAAGTTCTTTACTGTGGTCTTTTTATTTCAGGTGGGGTGGGATGAGGACCTCCAGCGATTAGTTTGTGATCTGATCTCACCAGTGAGGGGTATACTTCGGTGTTGAACATTGTGCTCCCATGTTCGTGATGATGAGGTCAAGTATGTTATCTCCTCTTGTGGGGATGGTAACTAGTTGTTCCATGGCATTTGAGTTTATGAATTCCAGGAACTTTTGGGCTAGGGTGTTTGGGCTTGAGTAGTGTTCCCAGTCTATATTAGGGTAGTTGAAGTCACCTAGTATGATGGTGTTTGGTGATACATTTATCCCCTCTAGTGTTTTCAGGAAGGCCATGTGAGGTTCATGAGTTTGTGAGGGTGGCCTGTAACATGCTACAATTTGCAGAGCAGTCTTGCCTATGGTTAATTGCACCTGGATGGTCTCCGATGCATCGTGCGTTGCAACCAGTCTTGAGGTGTGGAGTCCTTGATGAATATGGATACCCTCCTTTCTTGGTATTGTCCGGATTTTGGGGCGGAACATGATATGAGGTAAACCCTGATAGTGCTGGGGTGCTCTCAGGAGCCTTGAACCAGGTTTCTGTCACAGCACAGACATCGATGTTCTCCATACTGAGAAGGGCCTCGAGTGCATTTTGAGATTCAGACTTCTGGCATTGAGCAGCATTACCCTTAGTTTTTCCTTTTTGTGTTCTAGGGTGGTAGGTTTAGAATTTGAGCCTTGCCTAAAAGGCACTATGGGGTGGCAAGAGCCTTTGCCAATATCCGAATCCCAGGGTGACAGGTGCAAGCCGTCCCTTGCAAGCAGCGTGGCTTGTCCAGCATGTCATCCCAGGCAGACAGACACTGGATCCCTTTGAATGACACCAGTGTTTAAGCCAATTGTTAAAGCTGATCATCTTATCTCTGTATTGTGGCATCATTCTTGGTGAAGGTAGGATACTGCTCAAGATCAGGGTCATACCTGCCTGGGCTACATAATCAGAGAGCTCCTCGATGTCTCTTTTCATGTAGTCCAGGAGGTGCGTCTCAGGTCGTTTGCACCAGCGTGGACAATGACTGAGTCGTATTTGTACCTGCTGTTGAGAGACCTGAGTGCTTGTGTTATGTGGCGGATTCTAGCGCCCGACAGGCAGCTTACTGTGACCTTCTCCTTACTCAGTCTGGTGAGCGGGACGTCAGTGTGTCTGACTATGGAGTCACCAATGACTAGTGTGTCTGGCATTTTGTTTGGCCTTAAGGACTGTGACTGTATGACACTCTGACTGTGAGGTCTATGTGTTGCAGGTGATGTGTTCTGAGGTGGTGGTTGTTTGGGTGTCTGTTTTGGTGGCCTCTGCTGTTTTGGTAGATTTTTGATCAGAGCCTCCGAGTATGTCTTTGTGCGTTTATGTGTATGATTTGAGGTTGTGATGGTACTATGTGAGACTGGGTCTATAGTGTGTGTGGTAACCTTCTCCTCCTGACTGGTCTTGCCAGTCCTATGTTGAGAGAGCTCAGCCTCCAGTTTGGCTGTATAGTTGCATCTCTCGCATGTAATTGTGTTTTGTGGGAGGAGGAGAGTGTTGTCTGTGTACATGAGGCAATTGTAACATTGCCTCAATATTCCCAGGTTCACCAGCTGAGCAGGAGAGGACACTAGCAACTGATCCTCGACATGCTAGAAGGAATAGACAAAAAAAACTTTAAAGAAGATTCCGGGGACGTGGATGACCGAGAAATGGGGGTTTGCCTTTTTGGGGTACTATCTATGACAAGAGCACCGTATCAAGGTAATAAGTACTGTAGGAGCAAGTGCTAGGCTTAACAGATAGAGAATAGTCTACTTGGAGTCAAGTAGAGATGATCTTTTTAGTTATAGTATACGCTGATTAGATCAGTAGTATAGTTCGAGGAAGGTAGCTTTAAGGGAAAATTTGAAGAGTGGAATTTAGGTAGCCCAAATAGTTTAAATCTGCTTAACCGGCGCTGCCCTAGTGTTTACATATGCAAATGACAGTCATGTAACACATCTGTACTCACCTGCATGCCACTAACACAGGGGTGTAATCTACTCTGCCATGGGCCATGTTCTCCGCAGTACTGATGCATGTAGTACTCCTATATGGCGTTTGCAGTGGGCAGGGTGGGAGGAGCGGTCCTGCATGTGTGCACACATGCCACATTGCTCAAGCCAGGCGTCTGTGTGACATCCACAGACTGGACACACACCGTGCTGTGGGACATAGGTCCTGTGCACATCCCACAGGGGCACACTGTGTCACTAGTCATGTGATAGCTCCCTTGCTGGTAGGGTGACACAGACCCATGGTACCACCACAGCGGTAGTACTGTATAGACATACAGTTGACATCCACTTCTGCCGTTCAGTGGACACCACCATGGGGGGGTGACACTACTGTGTACATTGCACATGTGTTTACACACGGCCCTGCCGGACATCATTGTGGCACACATTGCACCTACTACGGAACGTTTGGACATGGTTACTTGCTGTTCCCTCCATTTCGAGTACCTATTCTGCTACTACACTGTCCCATATGTGCAGGCCATACATATCTTGTTTATGTACATAACATTAGGCCATCCCTCCATCATGCATGCTATGCCTGTGATACTGTCTATGATTTCTGAACATATCCATCATGACAGCTTTGCATTACACATAATTGACATAGTCACCCCTACTGCGTGAGATACGTGGCACGTCGCGCACATTCCGTATGACATCGACGGTATATGCCCATGCACATGTGTGCTGTGACACTATACATACATGGCCTATCCCCTGCTGTGGGGCTTCATTGTTCGATATCCACTGACAGCATCGGCGCAGGTGGTGGCATTGTTCTGTGTTTGGAATCCCTATGGCGGACCTTCGGTTATCACGTCTGTGTACATGTTGTCCCACTGCTGTGCACACGTTGTCCACAGTCGTTGGTATGCTCCGCGGCTTAGCATTACATAACCACCTTTCACCACTCTCTGCCTAATGGACAGGTATCTTTACTTACACACATCGTTCACATACAGTGCAGATTAGTCATACGTATCATGCGTTACACATCAGTACATCTCGTGGGTTCGACATACCTTTCCGGCCTTCGCTTCTGTATTCGTCAATATCTTCCTCTCAGTATTTCCTTTCAATAGCGTTTGTGTTCATTATGAACATACGGTTTGAATATCCAGGGAGTCTTCCTTTTATCCGTCGTCACCTGAGGCATGTGGGTTCATCACGCCAATAGCTGTTCCTCGGTGTGTACTTATGCGCATATCACTGGTGATCCTCCTCCATTCGTACGTTACCCGGGAAACTAGGCCATGGTTCATTCCTCGTGTGGCCGTTAGTTATTTGCACTACCTTCGTGGGGATGGTATGTATTGTATAATGTTTGTGTGACTGCATACGCTATGTGTGGTGTCAGGTACGTTACGCTGTGGTGTTAGCCGTGGATTGTGTGTGTTGGGTATGGTATTCTGTTTGACATGTGGGTGTCCGTGTCCTGGCGGCGTCTGTCGATGGCATTGTGCATTCAGATGTGTAACATAGCTGTTATATTCCTGTACAACGGATGCAGGGATGCATCAGCTGCTGCTAGTGTTTCCCACGCGGCTTGTTGCGGGTATGCCGCTGTCATTGACTGCCTGTATGTTTCTGCTACGGTTTTAGCTGTTATCCCTTTGATATGTGCGATGGGGTATATCTGCGGATGTGGGTGGCCAGTGCGGGGTGTGGGTCTTGCATTTATACATACAAGATATGCTTGTGTGTGTGCTCCATCCCTGCTTGGGGAGCTGCAGGTTACCTGTCTGTTGTTCTGGGAATGTTTGTTTTGTTGATGTGGTGTCGGTATCGCCTGCATGTGTGCTTCCTGCACGTATTCCTCCTTCACATCGGTTATATATCTGCGGATGTTCGTCCGTGCCTACTATCCATTGGCATTTTGTCACTGATAGTTACAGTGATTGTGGTCCTATACTTGGGATGGCCTGTATGCTACCGGTAGCCTCCTATTCGTGTGCCGCTTGCTTACTTAACGGTCATGGAACACACAGCGGTATTTACGGGACCGTAAGTGTTCAGAATCAGTGCCGGGATAGCATATCCGTATTTTCGCCGTACATGCCTGATGCTGTGTAACGTTGCCGACGTATCGTGTTGAGTCTACCATATGGCCGCCATACATACGGTCATGGTTTGTACATGCGTCCTTTGCATCTCCTGTTGGCTATGGCCCTGTGGTACATTCTGGGACATTTCCGCTTTGCATCGTTTACGCCGCCACGCGATAGCCACTGAGGAGATGTCAGTACTACTTTGTGGGTACTGCTGTACATACGCCTATGGTTCCTGTACTGTATGCCTACGCATGTTATTACACTCCGCCTGTGACATGTCACCTACATACACATTTTACAGTGGCACACACATTACACACACACAGCGGAACACACGACAACCTCACCTCACACATACACATATTGCCGACATGGCTCTCAACCTTCCATTTCCAAAATGAGGAACACACACATTACTAATGTGGAACAAATGGGCATAATGTGGAACACATACTAATGGCATACTAACAACTTCAGCTAAGTAGGTCATAGGATGGTTAAAATATGCTGATTTACTTACAATGAAGAACCTTTCATGTAGTACTATGATTAATTTCTATTTACCAGGATGTCATTTAAATACATTCCTAACAATGAATGTTTGACAGACATTTTCAATGTGGAACTTTGAGGAACTGCGAGGAACATGAACTGTTTTAGACCCCAAATGAGGTACGTTCCTCATAATGACGTACACTTGACTGGTATGCTTGCCGCTTTCGCACCGACGGTTGCACACAATACCTACGTTGGCGCGCCGCGGCGCGTACCTCCGCACTCATATCCTATGGATATGACACGCACATATCCGTTACTGTACCGTGGACTGGTGATCATCCCGACACGCGGATATGTATTGATGCAGGTTGACATTTCCATGGCTGGCGTTCCCTGCTCTGCCCACCCTCCTGGATGATCGGGTTGTCGGTCACTATGTTTACTATGTGGAGATTTCGCGTCTTACTTATCTGTGAACTTGCATCCCTGGGTTCCATATTAACCTGTTGTACTTTATATCTGTGTATGTGTACATATATTTCTACATGTGTACTGATATCTATTTCGTATCTGTATGCACATAAGTACATATGTGGTCGACTTGCGGCGATAGTGGCAGCATATGCCACGCCCGTGTGCTGTAGAACCGGCGTGCAGTGAGGTGTTGGTGTTCCATGCTCTGCTGGCTATTGGGTGTGCAGTGTTTGGGTGGTGCCTTTGTTGGAGTCACACATAGGTCCGGCCATACGGTACACATTACGGGCGGACATGTTTGTGTGGTGTCCATTTTACTGTGTGTGCAGGTAAGGAGGTGTCAGTCCATGGGGCCTACGCTGTCAAAGTATGTGCTATGCGTTCCCTCTTTGCCAGAGCATGGGCATATTGGGTACACCTCCGTCTACCTACTGGGGCTGGCACAGCGTGTTCATGGCGCTGAACGCCCTGTGCCTGTGCTTGCCTTGGCAGTTGTGGTGGGCTTGGTGGCCCTACACCATTATGTCCCTGCAGCAGCTGTTTCCGCAGAATCATATTGTGTAGCATACAACATACTATGAATATGTGGGCACATGTGCCTGGAGAGTACTGCAAGGCTCCACCGGATGTATCCAAGCACCGGAACCGTGATTTCAACATCCCAAACACACGCTCTATGATTATTCTGGTTTGTGCGTGTGCCTCATTATGGCGTTCTTGCATGTGTGTGTGTGCATTTCTGATGGGTGTCATTAGCCATGGCTCCAGTGCATAGCCAGCATCCCCCACAAGGTGACCTTGTGTGATGTCCCCTGGCGAATACCTGATACAGCTGTGAGGCATGCCAGATATGGGAGTCGTGGTAGCTTCCAGGGCTGCCAGCACACACATCCATGATAATGCCCTGCGCATTGCACGACCTGGCAATTGATGGAGGGTATCCCTTGCGGTTTGTGTAGCGTCTACCCTGCTCCCCGGTGGTGACTTGATTTCTATGCGTGCAGTCGATCGCACCCAGTACCTCCGGTATTGTGCCACACGGTGGAAGCGGCGATATTGCTAGCCAACTCCTCCTGAGATCTGGGGAAGTTTATATACTCATGGGCATGTCGTAACATGGCATCCAGGAACTGGTGTAGTACCCTAGATGCTGATGCCTGTGAGATACCCATTATATCCCCGGTTGGCCTTTGAAAGGTACCTGTAGCCAGTATTCGCAGGCTCACACATACCTTTGTGTCCACTGGGATGGGCTCCCCTCTGTTGTCTCTTGTTCTCAGGCGTGGCCGGCACAGCTCCACTATTTGCTGTAACGTGTCCCTGTCCACCCTGTAGTGCTCTACTATCTCCAGGTCTTGCAGCCCTGGTAGGTCACCCTTGGTCTGAACACTCTCCTTCTCCTGTGAGGCCTTACGGTAGTTGTCGGCACCGTCCTCCGCAACTCCATCTGTCTCTGCCACATACCTATGCATCACGGCCACGGCGGCACCCACCATATACATATTAAAAGTTCCCCGTGTTTACACCCTACGGTGCGGCGTTTGGGTAATCGCGCTGTGTGTTGTGTGCATTCACACTTTATACTGTTGTGCTGTATACCCGGTGATGTCATTGGGTGTGTCTGTGCAGCCGTATCCATGGATTATTTTCGGTGTTTTACGGTTGCAACTGCAACGGTATTGCCTTTAGTGTTACATTACAGTTGCCTGCATTGGCTTAGCTTTGCATCTTACATTACGGCATCCTGCAGGCACATGGCATATGATGCATTTTATCTGCAGCCGCAGTTATGCTACCTCTGTACTTGGCTGTGCTATTTCGGTTCTTTGCTCTTTGCATTTCTAGTACATCCCTACTATCTTTGCATTCATATGCCTCCCTTTCCCGTTATGCAGGAGTCTGCATGCAGAGTTGTCAGCTGCCGCGTTTGCCCTTCCTGGATTGATTGGTGTTGATTGCTCATTACGGCTCCAATTACACTGCTTCCGCATTTCCTCATATTCTCCGCATTACCTTCCTATATCCGTGGTTGTTGACGGGGAGGCCATCACATGACTGGGTTGGGGAACGTAGTCATCCTCGTGCACAAGCATCTGTCAGCGCATTATGTTCTCTCAGCGCATCTATTTCCTCTCACGCCGGTCCTGCTGCTGTGTTGTGCTTTGTACAGCCCAGGTTTGCTGGCCTGCAATATGCTTCCTCCTACAGTGGCACACCCCTCTGCGATTGACATGTATGTCGTAGGCCACTCCTCGGTGTAGTACCGCTGCGTTTGCTCCATCCTTACACCGCCAGCTTTGCGATTCACTATTATCTGCCTCATTTGCATGGCATTGACTGCTAATACATGGTTACGGCGAACACTGCCACCACTCCTTGACAACCCTTGCGCTGGGGTTGAGGCTTTCCATACATACTATGGTGTGTGGTGGCTGTACAGCTGATGTGTATTATACAGCTCTTTTAGGACATTGTCATATTATTTCATTGCTTTGCACCTTCTGTACACATATCCGGTGGTGCTGCTGTGGTTTCTACGCATATGACATTTTGTCATTATTTACAGTTTGTGCATGTTTTCTTTGGACATTCTCGGTGCCTTTCGCCATTGGCATATTGCACCTGTATGATACCTGACGTTGACAGCCTTCCGTTACTCCTTGGTCATGTTTGGGTAAATGTAAACCGCTTTTAGGTTTACATTGCCGTCTCCTACACTACGCATGCCCACTTCGCGGGATCGCTATTTGCCTTCATTTGCATGGTGCAATACCGCACACAGTGTGATTAGCATACCTACGCGGGCGGCGAACCGCGACGCCGGTAGTGCACGTGGGATTGCTTCATACCTGAATCGCTCGGTGGCCATATTTGGCTTTATAACGCCGACGCTATGCTGGCGCCTGGCGCAAGGTTCATGAATCCCGGGGATGGTCTCTTAAACACATGTATTCTTTTCGAAGAAAGAAATGATCCTTTAGTTCAGCCTTGAAACTTTCCACTATATTCTGATTATGGACATTTTATTTATTTATATTTGTTTGCTGGGAAATTCCGACTGGACGCAGGTCCTTTTTAAGCGGATGCCTGGGGAGAAAAGCTCCACATCATGTACATGATAAATAGAGATACAAAGTTGCAGCAATAGTAAACAACATTACAGATTGTTGACTTTAATACAATAACAAGATATTGTTTATCAACAGTATATACAGAAAATGCTGGAAGTTAAGATAGTTTCTTGTCGTTTATAATATTAATAACAAAGTTGTCAGACAAGATGTTAAAGTATGTAAAGACAACTAGCTATTTCTGGCTGTGGTTAGTAGTGGCGGTAGTATAGTTGGCTTAAGAGTCTAGGTGGGGGAGAGGTAAGGGTGGGGGTGTTAGTCTGGATTAGAACAAGGACAAAGCCAGTGCAAATTTAAGAGGAATTTGAGTGCAGTCTTGAAAAGTTATAGAGGGTGGAAGATTGTTCCAAAGTTTAGATATGGTACTTGAAAATATGGCTTCTCCTGCTGAGTTTTTGGGTTTGAGAACAGTGAGTCGATTTTTGTTGTTTGATCTTAAGGGCCTAGTGGGGTGATAGGGTTGGAGAAGGGTTTGAAGGGAATGGATGTTAAAAGGGTGGTTAATAAGTTTATGAGCGAGGGTGAGTTGATTAAAGTGAAGGAGTTGTGGGAGTTTTAGCTAGTTTAGTTCTTTAAGGGAGATACAGTGATGGCTGCGGTAGGAGGTTCCAGTGGCAAATTTAGCAATTTTGTTGTAACAAGCAACAAACTTGTGTAGGTCTGTCTGTTTAAGGTTTGTACGTATGGGGGATGCATAGAGTAAGGTGGAGATTAGCTGGGAATTGGCTATGGAGATTATAGCCACCTTGGTTAAGAATTGGCGGCTTTGATATAATGCGCCAAGTTTCTTGTGACCTTTTTTTATTGTGAGAGATATGTAGGTGTCAAATCTAAGTTTGTTGTCTATTTCCACACCAAGTAATTTTGTTGGCTCTGATGGAGAGATGATAGTATTGTCTTTGGCAAGAATGCTGAAGTGGGGGGTGTTTTGGGTGGCTTTGGAAGGTTGGAATATGAGAAGTTTCGTCTTACTTGGGTTGAGTAGGAGCTGAGCATTGGATAGTCAGCTTTCTACAGAAGAGAATGATTTCTGTGTGATTTTTTGTAGTTCTGGCAGAGTTGGGGCAGAGCAGATGAGAGTAGAGTCATCTGTGCACTGTATAAGAGATGCTTGTGTGGTGGCAGTATGTAGGTTGCTAGTGAAAAGTGAGAATAGCAGAGGGCCAAGGATAGACCCTTGGGGAACTCCGAGAGTAACTGGGAGACAAGGTGATATATTATCATCCCAGATTACTGATTGCTGGCATCCGTGTAGATAGCTGTGGAACCATGTTGTAGTTAATACCATCTTCCAGGTCCAGTTGTAGAAAACACTTCCCCACTGCTGTAGAGAATGCAGTCTGTTCTTACCGGAGTGGTTGGCAATGGTATATAACTTATATTTCATCTTTAGAATGAGTGCATGCTTAGCCAGAGTATTATATACAACGGGAGACTGAGGATGTGAAAGTTTACAACAAAGATTTAGTTGTACTATTGTCTTTTGTACTACTATTTCACCCCGGGACTCAGTAAGGTTCCATGCAGGAAAAGCTTATTCCTGCACGGAAGTGACCGTTTAGGAGCAGCATGGCAGGGTGCCATGTATAGTAATGAAGGTGCACTGCTTGTTCTCTTAAACAGCACAGAGTGTGAATGAGTGGAGGGGGTGTGTCTGAGAGCAGAGCTCTCACAATACACATGCCCCTGCACTCAGGAAGTTTGGCAATAACAATGAACAAGAATGCTCATAGGAGGTTGCATACCTCCCATCTGTACAAATCATAGCATAATGTCCACACATTTGTTGCCCATACAGTTGGCCTGTACCCCAGTTGTACCCCGAAATCATGAGATGATGTCAGGAAAGAATCCATGAAATAATGGCATACATATGACTGTCATACACCAAAACCATCAGAAAACCTATATTAAAACCAATCCTATTACTCTAGCAACTGTCCCAAGTTTATAAGAGCAATAATTAAAATATGGCCATAGTTGGACCTCATGTTGTCAAGCTTTGTCCAGATAATGTGCATTAAGAGGTTGAGAGGTATGAGGGGGTTGCTAGGATGTCTGCCAAATGTACAGATGCTTGCAGGAATCCACAGCAATAAGTGAAACTGTCCCTTCCAAGAGAATATAGCAGTAGAAATTTTTTTTATCAAACAGATTAAATTTAACCGTAGGTGAGCGAGTTTGCTCATTGCTTAGCTATGCATACTGTAGCTGAAATGGCACAAGGAGATAAATATCAAGATACATGCAAATGAACCAGTGCTTCAATAGTGTAGTGGTGAGAGTGTTCTCCTTATGAGCAGTCATTCCCGCTTCAATTCTCACTCTAGTAAATTCAGTTTTCCATTTTCCATGTCAAATCACTTTATGAACAATCTTTTTTGTCATATAACCTACTAAATAACATACATTTGTGAACTGGAGTACTTCATTAAATGCAGATGTGAGGTTTCATTGTAGTAATGTTGTAAAATCCACAGATAAACACAAGTGCCCCATACAGTATATGTACACATGAGTCAGGGATCCAAATCGAAGGTATAATATGTAATGAATGATGAATCCATACAGTGTCCAAATCCACCATCTTCCCAAGAGCCATGTTGCATTTCTGTCTAAATTAGTGTGGGGGTAAGTGGGAGTTAGCACTGGTAAGCAGTAATAACCGGGTATAAGCCTGTTTGTATGGGAGTAAGCAATGCGCACACAGGTTAAGCAATATTGAAGCTAACTCTCTGTAAGAATATATAACCGGAAATTAGCATTGCTTACCATCGTGCAAACCCACACAATCCCGCTTACAATTGCTTAGAACTGCCTTAATCACTCTGTATCCAACAACCGCTGTTCTGCCCAGCAAAAAAATAAACAGCCCTTGCAGGTCTTGAACCCAGGACCCTGCACACTATAGTCACAGTAGTTAATCAGTAAGTAATCACAGTGGTATATAAGATTGAGGTATCACCAAACAGACCCTCACTATAGGAAAATCAAAATTAACATGTGAAAGGAATCTATATACAGTTTTATGTTGTATATCCAACTACATAACATAAATATGTGAACTGGAGAAATGCATTAAGTCCAGATGTGAGGTGTCATTGTAATAAAGTGTTGAAATCCCCCAATAAACACAAGGACTCCATACAGTGTACTTACACATGAATTATGGATACAAAACACATATATAACATGTAATGAATGAAAACTCAATGTCAAACAGCATATAGTGTGCAAATTAAAAACTAAGCAATGCTAAGCATTGCACACCCCTGCTTACAAGGTGTAAGCAATGTATAGGCCAGCTAAATCAGTTTGCCCATTGGTATACCACCTTTAAGCAGCAGTAAGTGGGTTTAAGCCTGTTTGCGTGGGGGTAAGCAATGCCTACACAGGTTAAGCAGTTTAGAAGCTAACTGAGTATAAGAAACTATAACCAGAAGTTAGCAGTGCTTACCTTCACGCAAACCCAGCAAACCCTCTTACAACTGCTTAAAAGTGCCCTAATCACTCTGTATCCAACGGCCTTTGTTGTGCCCAGCAACAAAATAAACAGCCTATGCAAGGCTCGAACCCAGGACCCTGTACACTATAGCCAAAGTGCTTTAGCATTAAGCCATGTCAGATATGCATAACCCTGATGTTTTCACAAACATATCTAGCACAGTCAGTCATTCAACAGTACAGAAAATATATTTATACATGTAGCTGTATGTGTGTGTGTATATATATTTATGTGTGTGTGTGTATATATATATATATATATATATATATATATATATATATATATATGTGTGTGTGTGTATATATATATATATATATATATATGTGTGCATATATATATATATATATATATATATATATATATATATATATATATATATATATATAATATGCATACAGCTATAGATATATATGTCCACATATATATGTCTCTCGCTCCGTCTCTCTGTCTCTCTCTATCTCAAAATATATATATATATATATATATATATATAAATATATATATATATATATATCTAGCAATATAGATATATATATATCTAGCAATATATATATATATATATGTAAACAGATATATATATATATATATACATATATATACATATGTAAATACAGATATATATCTATAGATATAAAATATATATATATCTATATATATATCTATATATCTATATATATATATATATATATATATATATATATATATATATATATAGTCTGCTGCGTAGTAGTAATAAACAGATGTGCATAATCTGTAGTAATGTGGGCTTGTACTTTGATGTACTGTAATGCAGCACCCACTCTGTACCAATGCCACAGCTGTGGCTACTGGTATCACATCTCTCACACACTTATGTAGGTTGCTCTGGTATACCTCCAGGGCAGCAGCCTGTAGCTGGTGAGTATGGTGTTTGTTCAGGTTTGCCAATACACCGGTCATGTTATGGCCATGGTATATTCCATGCACACATTTAGAACACCTGCCCATAATGCATGCTGCACATATTCATGTATTGTTGCTGTTAACTGCACTGCATCACAGTGGTCACCATGATGGTATATTTGAAGGGTATGTCAGACTCCTGCAATATAGCTAACATCCCATCATTGCAAAATGTGCACAGAGATGAACATACTGGTGGGACAAATGACCTACAGTAGGGACACGTGTGAAACATCACCCTTATACAGTGCTACAACAGTGTATATACCAGTATTACAATGGCAACTGTTTCAGATCTACATACGGCATATCACAACACTGCAGTCCACTAGCCTTATAACCTGCAATGTGGTCCTAACAGGAGCAATGAGTGTGTAATATGGAATCGTATGTTAGGACAGCAACTATGGGGAATATACACCTTCACAAACACTGGAAGCATATGTGTGTACACACTGCAGATAAAATATAGTGGAAGCAGTTGTTGAGGTACTGACCGCATGTATTCTTCATGGAAATGCACCTTCCAGCAAGTACACATCCCCAGTTTCACACCAATAAATGGTCTGCTGAACAAGATATTTGGCCATCAAATGTGCCTACTTACCTGCAACAGAGGCAACCATGGCTTGCACACATCTTACAACCCATACCCAACAGGTAGCACCCAGGAGTTGGACATGTAGCCATACCTCACCATTGCATATACCATGGTAAACAGTGCAGACAGTCGTGTATGTCGTGAAAATGTATGGGATAGGAATAATGTAGGAAATAAACAGATGGCCATCCAAGACAGATGATGTCACATGTAGTAAACTGGTCATGCAGGCTGCCTAGTAACATGCCACAAATCTGAGGGAGTTGCAGGAATGTCTATCAAGTACTAGCTGTGCAGTACCCATGTCAGCAATTGCATGGACTCTGCATGAGTGTGGCCCATGGGTTAGGGCAATCCGATGGGACAGTTGTACCACAGGAAACATCAGCCACGCCTCTCTACAGGTAGTGTATGCATAACAGAAAAGGTCCCCAAAAGGCATGCATTGCAATGTGTACTGGTGTACCAAGACCACATTGGAAACCTACAGACAGTATCAAGTAAGATTCATGTACTGCACAACCAACACCTCACCCCACCTCAGGCCCAGCATCCCCATCTGTACCGTACAGGTGCCAGTGTACAACTGTATGTTTACCATTTATTAGCTGGGACTAGGCTGGTACACATGGTGTTCAGTGTTTGGAACACTGCAAACTGACACAATTGTGTAGGCCATAGTTGTCAATCATCTGCAAAAAGGCTGAAAGTGGGGAGGGGGTGTCATCATGACACAACAGTGCACTGCAGCAGTGTCCCAAATGATGCTATGAATGGCTGTATCTCCACACAGTCAAGGTCAGGAACTGTGGCAGACATAACCCTAACTCCACAGCAATAGTGACGGTAGTGTGTGAACTCCAAGGGATGTGCACATGAGTTGACCTTGCAATCATGCAGAGTTGGCAGGCATTTGTAGGGCAGACTGACCAAATACTGCAAATGCAGATGGCTCATGCTAGTATATCCCTGCCAGGAATAGTGAGTGTTGTAGTACACATAACAGTAGGTGTCACAAACCATCATGATAAGGGCATGCACACATATGCACCCATGAAGGGTATGCATCTCAGTCAGCATCAGCACAACTAACACATTTGTTTGACACTGCATTTGATTGCACAGGTCATATGTCACATATCAGGCTCATATAATTTTAACATATGCAGTAATGTGGTCCCATGGCATATCAAAGAAGAGGGTGTCATATCAATAAGGGTGTGTACACTCCCCATAGCCATGGTAAGTTTTGACGGTTTTCAGTGTAATTGTATCGTATTGGCCATACATGCACTGCTGATGATGACATCTGTAAATCAGACATCAGGCATTCACAAATGACATCTGTCCACATATCATCCCAGGTATGTGTCA
The DNA here is from genome assembly GCF_019279795.1 of Protopterus annectens. NCBI lineage: Eukaryota > Metazoa > Chordata > Ceratodontiformes > Protopteridae > Protopterus > Protopterus annectens. The sequence goes on along the minus strand of NC_056736.1, from coordinate 496,157,194 downwards.
GACAAACACAAAGGGGGTGTGAGCAGCAGACCAGACATAACTGACACAGTAATGCACATTAAGCAATGGTGTGTACACCTGTGATGTATGGTGCGCAGTACGTGGCAGGGTGCTGAATAGATGCACAGTAATACTGTGTACATGGGTGCAGTGTTTTCCAGTGGAAGGGGCATCATATAATAACACAGCCCATGCATCACACACATGTATACTGTTGCTAGCATGGATTTACTATAGCTCCACTGCATGCTATATATATATATATATATATATATATATATATATATATATATGAGTGCCATATGTCATGCATGTTGACAGATGGGTAATAGGAGGTCTGTGTGTAATATCTCTGTGCAACCTCACCTGTAGGTATGTGTGGGGTGGGTTATTTTGCTGTAAGTACAATCTGGTGTAGTGGAGGGGGGATTTATGTATGTAGAATGTGTGTGTGTGTGTGTGTGTGTGTGTGTGTGTGTGTGTGTGTGTGTGTGTGTGTGTGTGTGTGTGTGTGTGTTTGTGTGTATATCCATGTATGCACATGTGTGATTGTGGGGTTGTTCATGCGTCTCGACTTCCCTTTGAAATTGTGTAGTACATGGACATGGACTGACACATGACACACCAGGATTACTTGTCTTACATGTAATCTCAGGACAGCTGATAGTATAATAAGGACTGTAGCATGGAACATACATTGAGAGGGGGTATACTGTTATAATTGCAATCAGCAGAAAGATGAAAGAATACCCACATATGCAGCACTACATATACATTGGGGAATTACTAGACAGCACCAGTGAGTGTTTGCAGATATTACTGTTGTCCACATAATAAGTTAATAGAGCAACAGATTTTGCATCTACTGAGCAATAGTTATGTATGACACTCCAGTGTGTGACATTATTGAGTGACTGTAGTAGCCCCATAACATATGGGGTCCATGCTCATGATGTCTGGACAAACCCAGCGTGAACACTGGATGACAGCAGTGAGTCTTTGTAAAACCAATTCCAATCAAGTCAAAGAGGAAATGGAGTAACAGGGCATGTTTTGTGATCACTTGTCTAGGCAATTAGAAAAATGATATGTTAATTATTGGTATTAATGAGTGTAAGTTTCCAAGTCTGATGCAGGTTGGGGAACTTAAGAGAATAAATTTGGGACAGTCTGTAAACTCAGGGACAGGTAAGTATTATGGTGGAATATCAGTGTGTGTGTGTGTGTGTGTGTGTGGTGTGTGTGTGTGTGTGTGTGTGTGTGTGTGTGTGTGTGTGTGTGTGTGTGTGTGTGGGGTGTGTGTGTGTGTGTGTGTGTGTGTGTGTGTGTGTGTGTGTGTGTGTGCATGTGTGTACTGTTAAGGAATGACTTACAGGTCTTAAAGTGCATTTCTTGTTTTCCCCTCACAGGTGGTGAGGTGGGTCAGGGTCCCTCCTGCAGGCAATCTGATGTTGTTGTCCATACAGACACTGAAAATGATGATAGATGTGTTGAGGCAGAGGCTGGGTTGTCAGAGGCCGAAACTGCGCCATCGTTTGACATGCCCCTGTTATCCACCCCATCCTCGCACACAGTCACAGTTCCTATAGACACCCCATCACCAGGGCCATAACAGAGGGACAGTAAGGGGTGGGTGGCAGTGCACAGGACAGTGTGGTATCTATGGCTGCTGTGTCCGGACATAGATGTACAGGGGTGCTCATTGGAGTGCTGGTGGTCATCGTGCCCCTGGCAGAAGTGCCACATCTGGTACCACCAGATGCATGTTTCAGGATGTCATGGAGGCACAGGCACATATGGAATGGTACTCCTGACAGGGTCTGAGGCAGCAGAGAGTAGCTCTTTCAGCTGTAACTGATATCTGTGATCTTGCACATGCCCTCCGTTATTTTACAAAGGTCATGTATAGACAGTGGGGTGAGATGGTGGGACTCATTGACTGGGGATTGTCCATGCTAGAGCATGTGGTGGGAAGTGGTGCAACAGCAACGTGGATGTAGGCCAGCAACACCAATAGCTGTAGGTCGACATGGACATGCAAGGACACCAAGCCACTCTTGTAGTGGCTGCTGTCCACACCACACCACAGCAGGCCATGTGCAAATGGCCTTGGCCAGTCCCAGGAGGGACCTGTTTTCAGCGGACATATGTCATTATCAGGGGAGAGTACCATATCAAGACTTGTACCAGGACG
>NC_056736.1:496030000-496150000 GCF_019279795.1 Protopterus annectens | reverse complement strand
TGGGATATGTACCAGGTTACCATGGTGTAATGACAGTATACCAGGCAACCACACCCCACTGTGGATATTGTATGCACTGGAATCCATGATGACAATCTGACATACCCACCATCATACACTGACCAGGACTGCAATACAACCCTTTGTCCATCCCAAGAGGGCTACTACAGGGATATGCATCTAATGCACATGGCACAGGCATAGTAGTGTGATGCATTGTCATGCCTCTGTTATGGGCAGCAACATCACTATCCCTAATACTGAGTGGCAATGCATATTGTAATAGGAGTATGTGGCCTCGAAATGCTGTTACCTACATATATACACACATGCACACATACACACACTTGCCAGAACTCAGTGTGTATGTCATGCCTATTAACCCATTTGTACAACAGTGTTCTGCTGGTATTGCAAGGCCCAGGTAGCCTTTAGGGAGAGGAGCATAACAAGGTGCATATAATGTCTGGTACAGCAGCAGCCACATCTAACTATGGCAGTGGGTGGTGCGGTGGGTGTGAAAGAACTCAGGGTATTCCCAACTACAGATCTACAAACACACAGACACTGATATTCTCAGTAATGCACATGTACACAGTTGGCAGTACTGGGGTGCATTGGTGCAGGTGTTCATAGGTGTATACCAGGATATTGTCCATGGACAGATGGGAAGTATAGGGGATGTGAGTACAGTGGTACCATGCCACCTGCCATGTGCCAGCAGGCCATCTATCAAGAGACACCACTGTGGTGACTGTCAGGGTGAAAATGACATGCATCAGCCAATCATCTGGGTGTCTCCTGCAGAGGGCCGGTGAGGTGCTCCAGTTGACATTTATACAACATGTATTACATAACATGGTTAGTGTCTGTCTTTGAGACCTTTACCCAAGCATGTTTTGTTGACTGTGGTAGTGTAGTTGAGGTATCCATGGCATGTGATGCATACAGGGTATTGAGTCATATCTGTGGCATTTATAACACAGCTGGGCAGACATGTCAGTGTCTGTCAAGCATAGATTGCCTGTAATTATCCAAGATGGATACCTGACACCTACACATCTGTACAGAGGACTGACAGACATCAGCTCACCAACTAGCTATGCATTAGGATGAATGTGTTGACAGATAGACATCTGACACCAATAGGTATGCCATTACTGCATGATGGCAGCCCTCACTGATGTGCTATACACACAGTAGTCTACAGTTATTTTCCATATGTCAGATCATTATCCAGTAGGAAATATTTAATGAGACACAGCTCACTCACCAGGAACCCGACAGTGAGGACTCAGAGTCCATCTTTGCATGCAAGGGTGTTTGTTTCCAGTACTACAATTAGCAATCTACTCTTACTTGCGAAAGCATTGTCAACACTAGTAACGTAATGATACACCACATGCCAGTGTGACTGCATATAACCTGGGATACTACCCATGTATATAACACATTCACATGGATAAGTGTGTTATACAAATCATATATACTCAAGTGTCCCCGACAATAGAATCACACCTCTTGCAACTGTAATGACAGCACATAGATGCATGTTATGTACATGGCATTACATACACTTATTACAGATGTCATTACCCTGCTATGTTATCTGACTGGAATGTGAACACTGGTTACCAGGGCTGAGTTGTGCTTAGCAGGTGTCAGCATTGCTGCAATATAACAGCTAACCAAATTTGCGGACTGTTAAGCGAAGCCTACATGGTGTAAGCACTCGTACATTTAACCATATCTTAGCACAGCTTAGCTTCGTGCAAACCCGCGCAAACATGCTCAAAACTGCCTTAACCACTCTGTATCCAGCAGCCCTTGTTCTGCCCAGCAAAAAAATCAACAGCCCTTGCAGGTTTTGAACCCAGGACCCTGTACACTATAGTCACAACAGTTAACTACTATGCCATGACAGCTGTGAAGACAGTTGTTGTTTTTCCAATATATCTGTCAGTACACATATTGAATAGTATTGAACAATTGCTGTGACTTCTACAATTGTGTAGTATTTGTTAGTGATATTACTGTTGCATCACATATGTTGATATAGATAAATATACACATATCAGATACATACAGTGTAATACATCTGGGAAGGTATACACAACAGTAATGTTTACACATGACTAGGATATGGATATATACATATACATATGTAGATATATGTGTACATGTACATACACATATATATTCATACATATGTTTTTATATACATCTGTATAATGCATCATATATATGGCCATATATAGATCTCTGTAAATATGTGTATATATGTATATATATATATATATATATATATATATATATGTATATACATGTATGTATATATATATATATATATATATATATATATATATATATATATATATGTATATACATGTATGTATATATATATATATATATATATATATATATATATATGTATTTATGTTGATATATATGTAGATATCTATAACTATATGTGCATATATATATATATATATATATATATATATATATATATATATATATATACATATATATATCTGTATATGTGTAGACATATATGTATGTAGATATGTGTATGTGTATATATCTATACAGTTATATGGATATACATATATATATATATATATATATATATATATATATATATATATATATATATGTATATATATGTTTACCATATGTCCAGACCATGGAGTGGACTCATACCTCAGCACCAATAGTTTCAACCTCTTAGTGCAAGGGGATGTCATGTATGTATTGCAAGTATTTATGTAGACTGTTGCTACTGTAACATGGTTTGTCTTAACTGAATGTCATGTGTGGGAAGTCACATCTGCTATTGACATGTACGCCATCAGTTACTGACAGACATCCTTAGGTCATCATAGTACAGTACCACTGATATCACAGTAATGGTCCTGTGGAATACAACAGAGATATGATTAATAAATGTGGACAGTGTGACACACTCTGGTCAGTCCAAAGGTATACACAGAACCCCTTAGTGCAAGACATGTGGGCCAAACTTGACAATGTGGATGTTAACAGCCATGTAAATGGGTATATCACGTAAATACTGTACTACATATGCCCACACAGTTTATGCATTCGCATATTCCTTTCTGTCCTGACATATAATAACCAGTGGTGCAGAGGTCACATGGCCACATACTACCCACTAATTTGTGACATACATCTATACAGCATCCCACTGCTTTGTCAGAAATACATGACAGTTATGGTGGCCCGGCAGTAGTACATCTGACAAATATCTGGACATAACATCACACTGGGTAAGTACACTGAGCTACTAGGCATGTCACAAAGCACTGTGCAAACTACAGGCAGACTGCCACAACACTGGCCTACATTTCTTATTGGGGAATACACATATACCTGCAAATATAGCAGGCTGTATAGGCATGTCACAGCACAGAGTAGCAGACACCTCTGTGAAAGTGCATACCACCAACCAATGTAAACACAGCCACAGCCACATATGGTAAGTGAGCTTAATATTACAGTATATGGACTGTCTGATCAACACCATCCTCATATGTGCCACTCACACACTAACCCTACATATACTGGGCCACTACACAGTGTAGTCCGATGCCTGTCTGTGCTATGGGACATGTGTGTGTTTGGCCATACAAACATGTAAGCTGATAGGGTACCATACACTGGAGATAGAACAAGACCAAGAACAATGACATCTACCACAGTCTGTACACAGGCCAATGTACATATTCGCAATACAAACACTGTCAACAATCACCATAAATACACAGACCTCAGTACTGTACTTACAACCATGGAATGGCCAGGTTATTTCCTCAAATATAACCCCTACTATACATAACATGTCTAGCAGTCTGATATCTCACTGGCTTGTTATCAGGTATGATGTCAATAAATAATGGTGTACAGAACATATGCACCTCTTACTGCATGACATATGTACAAAGGTTGACAGAGTTGTGGCTGGAGGCACAAACACAGGGCCAATATTGACATGTTGCTGTGATAACCTCATACATTTACTGTTGTAACAGGGTTTGTTGTGACATATGTCCTACAAGGGATATGAAGTCAGTAACTCTCATGTCTTTTACCATGTACTGACTGCAATCCTCAGACTATGCTTCTGCAGTTCTATGATAGGTGATTTGTGAATAACACAAGGCACATAAGACTCCAAACAGTGGCCAGTCTGCAGATAACCCTACAGGTGAGAGTTTCCTCAAACACATAACACCGTCATGACAGGTATTAAATCATATAGATTAGCCATATCCACACAAGCCCTGTTAAACCAACATTACTCCAAATGCAGAAGAGCAACACTTACATTCTGTATTCATATCTGGAACATCCCTCTCCGGTTTGTTGGCCTGTCTTCACAGTGTATGTTGTTAGAGGTATATCCCACTACCATCGGTTTGCCAAACACCGACACGAAGTCCTGCTCACAGTTAATGAAAAGGGCCAACACCCACATGATGTTCCTAGTTATAGGAGTGTGTTTCCATGCAATTGGCTATGGGAATGTTACCACAGCTGTTCCACATGCAATCAGCTGGTGGGGGACTGCAATTTGTGCAGAGGCCATCAGCTGATCATGAGCTTCACTTAGAAAACACAAGCTGCTGCCTAAGTAAAGCAGGTGTACTTCTTCACATTCACCAGAGAGGGAGTGAGAGAGACAAACAGAGACAAAGTAAGACACGGAGGGGGTGAGTGAGTAAAAGCTAAGCATGTTTGTGTCACACACTTACCAGTACAGGGTTTCAAATCCCTGCCTGACTATGTATTTCTATTACATGCCAATGCAGTTATTGCATGTGCAACAGAGCTTACATGTGGGGGAGCTGTCCACAGGTATATTTGATGCTGAGTGACATCAGCAACAGTGCTAAAGGAGGGATAAGGTAGGTGTAGTACATGTGCCTGTCCACAAGAACATGTGTCAAGGTTGCCACAGCCACACTATCTCAGGGACTCACACACATTATCACAGTTGGCAGGGTCAAGATTAGACTTCCTAACTAGCTAGTTTACCACAATACAGTAATATGCAGGTTTCACATACACCACAGGGGTTATCAGGCTGATATATGGGCAAAGGGGATGTCAAGATGTCTGACATCAGAAGGAATGCTTCAGTAGGCTGAAGAAAGGTGTAGGGAGTGTGAATGGCATCCAAATTATTATACTCCATACACACAGACAGAGGTTTTTCGGTACTGACATACATGGGTGCATAGCTTCAAAGGTGTGTAGTGGTTGACTGTGCCAGTAGGCTGTACAAGTTTAGGTAAAGTGTATGCCCTGGCATCAGGCCACTTGACAATTGTCTACAGTGTGGCTCAGGGGCTTAATGTCTGGATTGGCCCACACAAGTGGGCTTTGTATTTATCATCCAGTCATCTGGGTTATTATTGTGGGTGGCCAGTGCTGTGCAATGCTTGCCAGGTATGTGTTCTATATTCCATAACATGGACAGTGTCTGGGATGTGCACATGTCCCACATGCATGTTCTGTGACATGTGGAAATGTACCTGGGGTGTCTGGGGCATGTTGTGTATACAGATTGTTATCTTCCGATGTACCATTCCTGACCTCATGTGGTGAGAACTGGCAATGGACAACAGGGTGTCCCTGCACCTACATTGACAGAATGATACAGGTATTCACTGGTGTCAGTGGCATCTTTCCCAACAGGGCATGTGTATAAGGCATGGTATGTCCTTTGTGGGTTACATTTGCTAGCTCTATAGTTGTTGCAGGTGTCCAGTGGGGAACATAGCGATGGAGCACTTTATGCAATGATTTGCCTATTGTAGGGATGGGACAGGGTGCCATGTCCTCCGTAGACTACTGCAATCACACCATGGTTACTATATGTGGGCAATATTCAGGGAACTACCAACATAGTGGTTGTTGCCTAGCCAAGTGTGTTTGTGTATGAGACATGGGTGTAGAGTGTTCTCTGGGTAATACAAGGGTTACCTACATTGTTCCCCAAGCCATGATGTCACATGTAGGGTTATGGATTATCTACCTCAGCCTTTCTGCTGTTTGACATCTGTTATCCTTGTAAGGTGGACATTGGGACATATAATAGGCTCACCATATAAGAAATTTGCAAAACCTGCTCCACAATGAGTCCTGCTATTACACATTCGCAGCTACCTCCACCCAAGATATGTATGACAAACACACACACACACACACACACACACACACACACACACACACACACACACACACACACCCCAAGTCTCACACTTGCCATGCCTCTGATTAGAACTTCTACTTAACTAGTACATCACACTACAGCATTGCACAGTTATAGCATGAGTAGGCTACTCCTTCCCCAAAGGTAAATATCAAAGTAAATGACAGCAGGCTTGCCAAAGTAGGACACTGGAAGTTGTAGTGACTGTGAATGGCCTCACAAGCATTGATCTCTACACAGACAAACAAACACACAAAGTTTTACAGTTGCCATGTTTGGGATTAGAACTCCTACCTAACTTGTACATCACATTACAACATTATGCATTTATAGCATGCTCCATGGCGATTGGGCTATTTCTTCCCCAAAGGTGTATTTCAAAATGAATGACATCAGCAGGCTTGCCAAAGTAGGACAATAGAAGTGGTAGTGACTGTGAATGGCCTCAAAGGCATTGATCCCTACACAGACAAACAAGCACACAAAGTTTTACAGTTGCTATGTCTGGGATTAGAACTTCTACGTAACTAGTATATTGTACTACAGCATTATGCAGTTATAGCACATTCCAAGGAGCTTATTGGGCTACATTTTCCCCAAAGGTGTATTTCAAAGTGAATGACATCAGCAGCCCTGCCAAAGTAGGGCATTGGAAATTGTAGTGAGTGTGAATGGCCTCAAAAGCATTGATCCCTACACAGACAAACATACACACACAGAGTTTCACAATTGCCATGTCTGGGATTAGAAATCCTACCTAACTAGTACATCACACTACAGTGTTACTCAGTTGTAGGATGTGCCAAATAGCTTAGTGGGCCACTTCTTCCCCAAAGGTGTATTTCAAAGTGAATGACATCAGCAGCCCTGCCAAAGTAGGGCAATGGAAATTGTAGTGAGTGAGAATGGCCTTAAAAGCATTTATTCTTACACAGACATACACACAAAGTTCTACAGTTGCCATGTCTGGGAATAATCCTACCTAATTAGTACATCACACTACATCACGCAGTTATAGGGCAAGCCACAGAGCTTACTGGGCTACTTTTTCCCCAAAGGTGTATTTCAAAATGAATGACATCAGCAGGCTTGCCAAAGTAGGGCAATGGAAGTTGTAGTGACTGTGAATGGCCTCAAAAGCATTGATCCCTACACAGACAAACAAGCACACAAAGTTTTCCAGTTGCCATGTCCAGGATAAGAACTCTTACCTAATTTTTTACATCACACTACAGCATTATGCAGTTATAGCGCATGCCATGGAGATTATTGGGCTACTTCTTCCCCAAATGTGTATTTCAAAGTGAATGACATTATCAGGCTTTCCACATTAGGGCAACAGAAGTTGTAGTGACTTTGAATGGCCTCAAAAACATTAATCCCTACACAGACAAACACACAAAGTTTTACCGTTGTTATGTCTGGGATTAGAACTCCTGCCTAACTAGTGCATCACACTGCAGCATTATGCAGTTATAGCATGCACCATTGAGCTTATTGGGCCACTTTTTCACCAAAGGTGTATTTCAAAGTGAAATATATTAGCAGCCCTGCCAAAGTAGGGCAATGGAAATTGTAGTGAGTGTGAATGGTCTCAAAACATTGATCCCTACACAGACAAACACACACACACACAGTGTTTCACAATTGCCATGCCTAGGATTAGAACTCCTACCTAACTAGGACATCACACTATAGCATTATGCAGTTATAGGATGTGCCACAGAGATTAGTGGGATACTATTTTCCCAAAGGTGTATTTCAAAGTGAATGACATCAGCAGCCATGCCAAAGTAGGGCAATGGAAATTGTAGTGAGTGTGAATAACCTCAAAAGCATTTATTCCTACACAGACAAACACGCAAAGTTCTACAGCTGCCATGTCTGGAAATAGAACTCAAACCTAATTAGTACATCAAACTACATCATTACACATTTATAGGATGTGCCATGGAGCTTATGGGGCTACATTTTTACCAAAGGTGTATTTCAAAGTGAATGACATCAGCAGTCCTGCCAAAGTAGGGCAATGGATATTGTAGTGAGTGTGACTGGCCTCAAAAGTATTGATCCCTATACAGACAAACACACACACAAAATTCTACAGTTATCATGTCTGGGAATAGAATGCCTACCTAACTAGTACATTACCCTACAACATTACACAGTTATAGGATGCACCATGGAACTTACTGGGCTATTTATTCCCTAAAGGTGTATTTCAAAGTGAATTATGTCAGCATCCCTGCCAATGTAGGGCATTGGAAATTGTAGTGAATGTGAATGGCCTCAAAAGCATTGATCCCTACACAGACAGGCACACACACACAGTTGCCATGTTTGGGATTAGAACTCATACCTAACTAGTACATCACACTACAACATTACACAGTTATAGCATGTGCGCCAGAGCTTGCAGCACTACTCTTTTCCCAAAGGTGTATTTCAAGTTGAAGACATCAGCAGGCTTGCCATAGTAGGGCAATAGGGAGAACCGTGTGTGTGCATGGGCCATAACCCATTCATCTGGAAGCAGACATACAACACTCAGAAACACACAGGTTTATATTTCACAGGTACGTGTATACAACTGCTAGATGAATACTGACTTGTACAGTCATGTTACACAGTTATCACAAGCACCACAGACACTATAGTGCTGAGGGATACCAGAAGCAAATGTCTACAGTGATTGACATTTGCACATCATGTGGTTTTAGCCAACTGGATGTGTGCTAAGTAGGACAGGCCTCATGATGTGAGGCTCTTTGTTACTGTCTGTCACTCTCTTCCACACATCTATGAATGTGCAATTTTGGCCTATTAAAATGTGTTGCCCTTGGATATATGTGTGTATTCCTATTCAATGTGTGTGGAAAGCATGACTGGTGTGTAATGAGGAGTGTGTGCACAAGCATCTGTGACGGTGAGATATGTATAGTCCACTGTTGTTTCCAGACATGGGCTTCAGTTCTGTAAGTGTGGGAACATGCCCAGTATGACCTTTCAATATTTTGTTGTCATACATGTGCTGTAAGTGTGGGAACATGCCCAGCATGACCTTTCAATATTTTGTTGTCATACATGTGGGAGTATGCCCAGTATGACCTTTCAATATTTTGTTGTCATACATGGGCTTCACTTCTCTAAGTGTGGGAGCATGACCAGTATGGCCTTCTGTATTAAATGTGTGAATCCATTCCAGGTAGGTTGTACTCCAGTGCAGGCTTTTGTGTTCTACACCTACAGCTAGTAACCTATTTCTGCAGGACATCTGTAGATCGGTTGACAATATGGGGTCAAAATGGGCAAAGGATAGTGGGTTACTGTAGGTAATTGTGTCTGTGCTGCTTCAACTACATTGTCTTGGTGTTAGCAGAGATATTCACACATATGCACTGTTTTACACTGTAATGTTTTATGTCATCAAGTACTGTCAGGTATACATATTTGCTTGCAGTAATTTCCTGGGGAACACAGGGTGAATGCAGCTGTGCCAATATTGTGGTCTGCAGCCTACATATTCTAGCACAGTCATGCCAGTCTGGAGGGGAAGCTGCAGACATTTGCTGATGGGTCTGTGTAAATGATTCAGCACCTTGGTACAGTGGTGGCTGAGGATCCCATGATTGTACATCCATTGACATGACAGTATTGCCATATCCTGCTGTGGCCATACCTCACAGCTGTACAGATTCACACAGGTTACCCAAAGGCAGGGGTCATATTTCTGGACATTACCCCTTCACATTGTGGTTTAGGAGCAGGTTTGTAGCCACCCATTGCTGTGTTTGCAGGCAGGGGTAGTATGTGCACACTGCTGTGTTTCAGACTTCACACACTCCATGCCATCCATTCTCCTACCCCCCATTATTCTATCATTTTCCAAACATTATGCAAACATTATCTGATAAGTCCCCTATAGTTATCACCTCATCCCATGAGTAATTTGGTGTTGTTCCATAGTTTATGCAGTAGGACATGGTAGACATGTTACAGGGATTTGTCAACATGGCCTTGCATTTGGGTTCTGTGGACTGTGTTATGTTGTTATTTGGGAGTCCATGACATGACATACATTTGCAGTGAGGGTGAGACACAGGCCTTTGGCACAAGACTGTAGGGCATTTGGAAGTGATGCAGGCCAGCTGTAGCAGGCCATTGCATTGTGTCACTCTTACAGTCCTAGACTGCAAGACACTAGATTCCCTTGGGGTGACAAGATAGGTGTGCAAGATGTTAATGCCAATACTTTCTGTCATTATTGACCAGTGTTGTGGATGCTGGCAGGTTGCTGCTTACAGCTAGGGACACACCTGCATGGGGCACCTCTTCTACATGCTGCATTCTTTGGCTATTGCCATACAGAGGTTGGGTTCATATTATACTCATTCCCAACAGCAGGGATAAGACCTGTGATGTACCGGTGGGTGATGGTGGAGTGAGCTGGGTGGATGTATGCTATGGACACTACTTGCATCTGACTCACAGATATGCATGGGGCATTCCACTTATGCTGGCTTGTGCAGGGACACCAGCAGTTTCTCAATACTTCATACCTGTGACCTTTGTGATCTGCCAGTGTTAGGCCAGACAAAATTCCATACTACAAACCCAACTAATGTGCTGCTAACCTGTATGTACAAGTCCAAAGGTGTGTCCATTTGATAGTAGCATATTATACACTGTTTGTCTGGGGTACTTCCACCAGTGTACTGTTTGTATGTCTGGGCCCACATTCATGCCACACCCATCTTTCAGATAGTGATAGATATTACATCCAAACATTTACTATGGCTTACTGCTGGAAGGTGTTTTGCTGGGATGCATTGTGTTTGGGACTGCAGTTGTGAGAACTTGGCCCTGTCACTGGCAGTACTGACCAATGGCCACCAGGACAAACCTCACCATGCCTATATACTGACAACTCTCACACAGTATACAACACACACAGCCCTGCATATTGTACACATGCTACAATCTATCCAGCTACTTTGGCTGGCTCAGGTGATCTGTGCTCCACTATTATTATACCTACACATACGTGTTACTACATTTCTACCTAGGATTGTGTGGGTGGGGCACACCTGACACTTGTATATATTTGCTATGACTGTACTGGTATTTCAGGTACCCCATTTCATTCTGTATTCTGACCCATCATGCAGACTAGAGGCATATCAGTATACTACAGTTCTTAGGTTTGATTGACCTACATTTCAGTTTCAGATTTCTTACCCTTGAGAACTAACATCCCACTGCCTGACCTGTTGTAGTCTATCTGTGTAGGTCTGGAGAGGGGATGTTCTCCATAGCCATCAATCAGAGGCCTTAGCACAGCCTTTGTTTGTGTTTGTCTATGCCTGTCCTGCTGGCTAAAACTGTTGTTGGGTATGTGAGCCTCCCTGACTGGCATGTGTGTGTCCTATGGACACACAGTTGGCCCACAACATTTCCTGCAGTGAGTTTTGTCACCTTGTCTAGTACTGGCTACTATGGTGAGACCAGTATTTGTTACAAATTTCCTGCTGCCACTATAGGTGTCTACTATCTGCTGGCATCCCATTCAGCCACTCGATTCCCTTGCATGCTCACATCCATACCACAGATACAAGTAACAAACATACTACTCCATTCAGCAATTGATAGGGAGAGTGACTTACCTTGTGGGTGTGCCAGTATTGAGGATGATGCTGGAGGGCTGACTATGTCGGATGCACATAGTACACTCCCTATACATGGTTAAGCACAGGTAGTGTCATATTTGGCATCCCTTTTACTGTATGTGTGAGTCAGAGAGAGGTGTCATTCCCTGGGTTCCCACCATGTCAGTGTATGCGCTATGCTTTGCCTCTTTGCCAAGGCCTGGGCATACTGGGCATGCCTCCTTCTGCCTACGAGAACAGGCTCAGGTTGTTCCTCCTCTGAGTCACTCTGTGCCTGTGCAGGCCTTGGCAATGGTGGGGGGCTGTGTGGCCCTGCCCCATGCTGTTCCTGCTGCAGCTGCTTCCATAGGATCATATTGTGTAGCATGGCACATACGATGACAATTTGGGTACATGTAGCTGGTGAGTACTGCAAGGCTCCACTAGATATGTCCAGGCACTGAAACTGTGACTTGAGCATCCCAAGCACATGCTCTATTATGATTCTGGTCTGTGCATGTGCCTCATTATGGAGTTCTTGTTCATGTGTATGTGTATTTCTGATGGGTGTCATCAGCCACGGCTCCAGTTCATAACCAGCATCCCCCACTAGGTGGCCATAAGGGATGTCCCTATGGGCAAATCTCTGGTACAACTGCATCATATGCCAGATGTGGGAGTCATGATAGCTTCCAGGGCAGCCAGCAAACACATTCATTATAATGCACTGGGCATCGCACATGACCTGGCAGTTGATGGAGTGGAAGCCCTTGCGGTTGATGTAGACCCTACCCTGCTCACCGGGTGGTGCATGCAGTCCATAACACCCACTACCTCAGGGTAATCTGTTATTTGGTGGAAGAGATGCGTATTGCTGGTCAACGCCTCACGGCTGTTGTGGAAATATACATGCTCACTGGCATGTGCTGACATGGCATCCAGAAACTGGTGGAGTACCCTGCATGCTCATGCCTGTGAGATCCCCATGATATCCCCAGTTGGCCTTTGGAAGGTACCTGTGGCTAGTATTCTTAGGCCTACACATACCTTTGTGTCCACTGAGATGGGTTCTCCTCTGTTGGTTCAGTGTGTGAGGTGTGGCCAGCACAGCTCAACAATTTACTGTAGGAGGTCCCTGTCTACCCTATAGTGCTCCATTATCTCCAGCTCATGTAGCCCCTGGTAGGGTACCCTGGGTCTGTACACTCTTATCCTTCTCCTTCTCCTCACTGTGGGTTGGTCATCTGCATTCACATCCTCACCACCATCAGACTCTTCTACATGTTGATTTATCAGAGCTGCTAAACCCCCTATCATTTTGTTGCTTGCGTTTGGTAAAATTTCCCCACTTGTGTACAACAGTGGTGTAGAGTTTGTGGGAAAACCAGAGGGAAAGGAGTTTGCATAGTTTATAGTTGTGTGCTGGGCTTGGCTGCTGCCTGTGTAATTGGTTGATTCTGATACAGTTCACCTGCCAGCTATGCTAGTTCTCCTTGATTACCTTCCTACTACTGTTTTCCCTTCCCATTGCCTTCCTGTTTAAGTCCAGGGGTGCACCATGCAAACACAGTGCTCAGATGTGCATGGAGCTGCTATTTCCTGGTTTACTTTTTTTATTTCCCTTTAAAACAGTGTGCATGGCATGCACACCTGCTTAGGCAATGTAAAGAGTGCTTGGCCGCTTCAGAGACACACCCTTGCTTATCTCTGCTAAGATAAGGGCATACCCGAGCCACAGGGCTCCAATAAGCATATAGTATGCCTGACATACTCCTCTATGATGTCAGCTAGCTCTTAGGCTTGCACCATGGTTTTCCTGCACCTACATGGTTGGGTGCGGGCTAGCCATGAGGAGGAATCTTGGATTCAGTATCATTTTCCTCATTTGCATAGGATTGCCTGCTAATGTCTAGTTACAAGTCTGACACTGAGCCTTCGTCCTTAGCAATCACTGTTCACTGGCCATGTTGTCTTCTGCCTGTCATTGAGTATAATGGCAAAATTGTGATTTTGGATAGAAAGCTTTTTTCGGCTTTTTTTTTTTATTTTCGAGCCGATCCCATTTGAGCACCACTGCCCTATGCTTAAACAGCCGAAATCAGCCAAGAAAAATAAAAGTTATTTATTTATTTTTTTTATTTTTGCAGCTATTTTTCATGCTAATGGCCATATATTTGGTCATTGGCATGCTTTACATGTTATATACACCCCTTATTTGGAGCTGTCATGGCTCCGTTCTGTAGTTTGCAGAAATGTACTCGGTTACTAACTGAGTACATTTCTGCAGATTACACTAGTCCTGCATGGCCAGCTGCCAGCTTCCTGGATCACAGATTCACCTCATTTGCATGGTTTTCACCTGCAAACAGGGTAATTTGCATACAGGAGCTGTGTCCGTGCAGGAATAGTGCAGGAGTGCTCGTGCACATCCCAGGAGCTTGTTCCTGGATCTCTTGGTGGCCATATTGCCTCCAGCAGCTCCTGCACTATTCCTGCTCACAGTGCAGAGCTTGCTGAATCCCGGGGTCAGTGTGTGTTTTAAATGGGAAGTTTGGATCAATGATAAACCCTGAAAACAGGAAACAGAATCAAACTGAGCAGGTAAAGCTGGTTCAATAACAAATTCAAAAACAGCAAGTTAAACAAAAGAACCAGCTAACACAGCACTGTAAAAAAACACTTGTTTAATCTAAAAAAACTTTTTAAATCTAAAAAATAAAAATAGTTAAAAATATATAACAGATAAGCGCTTTCACACAAAATGTACTTCATCAGATCAGAGATGCTAACTTTGTAAAGGAGTGATCTGATGTTAAACAGATGGTGTCAGTGTAGAAAGGAATTTTTAAGAGCGTAGGTCTTCTGTAAGACTATTAATAAAAAGAGAGGTAAACAGTGACCTCAACACTGACCCTGAAGTACACAACGTTGAGAGTACCCCCTTCTGAATCTGAAGATTCCACATGTACCTGATGCTTTCTGTTAAAGTGATTACTGACAAGCCATGATACTTTATTGCTACTGAAATTTAGCTTTTCTACCTTTGCAAGAAAAATAGATTTGTTTAATGCTCTAAATGCTCTAATCATGTCTATAAACACAACCCTTGTAAGCTGTATGTTAGTCAGATTGTTATAGACTTTACAAGGTCATTATGGTGATGAAGCTTACAGAAACCATGTTGGCCATCACATAATAAGCTGTAACAAATTATGTGCTCAAAAATTTGAGACTAGATTAATTTTTCAATGTTTGTAATAGGGCATAAATTAACTGTAGGTCTGAATTCCTACGTTACTGATGTTGATTTAACCTTGGGCAAATATACTGTGTTTGTGTGCTTAAAAGGTGCAGGAACTGTTCCAGTGGGCAAAATAAGGTTGAAAAGATATGCCAAGGGCTCCGGTATTAGTGTGCTGCTACTTTTAAAAAGGCTAGTTGTATAACACTAAATTTAGTTTTGAGTTCATGCCAAATGTCTCATTTATGAAATTATACACATAGAAAATAAAAGGTAACTGAGCTGATACGCCTTGCCAGTACCCACCCATAGACCTTACCTTCATTTTCAAAAAGCAATAGGCCAGTCATAGCAGGGGTGAAATTTGAGAGCATTCATCCAATTGTCAAAGTCTTTTGAAAGTTGGCTACACAATTTTCACTTCCTACTAACTGCCAAAAAGCTAAATTACTTCTCTTTTTTCAAAACCCCAATTTTAATAAAAAAAAAACTTTAAAATTTCTTCCTTGAATAATACCATGACTGAAGTTAGCCCACATTCAAAACTACTTGACATGATAATCAACAACGATCTTAAATTTAATTTATATAGCCACAACAGTATCAAGAGAACACATTGAAAACTAGGGCCTACATAGAGTAGAGAAATTCCTTACAACCTCTGCCAAGGTAATTCTAGCTACCATTTACTTCTTACACTCTCTCCTATATGTATCACCTATTATGACCAACCTACAAGCTTAACTTAGTTCTAAACTTGAACAGTGCTATAAAAAAGTTGCCAGATTTGCTTGTAACAAACTTTAACTGATCTAACACTATTTAGCACTAAAAACCTTTAAATGGCTTATGCTTCCTCACCACCTACCTTATACCCAGCTCACCTTAACCCATCAAATTATCCATACCCCATCCGCTTGCCCAGTAATTAGATCTCTACTCCAATGCTGTCTTCCAAACCGTCCCCTTTGATCATATAATAAACAACTCTTTACCTACAAACCAGAAAGGTATTGTTCTTCTTAAATTACTATACCTACTTCTAATTAGTGCCACCAAATTACTATTCTGTCACTACTTCTCTGTTAACACTCACATTTGCTTATCTTCTCTAATACCTACCTCACTCTATTGTATTTTTAAATTACTCCTACCTATCTTATACATCACCCTTCTATCTATAAAGTACCAGTACAAGGCTTTCAAATTTAATGTTTGTGAATATCAATATAATTTTTTTATACCGATCGTTATGCTGTGTATTCACTGAAACTGCATAATAAAATTAGTTATTGTAAATATTGACTGCATTAAATATGATACCTTGAAACGTTTCTCTCCAGACGTTCAATGGAAAGGGCACCCAAACCCAGTCAAACTTTTCCAGTAAGCAAATGTCAATAAGTAACTAAATAAATTTGTTTTTAAAGGAATATAGTGTGCCATATTACTTAATGTGGAATGGAAGTTTGTTCAAGAGATGCGGAGAATCATTTTGTGATCAATCTGTCTCTTCACCATGACTTATTTATTTGCTGAAGTGGGTTCAGCTCTCTGGTTCTAGTTTTGCTGGACCTAAGGTGATAGGTACTTCGCTGTATTTAGGGATATCATGTTTAATGGGGTTAATCTGCTCAGTTTGTAGCAAGTCATGTTTCAGATGTTTATATTAAGTAACAGTACACCCCACTTTGTTCTCAGACCAAATATCTTGTCTGTGTGGATTAAGTAATAGTATTGAATTAACTCTAAGAGACAGAGGTCATCCTTAAGCCATGATTATATGTGAGCTAAAATATATGCTCATTCCATAATTAATTATGCTTCTTCTTGATACCATTTGATGTTTATGCTGTTAAGTTGTACAGTGCCATTTCTAAACCCTTTGATTGAATTCTAATAGCCTTGTGATTTATTGAGGGTGGGCTAGGATTGAGGTGCCTGTCATCTGATAGGATCATTTTTAATCTGAATTTGTAAAGTATAGTTATTAATTTTCTGCAGGTAAGCAGTAGTCTTAGATAGTTTGGGGAAACTGAATTTGTGTAAGGAGTTATTTCTAAGTGGCAGATATGCAACGTGTACTACCAGTGGTAGATTTAACTGATATTTTCAATTCTAGTTCATGAAACAATTGTGAAACACTAAAACTGTAAATTAAAGCTGAGGTTTATATTACACAATCCTTAGAATAATTTATAGGAGTAACCCTAACTCTGCATGTTATCTTAGAGAAACCTTTTCTCTAACACAACCACTGCACATGAGAGTCACACACAAACACATGCCCCACCATACATGCACAACACCAAATCTATGTCTGTCCCCCAGATTTACTAATCTTCCATGCAGGAATAGCTTAGTCCTGCACAGAAGCGGCCATTTAGGAGCAGGATGGCAGCGCACCATGCATAGTAATGAGGTGCTCTGCCTGAGCTCCTAATCTTACATGGAGCGTGTAAAACTGCAGGGGGCGTGTCTGAGAGCAGAGCTCTCAGAATATACATGCCCCGACAATGAAGAACAGCTGAAAGGGCTAAGAAATGAGCAAGACCGCTCATAGGTGTCTGCATATCCCCACCAACAGTCCCCACCCCATGTACAACAGCAAGTATATAGAAATAAAATAAACAAACCATTTTACTTTTTTTTAAAACTCCGATTAAAGCTAACCATAGGTGCACAGATGTGCCCAATGCCTAGCTTCGATTAATGCAGCTTAAATGGCAGAAGATGATAACAAGGAAAATATATGCAAATGAAGCAGCATAGCAATAGTGTAGTGGGCAGAGCATTCGCATTACGAGCAGGCATTCCCTGTTTGAGTCCCACTGCAGCACATTCCATGGCAAGGCATGTTATGACCAATATTTTTGGTGCATAACCCACTAAATAACATATATGTATGAAGTGGAGTACTGCAGTAAATGCACATGTGAGGTGTCAGTGTAATAATGAATAAAGCACTAGTAAGCAGGTATAAGCACCAATAAGCAGTAGTAAGCATATATAAGCACTAGTAAGCGGGTTTAAGCCCAATTGCATGGGGGTAAGCAATGCGCACACAGGTTAAGCAATTTTGAAGCTAACTCTCTGTAAGCATACATAACCGGAGGTTAGCATTGCTTACCCTCGTGCAAACCCACGCAAACCCGCTTACAAATGCTCAAAAGTGCCTTAATCACTCTGTATCCAATGGCCCTTGTTCTGCCCATCAACAAAATAAACAGCCTTGCAGGTCTTGAACACAGTACCCTATACACTATAGTCACAGTAGTTAACAACCAAGCCATCACAGAAAGACAGAAAAATGAGGTATCAGCAAGCAAGTCTTCACTATAGTAAAATAAAACTGTACCTGTGAAAGGAATCATTTTACAGACATATGTTCCATAAACCACTACATAACATAAATGTGTTAACTGGGGTACAGCAGTAAGCCCAGAAATCAGGTTTAATTATAATAGAGTGTTGAAGTCCTCAATAAAACACAAGGACCCCATACATGGATACCAGGCATACATATAAGATGTAATGAATAATAAATCAATGACAAAACGGAAATATAATGCAAAGTCAAATATAAGCAACTCTAAGCATTGCACAGGCCAGCTTAGAGGTGTAAGAAATGTATAGGCTAACTAACTCAATTTGCCCAGTGTTATATCCCTTTAAACAATGCCAACCATAGGTAAGCAGGTTTGCCCATATCTTACAGGAAATCAGCCCTACTTAAATCCAAGAGGTGGGAATACATCTCATAACTGGTTGTAGCTTCCCTTGTAGGCACTATGTCAGGAAGGGAGAAGGTGTGCGCTTTCGGGCACAGTGCTGGTGCATCCAGGAGTCCAGAGTCATGGCAGGACTCCTTGTCAAAGACCATGAACAGAGACTGCTGCAGGTCCAGTACCAGAGCTCCCAATATAAGGCAGATGCCTGGGACCATCTTGCCCATGACCTCACCAGTGCCACTGACATACTCAGAACTGTTGAGCAGGTCAGGCATCACTATGCTGACCTGAAGTGGCGTAAGGGGGATCACTTGGACCAGTGGATCCAAAAGGCTAGAATGGCAGGAGATGTTCCAGCTGTGTGTAAGTATCAGTCCACTACCTGTTTAATAATTGCTAGCTCATATATATCATGGATAGGCATGGCTAAATATTCCTCTTATGTCCTCCACAGCTGCAGTCGAACAGGCCGCAAACCAGGAGGCCCATGGTAGTCGCCTGGAGAGGTTGTGATGCGAGGCAGGTCAGTTATACTCTTGCATGTACTGTCATAGGAAATAAATCTAAAAGTATTAGTAAATTAACTACCTGTATAAAACCTGTATTGTTTAAGGCAAGTACTGAACACTGGAGAATATGTCAGGAAAAGACTCATATAGTATGCACGTAAATAAAAGCGTAGTAGCCTAACAATTAAGGTCAAACTGCTGGAATGCATGTGTATACTCTGGTATCATATGGTAATGTAGATTTGCATTCATGTAATAGTACTGTTGTAATAAGCACTGTTACCCACACTGCGCACCATAAATAGAATGTGTAGGAATGCCTGTATATGACTGGTGTAAACCGCAGAGGCCATTTAGTACAACTGAGAAACACATAGACTGAAAACAGGGAAAAGGCAGACAACAAAACCCGAATAGCACATGCAACTGAAATGTGAACTGTTGTTTTATTAGCACACACAACCATGGTTCAAATCCTACCAGTGGTAGTAGTCTGCATACAGAATCATACCCCACAACTGTACAGATATGTCCAGAATGTCCAGTAAAGTGGCCCATGTCTGTTGCCTGTCAACCTGTCCCCCTGGGAAATCAGTGGGATGATCCCAGATGTATAGGCAGCAAACAGGAAATACAACTGATTGACACACATCTATGAGAACAAAGCTGGCACACTAGCAACTCCCCAAAATCTTATGAGACTAAGAAGCCACGTATGTCTCATTTACACCCCCATCTTGTCAAGCAGTGGCCAGAGTGTGTAGAGTAACAGAGTGAGATGTATCTGCATAATAGTAATGTGGAATCTGGCACTGTGTCTGGCAACAATCAGGTAGTGCTAACAAACATTTCTCCCACAGGTCTGTCAGATAACAACACTGTGCCCAGAAATACAAGAATGATACCCACTACTTGTAGTGTTTACATTGGTATTGTATGGCATTGTGAGTGATGCAGCTGGTCTGACTAATGAGGTATTATGCATCACTGTCGCTCACATTGTCCTACAAAATATAACTGTCTAGGAAATCTGTATAAGAGTGTTGTAATACAAGGTCAGAATGCAAAAGCACAGGAGAATTATAGAACAGAAAGCAGATAGGAGATATACAGCAATATCTATATAGCACACACAACTCTGATGGACAGTGTTTAAGTTGTAGCAAACACAGCCATGGTCTGAATCCTGGGAGTGGAAGTAGGCTGCATACAGAATCATACCCCACAACTGTAAATAGGAGACCAGAATGTCCAGTATATGGGCCCATATCTGCTGCATGTCCCCCTGTCCTCCTGGTAAGTCTATGGGATGATCCCAGATGTTTAGCCAGCAAACAGAGAATACAAGTGATTGTCCAACATCTATGTGAACAAACCTGTCACTGTAGCAATTCTCGAAACTGTTAGGAGATTAATAAGCCAGGCATGTCCCATCTACACCTCCATGTTGTCAAGCTGTGACCAGAGTGTGTACAGTCACAGAGTGAGATGTATGTGCATAATATGAATATGTAATCTGGAACTTTGTGTGGCAACATTTAGGTAGTGCTAACAAACATTGCTCCCACAGGTATGTTGGAAACGAACACTGTGCTAAGAAACAAAAACCATCATACCTTGTACTGGTACTGTTTACTCTGGTATTGTAGGGAATTGTGAGTGTTGTAGTTTCTCTGAATAATAAAGTATCACTGATCACTGTCACTCACACTGTGTTACATAATATAACTGTGTAGGAAAGCATGTATATGTGTGTGTCAAGTCACTAAAGGTTGGAGTGGGCAATATTCTAGATATGTCCCGGTACACCTGCATGTGGTCAAGACATGGCCAGAGTCTGTGAAGAAAAAGTTGGGTAGCCATGTGCACAACATCAACCCGGAATTTGGGAATATGTGTAGAAACAGTTAATTAGTGTTAACATACATTCCCTCCACAGGTATACCAGGTAAGAGGTGTATACTGCAGGTAAAACCAGTTCATGTATAATGATGATGACAGCCATATCACTGTCCATAATAAGGCTATAGCGTAGGTTAGTAAGACTTGTAAGGTACAAAGAACAGCACTGACTAGGAAAGTAATGTGGACTACAGGAATGTACTAGTTGTTAATTGGCATGTTTCTCACCTCCCCCACCATATCTCCAACAATAAACAACATACCCACCCCAACCGGTATGTAATGACTCCAATATTCTGATAATGCCCTATTGTTTGATAAATATTTTAATTGTTCCCATGCATGTGCATATTGAATTATTATTATTTGTGGCATGGTGCCATCAATGTACCTGCATGTTGTTGTAATTACCAGTGTGGTCCCATATATGCATGTGTTCTGCTTGCTATGCAACTGTTCCATATCTGGTGTTTGGGATAATGGGAATATCTATGCATGCTGTTATACCTAACCCTGGAATGCATTGACTATTACTAATCCACATATGATGATAAACTGTAAACACTAGAGCACGTTTGGGAAGGCCGGCCCCAGCGGACCCACCTGTCCCACCTCAGCTGTCCATGGCACTGGGCACCAGCATGTCTGAGGCCCAACCCAGGACCTCCCTGTCCATTGGTCCTGTACAACCTTTGGGTGGAACTGCCTCAGGGGATGGGGCTTGCCCACCCCTGGTAGCGGATGCAGAGAGGAACCTGTCAACTGTCACCAGGTCCGGGTCGTGGTGCATAGTGAGCTCAACCAGCAGCTTGGTGATTTGCTACATCAGCTCAAGAGCCATGTGTTGTGACTAGAGGGTCAGGCTCACCCTGTGACAGCCCCCAGCACAGCCAACTTCAGGGCTGCAAAGGTGCAGTGGTGACTGCCCATGAGTGGGGACCTCAGTCACACTGTTTCCCCTAGGGGGCTCATTGGCTTCCGAATTCCCAACACCCCTCCCCATCAAGGTGTCTACCCCCCACATGTGTCACATACCACCCCTGTAAACGTCTTGTTTGTCTTGTCTGTTAACCTATCCAACCTACCTCCCCAAATATACCTACTATCCCTCCCCAACATCCCACTCTCACCTGAAAAAAAAGGGCAATCTGTTCCCCCCTCAAAAATCTTGCCCCGTACATAGCTGTCCATTTCGCACACATGTCCATTGGGCACATGTAATCTGGTCCAATCAGCATCATAACTTATTATTGTTGTCATCACCCCCTACCAGGGGTTTGAGCGCCCAAATCTACCTCCAAATTCAGTGTATATGCACAGCTGTTTCTATAGCAGAAATGGACAGCTATGGACCTTCCCCACACCCTTCCTGTATATCCCTAGCTATTTTCCCTACTGTCTTTCCATCTTTGTGCCCCTTTTTCACCACTTTCCAATCAACCCTTTTTTCTTTTCTTTTAAAGAAATTAGCTCTGGGGTAAGTAGGAGTAAGCACTTTTAAGCAGCAGTATGTGGGTTTAAGCCTGTTTGCATGGGGGTAGGCAATGCCTGCACTGGTTAAGCAATCTAGAATCTAACTGAGTCTAAGAAACTGTAACTGGAAGTTAGCAGTGCTTACCTTCGTGCAAACCTGCGCAAACCTGCTTACAACTGCTTAAAAGTGCCTTAATCACTCTGTATCCAATGGCTCTTGTTCTACCCAGCAACAAATTAAACAGCTTTTGCAAGGCTCGAAACCAGGACACTGCACACCATAGCCAAAGTGATTTACCACTAAGCCATATCAGATATACTTAACCCTGATGTTTTCACAAACATATCATCCAGCCTAGTCATTCAACAGTACAGGAAATGTATTCCAACATGTAGATGTATGTGTGTGTGTGTGTGTGTGTGTGTGTGTGTGTGTGTGTGTGTGTGTGTGTGTGTGTGTGTGTGTGTGTGTGTGTGTGTGTGTGTGTGTGTGTGTATATATATATATATATATATATATATATATATATATATATATAGTAATATTTAAACAGATACAACATGTCTATATATGTAGATATATATATATATATATATAAACATATATACATACAAATGCATACATTTATAGATATATATGTCTACATCTGTATGTGTAAATATATACAGAAGTTATATATATGTAAGTATATATATGTATATATATATATATATATATATATATATATATATATATATATATATATATATATATATATATATATATATATATATATATATATATATATATATATATATATATATAAATATATATATATATATAAATATATATATATGTAAGCAGATATATCTATATAGGTATATACGGACATATATCTGTAGATAACAATGGGAACATAACAAAAACATATATGTCAACATGCACTGTTTGTGGGGTTGAGAGGCCCCAATCAACATATGTCTTGTACGAATAGGTATACCCCCCACAGCCAAACACGTCTGCCCTGAAATACACTACCAACTGTTGCAGATCCCATAACCAGGCCATGACATGGGCACAAGATGTTTACAGTACTCCATCCCACCTGTATGATGCCAGGCTGGTATCAGTAACATATCATGCAGTACAGTCTGGCTCCCATAGGGAATGTACAATGTGGAAGCTATCAACATCCCTAGGATACATATACACAGACACATATATGCAGATACAGATATATATATATATATATATATATATATATATATATATATATATATATTTATATATACATATAGATATATATATATATATATATATATATATATATATGTAACTACACATACCCACGCCAAGATATGTATAGTAAGATACATATGTAGAGGGTGCACACAATATGGAACAGCCACTATGCCTACAGTTACCACCTTAACAACTGGACAATGTATGAGCCACCCATACAAATGACAATCGTCGCCTGCAACATATATCCACAGAGAGGTCAAAGGATATAATACCACACACAGGTTTGCATAAATGGGGAAGCTTTATTTGTGTAGTATTAAAGTTGTATATGCGATGTCACATAGCTGTTTAGACACTGACATCCATATAAACAGAGTAATGCAACTGTGAAGGAGTTATACAAATGCAGTAGTCTGGAAAGTTTTACAAATGTTGCTGTCCGGGCAAAGGCCTTCAAGTAGTACAATAGTAAAGACAGGCTGAGCCACAGGATACCAAACAATCAACAGTATGTAATGCAGATGCATAGTACAGCAGCCCACTATCTACACAATCCCTAGGGGGTAAAGAACTCAGTTGACACAATGGGATGTAACTATTACATAACAAGGCATAACTGGCACCATCACAAGCACACTGACAGATAGAACAGTCTGTATGGCAGGAGGTGGTAGGCCTGCATTTACCCAAGGTGGATTGTATGGTAATGTACATCCAGATACCTTAAGGCAGCATAGACATGGTGTGTGTGGGTGGTCACGTCTGCTTTTAGCATGTGCTCCATTGGCTACTGACATTCATCCTAATGACATCATAGGACAGTACCAATGCTAGCACATAATTCTCCTGTGGACTACAACAGAGATGTTGGCCAATATATGTGGACAGTCTGACACACTCTGGACAGTCCAGAGGTAGCCTGACAATGTGGATGTTAACAGCCATGTAGATGGGTATAACACGTAACTACAGATACACATTTGCCTCCATAGGTTATGCATTCACACACCGCTGTCTGTCCTGACACATGATTACCGCTGGTACAGAGGTGCCATGGCCACATACTAGCCACTAGATATTGACATACATCTGTATGGCATCCCACTGCTCTGTCTAACATACATGACTGTATGGTGGCCCAGCAGCAGTACATCTGGTAAGTATCTGGACATGGCATCTCACTGGGTAAGTACACTAAGCTTCTAGGCATGTAACAACATGCTGCGCAGGCTACAGGCAGACTGGCTCAACACTGGCCTACATTTCCTATGGGGGAATGCACATGTACCAGCATATATAGAAGGATCTACAGGCATGTCACAGCACAGTGTATGATACACCTGTGTGAAAGCCACAGCCACATATGGTAAGCTAGCGTAAAATTACAGTATATGGACTATCTGTGCAATACCATCCTCATATGTACTCACACACTGACCCTACATATACTGCGCCACTGCACAGTATTGTCCGAAGCCTGTCTGTGGTATGGGACTTGTGTGTGTATGGCTCTACAAACATGTAAGCCGAAATAGTAACATACAGTGGAGCAGCATGTAACATCAGATAGAACAGGACCATGAACAATGACATCTACCACAGTCTCTACACAGGTCAAAGTATATATGAACAATACACATAGTGTTGACAATCACCATGAGTATACAGACCTCAATACTGTACACACAACCACAGAATGTCCAGGTTATTTCATAAACTGTAACCCCTACTACACATAACATGTGTAGCAGTCTGATATTTCACTAGCTTGTTATCAGATATGATGACACTAATTATGGTGTACAGCACATATGCACCTCTTACTGCATGACATACATACAAAGGTTGACAGAGTTGTGGCTGGAGGCACATACACAGGGCCAATATTGACATGTTGCTGTGATACCCACATACATTTACTGTTATAACAGGGTTTGTGGCAACATATGTCCTATGAGGGATATGAAGACAGTAACTCTCACGACTGCCACCATCTACAGACTGCAATCCTCACACTACCTTCTGCAGTTCACAGACAGGTGCTCTGTTTGTAACATATGAAACAAAAGGCACCACACACTGCCTAGCCTGCAGAAGACCCTACAGATTGAGGGTTCCTTATAACCATAGCACTGACATGACAGCTATTAAAACATGTAGGACAGCCATATTCACAGTTAAACCAACATTACTCCAAATGCAGTATAGCAGCACTTACAGTCTGTAGTCAGGTCAGGCACATCCCTCTCCTGTGTGTTGCCCTGTTTCCACAGTGTATGTTGTTAGAAGTGGATCCACAATCCATCTGAGATGCTGTTTGCCAAACAACGGATCGAGTTCCTGCTCACAATGAATGTAAAGGCCCAACACCAACATGATGTCCCTAGATATTGGAGTGTGTTTCCATGAAATTGGCTATGGGAATGTTACCACAGCTGTTCCACATGCAATCAGTTATAGGAGGGCTGCAATTCGTGCAGAGGCCATCAGCTGATCATGAGCAACACTTAAAATACACATGCTGCTACCCAAGCACAGCAGGTGTAAGTCCCCACATCCACCAGAGAGGAAGTGAGAGAGGCAGACAGAGGCAAAGAAGAGTAAGGGAGGGGTGGGAGAGTAAAACATAAGCATGTTTCTGTCACACATCTATCAGTACAGGGTATCAAACCTCTGACGACTAGTTAGTGCTATCAAATGTCTATACAGTTATTGGATGCCCCACATAGGTAACATGTTGAGGAGCCCTCAAAACATATATGTGATGGTGAGTGACATTGCTAACAGTGATATGGTAGCTATAGGATAGGTGTAGTATACGTACCAGTCCACATGAACAGATGCCAGTGTCAACACAGCCACACTCTCACAGGGATGCACACACATTGACACACTTGGCAGGGCGAGGAATACATTTCATCACTAGTGAGATTGCCACAACACATTACTGTGCAGGTATCATATGCACCACAGGGGTCATACAAAGTATATATGGGCAAAGGGTATGTGGAGGTGTCTGACATCAGACAGCATGCTTCAGTATGCCAATTGGGGTTGTAGTGAGTGTGAATGTGATAATACACATCATACAACACACACACAAAGACACAGGGTGCCAGTACTGAAATGCATGGGTGCGTTGCTGCACGGATGTGTCATGGTCGACTGTGCCAGATGGCTATAGAAGGCTAGGTGATGGGCATAGCTTGGCATCAGGCCACATGAAAATAGTCTTCATTGTGCCTCAGGGGTGTAGTGTCTGGATCTGACCACACAGGTGAGTATTGTATTCACCATCCAGTCACCTGGATGACTATTGTGTGTGGCCAGTGCTGTGCATTGCTTGCCATGTATGTGTTCCTTAGTCCATGACATGGACAGTGTCTGGGATGTGCACACCTCCCATATGCTTGTACAGTGACATGTGGAACTGTACCTGGGGTGTCTGGCCCATATTGTGTACACAGATTGTTAATGAAAGATATGCCAGTCCTGGCCTCATGTGGCGGGAACTGCTAATGGACAGCTGGTTGACCCAGCACCTACATTGATAGCATGATACCAGAATTCCCTGGCATCAGTGGCATCTGTCCATACAGGGCATGTAGTCAGGTATGGTATGTCCTTTGTAAGTCACATTTGAAGGCAGCACAGGTGTTGCTGGTGTCCAGTCGGGAAGATGGGGAAGGTGCACTGCTGGCATGTACGTGCCGATTGGACTGATGGTCAGGGTGCCATGCCCACTGTAGCCGACTGCAATCAAATCATGGTTACTATCAATGGGCAATATGCAGGGTACTACATACATAGCGGCTTTTGCCTAGGCAAGTGTGTGTTTAGAGTCATGGGTTTAGAGTGTTATCTGGGTAATACTAGGTTTGCATGAGACATGGGTTGAGAGTGTTATCTGGGGAATACTAGGGTCTCTCACTTTGTTCTCCTGGCCTGACATCAAATGTAGGGGTATGGATATGCACCCCAGCCTCTCAGCTATTGCACATCCATTACCCCTGTACTGCAGACATTGTGATGTATACTAGGGCCACCATATAAAAATATGCAAATCCCTCCCCATTGACTCCATTTGTTACACACTCACAGCCACCTCCACACAGGATATGAATTGCAAACACAGACACATACCTGTCATGTCTGGGATTAGAACTCCTACCGAACTATTTTACTACACTACAGCACTACACAGTTATAGGATGGGTCACTGAGATTATTGGGCTACTACTTTTGTAAAGGGACATTTCAAGGTGGGTGATATCAGCAGCCTTGGCAAAGTAGGGCATCTGAATTGTCGGGAGTCTGACTAGCCTAAAAAGCATTGCTCTCTACACAGATAAACACACACAGTTAGAAGTCTGGGATTAGAATTCCTACCTAACTATTTTATCACATTACAGCAGTATGCAGTTATAGTTTGCACCATGGAGATTACTGGGCTACTACCTTCCCAAAGGTGTATTTCAAGGTGGATGTCATCAGCAGCCTTACCAAAGTAGGGCATATGAATTGTAGGGAGTGTGATTAGCCGAAAAAGCATTGCTGTCTACATAGACAGAGACAGACAGACACACACACACACACACACACACACACACACACACACACACACACACACACACACACACACACACACACAGTTGCCAAGTCTGGGATTGGAACTCCTACTTAACTATTTCATCACACTACAGCAGTACGGAGTTATAGGATGCACCACAGAGATTACTAGGCTGCTATTTTCCCAAAGGTGTATTTCAAGGTGGATGATATCAGCAGCCTTGCCAAAGTAGGGCATTTGAATTGTAGGGAGTGTGACTAGCCAAAAAAGCATTGCTCTCTAAACAGACAGAGACAGACACACACAGACTTGCTATGTATAGGATTAGAACTCCTGTCTAACTAGTGTGATTAGCCAAAAAAGCATTGCTGTCTACATAGACAGAGACAGACACACACACCCACACACACACACACACACACACACACACACACACACACACACACACACACACACAGACACACACACACACACACACACACACACACACAGTTGCCAAGTCTGGGATTGGAACTCCTACTTAACTATTTCATTACACTACAGCAGTACGGAGTTATAGGATGTGCCATGGAGATTACTGGGCTACTATTTTCACAAAGGTGTATTTCAAGGTGGATGACATCAGCAGCCTTGCCAAAGTAGGGCATTTGAATTGTACAGAGTGTAACTAGCCTAAAAAGCATTGCTCTCTACACAGACACACACACACACACACACACACACACACACACACACACACAGTTGCCAAGTCTGGGATTAGAACTAGATGAAGCCATGACATGAAGCCAACTTCATGCTTCTTAAGACAGAAGTGGTGAACTTCATGACGCCCATGCAGATGGACAATACAGTTACGATTGCCGAATCCTACACAAATGCACTCTATAAGAGCTTACACAAGTGCATGGATCGTGCTATCCCAAACAGAACCAAGACGCTATCCTCCAAAAAAGGAAGCCAATCTGGTGGTCCCCTGCCATAAACAAACTGTACAACAGAAGGAAGAAATCGTTGCAATAGAGAGTAAAATCCCATGAGTGGAGGAGCTCACTGGTCAGCCTCAGTAAGAAGCTGAGATCCCTTATAAGATCCTCCAACGTTAGCTACAAAAACAAAATTGCCACTGATTCTAAGGACAACCACAAAGCATTCTATAACTATGTCAAGAATCTCAATGGCAACACCCAGATCTGCTCTGAGTTACAGCACAACGGCATGAACATTACAGAACCAACTGATATTGCCAACATCCTGGCAGATAGGTTCAGTGCTAACTTTACCCCCCCACCCCTAAAGGGCCCATAGCTGTACAGGAAGAATACAGAATCCCTGTAATCATAACTATGCAGGTAAAAGCTGCACTCTCTAAAGTTAAAAACACAGCATCCATGGGACCTGACAACATCCCAGGCTGCATTTTACATGAACTTCAGAATGAACTGGCTCCCCACCTAAGCACCATGTTCAATCATAGCCTCACATCAGGCTTTGTGGCCACTAAATGGTTTACAGCAACAGTTATCCCACTCCACAAAGGGGGAGCCATCACTGATCCCCGGAACTATCGCCCTATGAGCCTGATGAGCCTGGTCTGCAAGGCCATGGAACATATCATCATGGAACTCATAAACATAGAGATTGGTAACCTCTAAACTCTGGATTCCACCAAGTTCAGGTTTGTGAGAAGCAGATCATGCCTCCTGAACCTGATAAACTTCTTTGAGGTAGTCACAAAAGCCGTAGATGAGGGTAAGGTAGTTCACGCAGCCTATCTTGACCTTGCCAAGGCTTTCAACACCATCCCCTATTCTGGAATTATAGCTAAACTCACTAAATTAGGTATAAATCCCTACATCACAAGATGGGTTGCCAACTGGCTCACTGACAGAATCCACACTGTAAAAGTTGCACACTCCAAATCTGACCTCAAACCAGTGACAAGTGGAGTACCACAGGGTTCAGTCCTGGGACCTCTCCTGTTTGGTATCTACTTCTCTGAAGTGCAGGCTAACACAGAAGGCCTCTGGCTAACAAAGTTTGCAGATGACTGCAAACTAGAAATCATAGCCAAGTCCCCAAATGATGTGGAAATCCTACAGAAGGGCCTCACTGAGTCAGATGTCTGGTGTCAGAGCCATGGCCTCAAGCTCAATGTCAAAAAGTGCATTGTCATCCCCTTTGGTAAAAACTCTGTACCCATGAACTACTACATAGACAGCAGTCTACTTAACACCGAATGTGTGATAAGAGACCTTGGGACCAAGGTGGACAGTAATCTGTCCTTTGATAGTCACATCGCCACAGTAGTCAGGAAGTACTTCTACGTGGCACACCTCATCATAAAAGGGTTCTCATCCAGGAAAAAAGAGGTCATTGGTTCCCCTCTACTCGACACTCGTTAGACCCATCATAGAGTACAACACCCCTTTTGGAATGTGCCTCACAAGACATCTGCAGCAGCTGGAAAGGCCACAGAAGTACCTCACAAAGAGTATTACTGGCCAAAGATGCCCTACACTGACCGTCTCCAAAAACTCCAGCTTTACTCCATTGCATATCACTTACTCTGAGGTGACCTCTGCCCAACATATAAAGCTATGTCAAGCCCAGAGCTGTTGGACATGATACACCTAAAGAAATCCCAATCCCTCCGAGCTACATGGTCTAGGGACCTAAACCTTGTCACCACAATAAACAGGACATGCTGGAGGGATAGATTCCTGTCCCAGAGACTTCCCATAGTCTGGAACATGCTACCCATCTATGTCAAGCAAAGTTCTTCATTAGCACTCTTCAAGAAAAATCTTGATGAGTGGATGGGAAATAGGAAATACACTCTGGGGATCACTTCTATGTCTCTGCTCGACAGTAGCACAGGAAAATAACTTTCTTGGGTGGTGTTAGCTAGGGAACCTTGTTGGCTAGGCTTACGTAGGCCCTTGGGCCGATAGCCTAGTACCTACCTATGAATCTATCTAACTATTTTATCACACTACAGTAGTACGCCATTATAGGATGTGCCATGGAGATTACAGGGTTATTATCTTCCCAAAGGTGTATTTCAAGGTGGATGACATCAGCATCCTTGCCAAAGTAGGGCACTTGAATTGGAAGGAGTGTGACTAGCCTAAAAAGCATTGCTCTCAACAAAGACAGACACACACAGTTGCTAAGTCTGGGATTAGAACTCCTACCTAACTATTTTATCACACTACAGCAGTATGCAGTTATAGGATGCACCTCGGAGACTACTAGGCTTCTACCTTCCCAAAGGTGCATTTCAAGGTGGATGACATCAGCAGCCTTGCCAAAGTAGAGCATTTGAATTGTAGTTAGTGTGACTAACCTAAAAAGCAGTGCTCTCTAAACAGACAGAGACAGACAGACACACACACACACACACACACACACACACACACACACACACACACACACACACACACACACACAGTTGCCGAGTCTGAGATTAGAACTCCTACCTAAATATTTCATCACACTAGAGCAGTACAGAGTTATAGGATGAGCCATGGAGATTACTGGACTACTACCTTCCCAAAGCTGTATTTCAAGGCGGATGACATCAGCAGCCTTGCCAAAGGAGGGCATTTGAATTGTAGGGAGTGTGACTAGCCTAAAAAGCATTGCTCTCTACACAGACAGAGACAGACAGACACAAAGTTGCCAAGTCTGGGATTAGAACTGCTACATAACTATTTTATCATACTATAGCAGTGCACAATATATGGAGATTATTGGGCTACTAATTTCGTAAAGGTGTATTTCAAGGTGGATGATATCAGCAGCCTTGCCAAAGTAGGGTGTCTGAATTGTAGGAAGTGTGACTAGCCTAAAAAGCATTGTTCTCTACACAGACAGACACACACAGTTGCCAAGTATCAGATTAGAACTCTTACCTAACTATTTTATCACACTACAGCAGTAAGCAGTTATAGGATGCACCACAGAGATTACTGGGCTACAACCTTCCCAAAGGTATATTTCACAGTTGATGATCTCAGGAGGCTTGTCATAGTAGGGCTATGGGGAGGCCAGTGTGTGTGCATGGTCCATAACCCATTCATCTAGGAGTTGGCACACCACTTGCAGGCACACACATGGCCATATTTCACAGGTACATGTATACAGTTGCTAGATGCCTACTTCCTTGTATAGTCATGTTACACAGCTAGCACTTGCACCACATAGTCGGTACTGTTGACAGATACTGTTGGCTAGTATCTGCAGTGAGTGACATCTGAACTTCATGTGGTTGTAGCCATTTGGCTGTGTACTGGGTGGGACAGGCCAGGATGGCTCCTTGTCACAGTTACTCTCTTCCACACATCTATGTATGTCTACTTTTGGCTTATTATAGTGTATTCTCCTTGGATATATGTCTGTATTCCTATCCAATGTGTGTGCAAAGCATGAGTGGTGCATACTGAGGAGGGTATGCATTAACATCTGCAACTGCCAGATATGTTTGGTCCACTGTGGTTTGCAGATATGGGTTTCAGGTGTGTAAGTGTGTGAGCATGCCCAGTATGCCCTTCTGTACTGCATGTGTGGATCGATTCCAGGTAGTTTCTACTCCAATGCAGACCTTTGTGTTGTACACCTACAGGTAGCACACTGTTTATGCAGGGTATCCATTGATCATTTGGCAATATGGGAACAAAGTGTGTGGGGGATAGTGCGTACTGTAGGTGATTGTCTCTGTGCTGCTTCAGCTACATGGTAATGCTGTTAGCAGAAATATTAAGACATGTGTACTGTTATACACTGTGATGTTTTCTGTCCTCATGTACTGTCAAATGGGCATTCCTGCTCACAGTGATGTCTTGAGGGATAAGGGTGACTGCAGCTTTGTGCAGTATTGTGGGCAGACACCTACATATTCATGGTAGTTATGCCATCCTGGAGGGGGTGCTGCAGACACTTGCTACTGGTCTGTATATCTGGTTCTGTACCTTGGTACAGTGCTGGCAGGGGTTCCCATACATGTACATCCAGCAACATGACAGTATAGCCATATATTGCTATGGCAATACCTCACAGCTGTACAGATTCACACAGGTTACCCAGAGGCAGGGGCTATGAGTCAGGACATTACCCCTATTGTGGTGTATGGGCAGGTATGTAGGCTCCCATTTATGTGTTTACAGCCAGGGATAGTGTGTGCAGACAGATTTGTGTCAAACCTTGCACATTCCATGCTGGCCATGCTCCCACCCACCCCCCCTCAGTTATTCTCTCATCTTCCTTACATTATGCATACATTCTCTGATACTTTCCCTATGGTTATCACCCCATCATGGCTGTTTGTTGGTGTTGGTCAACAGTTCGTGCAGTGGGACTTCGTGGACATTTCACTGTGGTTTGTCCACATGGCCTTGCATATGGCATATGTGGAGTGTGTTGTGTTGGCAGTACATGTGAGACAAAGCACTTGGCAGAGGCCTGTGGGCCATTGGCTGTTGATGGAGGCCAGATGTGGCAGGCCATTGCATTCTGTCTGTCCTACAGTCTCAGAACGCCATACAGTATATTCCCCTGGAGTGACAGGGTAGGTGTGCTAGGTGTTCATGCCAATACCTTCTATCAGTTCTGATCAGTGGTGTGGATGCTGGCAGGGTGCTACCTACAGCTGGCAACACACCTACATGGGACACCTGCACTGCATGCTGCATTCTTTTGCTATTGCCATATACAGCTGGGGTCATATTGTACCCATTCCCCACAGCAGGGGTACAACAAGGGAGGTACCTGTGGGTGGTGTTTGCGTGAGCTGGGAGCATGTGTGCTATGGACACTACTTGCATCTGACACACAGATATGCATTGGGCATTCCAGTTATGCTTGCATGTGCAGGTGCATCAGCTGTATCCCACTACATCAGTCCTACCTCCTTTGTGATCTGCGAGTGTTTGGGTAGACAACACCAGTATCCCCTACTACAGGACCAGATAATGTAATGCATACCTGTTTTTACTATGCCAGGTCTGTGCCCATTTCACAGTGACACAATATATACTGTATGTCTGGGATACTTTCCCCTGTGTACTGCTTGTATATCTAGCCCAATAGCCATGCCATGTCAGTCTTTCAGATGGTGACACATATTACCACCATACTTTTGCAATGGCTTACTGCTAACTTGTGTTATACTGGTGGGTATTGTGTTTGGCACAGTAGTTGTGAGGACTTGTCCCTGACATCAGCATTAGTGGGCAATGGCCACCAGGTCTTACCTCAACATGCATACATACCAACCACTCTCACACAATATGAAACACACACCAACCTAACACACACATACCTGCATATTGTGCATATGCTACAACCTATTCTGCTACCTTGGCCACCTCTGTGCATCTGTGCTCCACTGGTATTATACCTACACATACATGTTCCTACATTTCTTCATAGGGTTGTGGGGAGGCACACCTGACTCTTACGATGTGTGTACATCAGATTGGGGGGGCACCAGATAATTACTACATACATACGTAGGGTTGGGAGGAGCACACTTGACTGTTTCTACATTCCTACACAGGATTGGGGGGGCACACCTGACTATTTCTACATTTCTACACAGGATGGGGGGAAACACCAGACCATTACTACATAAATAGGTAGGGTTGGTGGGAGTACACCTGACTGTTTCTACACTTCTACACAGGATGGGGGGGCACACCTGACTATTTCTACATTTCTTCACAGGACTGGGGGGGCATACTTGACTGTTTCTAGATTTCTACACAGGATTGGGGGGCACACCTGACTGCTATTACATTTCTACACAGGACTGTAGCGGGTCACACCAGACTGTTACTACATTTCTACACAGGATTGGGGGGCACACCTGACTGTTACTATATTTCTACACAGGATTGGGGGTCACACCTGACTATTACTACATTTCTACACAGGATTGGGAGGGAACACACGTGACTGTTATTACATTTCTACATAGGATGGGGGGGCACATCTGACACTTGTTCACATTTGCTATGACTGTACTGGTATGTCAGGTACTCCATTTCATTCTGTATTCTAACCTATCATGCTGACTAGAGGCATATCAGTGTACTAAAGGTTTTAGCTTTGATTGACCTACATATTACTTTCTGACTTTCTACCCATCAGTACTAACATGTCACTGCCTGATCTGATGTAGTCTGTCAGGTAGGCCTGGGGGGGGAGGTTACCCATAGATAGCATTCAGAGGTCATAGCACAGCCCTTGTTTGTGTTTGTCTACACCTGTCCTGTTGGCTGTGACTGTTGTTGGGTATATGAACCTCCCTAACTGGCATGTGTGAGTCACTTACCTTGTGGGTGTCCCAGTATTGAGGGTGGTGCTGCAAGGCTGCCTATGTTGGATGCACAAAGTACACTCACTACACATGGCTGAGCACAGGTAGTGTCATGTTTGGCATCCCTTTTACTGTAAGTGAGAGTCAGAGAAAAGTGTTATTCCCTGGGTCCCTCCTGTGTCAGTGTATGTGCTATGCGTTGCCTCTTTGCCAAGGCCAAGGCATACTGGGCATGCCTCATTCTGTCTACTGGGGCAGGCTCAGGTTGTTCCTCCACCGAGTCACTCTGTGCATGTGCAGGTCTTGGTAATAGTGGGGGGCTGTGTGGCCCTGCCCCATACTGTTCCTGCTGCAGCTGTTTCCGCAGGATCATATTGTGTAGCATGGCACATGCAATGACAATTTGGGTACATGTAGCTGGTGAGTACTGCAAGTCTCCACCGGATGTGTTCAGGCACCAGAACTGTGACTAGAGCATCCCAAACATATGCTCTATTATAATCCTGGTCTTGCAAGTGCCTCAGTATTGTCTATTATCTTGTTCAGGTGTGTCTGCATTTCTGATGGGTATCATCAGCCACGGCTCCAGTGCGTATCCAGCATCCCCCACTAGTTGACTGTGAGAGATGTCCCCTTTGGCAAATCTCTGTTTCAGCTGTGTCAGATGCCAGATGTGGGAATTGTGATAGGTTCCAGAGCAGCCAGCACACATTCATTATTATGCCTTTGGCATCACACACAACCTGGCAGTTGATGGAGGGGAAGCCCTTGCGGTTGATGTAGACCCTACCTCGCTCACCAAGTGGTGCTTTGATGCATATGTGCATGCAGTCTCAAGCACCCACCACCTCAGGGCATTCTGCTATTTGGTGGAACAGTTGCATATTGCTGGCCACTGCCTCATGGGTGTTGGGGAAATATACATGCTCACCGGCATGTGCTGACATGGCATCCAGGAACTGGTGGAGTACCCAGGATGCTGATGCCTGTGAGATCCACATCATATCCCCAGTTGGCCTTTGGAAGGTACCTGTAGATAGTATTCTTAGGCCTACATATACCTTGGTATCCACTGTGATCGGTTCCACTCTGTTAGTTCTGTGTGTGAGGCGTGGCCAACACAGCTCAACAATTTGCAGTAAGAGGTCTCTATCCATCCTATAGTACTCCACTATCTCCAGCTCATGTAGCCCCTGGTAGGTTACCCTGGGTCTGTAAACTCTTTTCCGTCTCCTAACTGTGGGTTGGTCAGCAGCATTCACATCCTCACCATCCTCAGCCTCTTCCACAAGTTGTTGTATGATAGCTATTGCAGCCCGTATCATTTTGTTGTTTTGTCTGTTAAAACCTTCTCACTTGTATACACCAGTGGTGCAGAGTATGGGAAAAACCAGAGTGGAAGGTTTTTGCATAGTTTATAGTAGTGTTCTGGGCTGGGCTGGTCTGCTGCCTGTGTAATTGGCTGATTCTGATACATTTCACCTGCCAGCTATGCTAGTTCTCCTTGATTAACTTCCTACTGCTGTTTTCCCTTCCCATTGCCTTCCTGTTTAAGCCCAGGGGCATGCCACGTAAACACAGTTCTCAAATGTCCACAGAGCTGCTATTGCCTGGTTTACCTTTTTTTTTTTTAAAACCCGGTGCACGGCACGCACTCCCGCTTAGGCAATGTAACGAGTGCTAGGCGGACTCAGACACACCCTCTTGCTTAGCTCTGCTTAACTAGGAGCAAACCTGAGCCACAGAGCTCCAATCTGCTTATAGTATGCCTTTAGTATGCCTGACACACCCCCTATGATGTCAGCTAACTCCTAGACTTGCACCAAGCAATTCCTGCTCCTACACTGTTGGGACCAGACTAGCATGCTGGGGAAAACTGGGATTCACTCTCATTCCCCTCATTTGCATAGGATTGCTTGCTAATGCATAGTTACATGTCCCACACTGAGCCTTCCCCTTTGCAACCACTACTCACTGGCCATGTTATCTTCTGCCTGCCATTGACTTTAATGGCAGAATAGTGTTTTTAGTTAGAATGCTTATTTTAGGTTAATTTTCCTATTTTCCCCCGATGCCGTTTATGCGCCACTGCCCTATGCTTAAATAGCCGATATCAGCTAAAAAAAAAAAATTAAGCTGTTTCCGATACCAATGGCCTTATACTTGGCCACTGGCATGCCTCTTGATTGATATGCACCCTTTATTTGGAGCTGTCATGGCTCCGTTTTGGAATTTGCAGAAATGTAATCGGTTACTAACCGAGTACATTTCTGCAGATTACACTAGTCCTGCATGGCGAGTTTCCAGCTTCCTGGATCGCAAATTTACCTCATTTGCATGGACTTCTGCAAATGGGGTAATTTGCATACAGGGGCTGAGTCTGTGCAGGACTATTGCAGGAGCGCTATTCCTGGATCACACGGCAGACATATTGCCTGCTAGAACTCCTGCACTAATCCTGCATGCTGTGCAAGGCTTGCAGAATCCGGGGGTATATCTAAACCTTAATCTAACCCTAACCGACAACACTTGCACAAGCACATTTCCAGCCTTAATGCCAATCTGCTTATATTCTGAACTGTCTGCATTCTGCCCTGTTTACATTCTGATATTTCTGGTAGTGCCCTTTTGAGTGCCTATATATATATATATATATATATATATATATATATATATATATATATATATATATATATATATACCTATATGAAACTGTAGTCTTAACTTAATTGTCAGCAGCAGAAAAACTCTGAAAATGAGACTATTTTTAATTATTCATTTATTTTTATTCATGTTTTGCTAATCATATTGACATTTCAGTGTCAGACTTGTTTTGAGGAGAAGCCGCAGCGGTAGCGTTGTCGCCTAACAGCAAGAAGTTCTCCCGTTCGATTCTCTGCTGGAGCACCTTCTATCTGGAGTCTGCATGTCCTCCCCATGGTCGAGTGGCATTCAAAAACATGCGTGAATGGGTGTGCTTTCGTTGAAGGTTGGGTGTCGAGCTGTCACCTTGGCACCACAAAAATCGGCAGCCAATCATTAGTGGACCAGAGTTCCACTGTGGCGACCCCTAACCAGGAAAAGCCAAAAGAAAAACAACTTGTTTTGCAGTACCGTTGGGGGGGGGGCAATCTTTGAACAACATTAAAGGATTGAATAGAGATTTACAAACTGTAAAGTAAAGATCAAAAACTTTACAACATGTACTTAGGAAAATACATGCTGAAAATTAAAAAAATTAGGCAGAGAGAAAGAGATGCATGGGATAGTATGGTGTTATATATTTTTACATGTTTTGACAAATCTGCATATTGAAATTTCAGAAAATATAGATGAACACAATAATTCTTTTTACAGTATCTCATAAAGGTTTATGGTGTTGCATTATAAAGAGGAAGAAGTATTTATGTGTGAGTGTTGGAGATGTACTAAGGACATGCAAGTGGTAGGAAGCTGCAGATACAGGAAGAATTTTTAGTGCTGTGGGAGACTGGCAGTTGAATGGAGTAAGGAAAAAGTGGGGTAGAGTGTTAAAAGCAGGTAGTATAACTGAGTAAAGGCTATAGTTGGAAATGTTTGAGATCCTAAGCAAAAATGAAAAAAAGAAGTAATAAAATAGGTCTAAATAAAAAATAGGATGTGTTGAAGGCATAATCTAAATAAATCATATGTGACCATGTTTGGTAAGGCTTGTGTGAAATTTAGATAAATATTTAAATGCTGTATGATCTCTACTTGTCCATTATCATACTGGGAGTTTGTTTAATTCACATGACAAATAAATATTTGGAGTCCTGGCACTATCTTAGAGTTTGTTTTAGTTTCACTAGGCTTTGATTTTCTTTGATTGCCTAGTTGTAGTATGAAGGCCAACCATACTTGTTACGACAGGGATGGCAGCGATGACACATTTTGCAGTTTATGACTGAAGAAGAGATGAATATGGCATTTGCAGATTCTATAAAGAGCACACAGTGCTTTGTTGATTTTCCTAGTATTGTTATCATTGATATGATATTGGCAGGAGGGACTGTGGAAATATTTACAGGTTCTTGTAATTCCAATAAGTCCTGTGAGTCCATATATAGATAAGATAGAGTTGGGCTGTTGAAAAATTGAGTATTATTACTGAATACAGGGAGTTCATTTTTTCTCATTTAAGACTAGGTTGCTTTGCTGCATATAGTTTATGAGGATATCAAAGGCTCATTATATTTCTGACATTAGATTTATTTTGTGGGTTGAAATTTGTATGGATAATAGCTAAATCATCTCTGTAATGTAGTATATAAAGTCTGTTAGTATGAAAGTGCATTTCATCAGTAAATATTAAAAGCAGTAGTGCTTCAAGTATAAATTTTTCCAGTAATCTGATGATTATAACTTGGACATTGAGATTTCCTATTCAGCAGTTTGTGTCTTGTTTTTCTGGTAATGTGTAAGCTGTGTTGATACAATATTGAAGTTCCCTTTAGACTGAGATCTTGTTAACAAAAATGTTGTTAACTACATTGATATCCTTCCGTAAGTCCAAAGACAATGCAGCAGTGATAGTTAATTTGGCTCTGTTCTGTTTGCAGCTGCAAACTCAGCCTAATTAACTCATTACAGCCAACAGCCGAGTGCACCTCCAGGCATTTCTGCAGATGTTCATTGTGGTTCACTGTTACAGTCATTACTGTAGGGTTCTTCCTGCTGGCAGCAGCCCTCGATTGGCCAGAGTCCCAAAGTCGGGTCCAATGTCGGTTGAAGTCGCTCCTTCCCTGACGTCAGTGCGCCAGGGGTATAAAGACCTCAGCCGACGCCATTTTCCCCAGTCTTTCTTGCCGTGCGGTGCCCGTAGCAAAGCAGTCTGCAAGTGCCGGTCGGCCGACTCCTGTTTACTTTTGGGGACTTTTGTATCAAAGACTTCTTATTTTAAGCTAAGTACCCCATTGGGGAAATCTTTTTCTTGCTCCAGTCCGATGTCAGAAAAAGTTAATAACTGCATTTCTTGTGGGAAGCAAATAACTCATAAGGATTTTCACTCTTACTGTATACCTTGCCTAGGCCCTGACTATGACGTAGCTAATTGTAGGTTTTGTGCTAGATTTAATCAATGCACTATTAGGCGTAGATACAATTTTGCCTTCCATTATTTTGGAAAAAGTTTTAATTACAATATGTCGTCAGATCCTTATCCGGCTACCGGAGTGTATAAGAGGCACAAGGATAAAGACAGGCATCCGCGGTCCAAAGCAGATGACATTTTTCAACCAAAGCCAGTTGCCGGTTCGTTGGTCATCAGTGAGGTGCTTTCGCAGCCCCTGTCATCCACCACTTTTGAACCGGTTGCCTGTACCGACTCCCACGAGGAGCCGATGGGGCCTTCAGAATTTCCAGGGATTGGACCTCCGTATAATGCTCCCTCAGATGGGTCTGGAGCCGCTGTGCAGGCACCGGCGTCTGAGGGAGTTTTTAGGCCTACACAGCTTCATGTAAAGATGGCTCCAGTTTTGCAGTCAAAGACAAAGACAAAGACTAAGGCTCCAGCAAAGACAAAGCAGCATGCACAGGCATCTTCTGATCAGGGCCCTAGACCTCAAAGACAGATGCTTAAAATGGCTGAAGACCTGTTAACTATGACCAGGGGTTCCCATCCCCCTCCTGACAAGAGACCTAGGCTAGAGCCAGATTATGATTCCTCAGATCAAGTTTCAATTTCTTCTGCTTCTTCCTCTGAGCAGGATTATTCCTTCCCTCCTTATGAGGATTCTCATGCTGAGGAATCCCTTTCTTCAGCCTCTCCTCCTGAGGATTATTCATTTGGGGAAACTTTGCATGACATGAGAGAGCATTTTCACTGGGAAGGGCAGGAATACTCTGAATCCAAGAAAAGGCTTAGGGATTTTCTTCTGTTCCCACAGCAAAGGCCCCTGGCTATTCCCCCTGTATTGGACATTATGGATGATGTTTTTATAGAGGCATCTCTTTCTCCTGATTCTTTTCCTCCTGCTCCTGTCAAACTGGATAGGTATTATAGGGTTCCAGATTCTCACAAATTTCTTTTTAAGAACCCTTCAGCTGATCCAGAAACTATCTCTCAGGGCCCTAAGGGTGTTAAAGCGGCCTCTGCTAAGAATCCTATTCCCTCTGACTGAGAGTCCAGAGCCTTGGAAAGATGGGGCAAAAAAGTTTATACTTCTGCTACATTGTCTATTAGAGCTTTGAATTGTCAATTTCATATGTTGAAATATCAGCAATACCTTTTGTCTGTGTTAAAACAAAAGATGTCTGCTGTTTCTGGTGGTACAGAAAATAAGGAATTACAGGATTTGTTGCATGCTACTGAGCAGGTGGGTAAACATACCCTGCACTGTGG
The DNA here is from genome assembly GCF_019279795.1 of Protopterus annectens. Lineage (NCBI taxonomy): Eukaryota > Metazoa > Chordata > Ceratodontiformes > Protopteridae > Protopterus > Protopterus annectens. The sequence goes on along the minus strand of NC_056736.1, from coordinate 496,107,787 downwards.
TTTTGATTCTTTGGAGGTTTCTTGCAGGGCTGCAGCAACTGGCACAGTTATCAGAAGGCATGCTTGGTTAAAGGAGCAAAGTTTGCCGGAGCAGGTTAAGGAAAAACATTTGGATGCCCCTTTGCAGCACAATGTTTTGTTTGGGGCCAAAGCTGAGGAGGTATTGAAGAAAATGGAAGACAAAGCCAAATCTATGCAGACGGTTAAGGATTTTCTACAGGTACAACCCCCTAGATTTAGCAGGAACTGGCCAGCTAAACCTTGGTCCTTTCCGAGCTCGGACAGACCACAGAGAGGCAGATACAGGTGTTCCAGAGGTAAAGGTCAGGCACAGTCCCCTTTCAGAAATAAGCAGTGGAGTGCCCCCTCTCCCAAGGGAGGAGAAGATAGGTCACAACCTTACAGGCTCCCCTTCTGGATGCGTCTTTGGGAGGAAATATCTCTCTTTTTTATCACAATTGGAGCCGCATATCCCAAGACAAACGGGTTCTGGACATAGTTTCAAGGGGTTACAAGTTTCATTTCCATATCTTGCCAAAACCAAACGAATGGCCAGATCTGCCAAAGCATCAATGGGCAGAGGCACAACAGCAAGTTCAGTCCCTCATGGATATGAGTGCCATAGAATTGGTACCAAATTCAGAAATGGGGCAAGGGTTTTATTCAAGACTTTTCCTGGTTCCCAGGAAGGAAAACACATGGAGACCAATCCTGGACCTTTTCGTATTAAACATCTTCCTAGAAATACCAAAATTCAAGATGCTCACTCTGCAGCAGCTGCTGCCTATGCCGAGCAAGAATGCTTGGATGGTGACTTTGGACTTGAAGGAAGCTTACCTGCATATTCTCATAAGGCAAGTGTGCAGAAGGTACCTGACATTCAAAGCGGGCTTGAAGCATTACCAGTTCTCTGTGCTGCCCTTTGGCTTATCTACTGTGCCCAGGGTCTTTACAAAGTGCCTGGCACCAGTAATGCGTTTTGCAGACAGAAGGGAATTCAAATATACCCTTATCTGGATGATTGTCTCATTCAAGCAGACAACAAGGAGACTTTACTTCAGCATCTGGCATTTGTGCAGCATCTTCTCTGGTGCCTAGGGTTCACAGTGAACCTTAAGAAATCAAATCTGGTGCCCACGCAACAGATTACTTTCCTGGGTGCTCTTCTGAGCACTACAACCCAGATGGCTTACTTGACACCAGACAAAAAAGTGCAACTGGCTTCTTCTTTCAAAAACCTGGCTTCAATGAGTCAGCTAACTGCAAGAAAAATTCTGCAGGCTTTGGGTTACATGGCATCCTGCATTCTGTTAATGCCATATTCAAGATTGCATATAAGGAAGATACAGTAGGACCTCAAGAGTGTATGGTCTCAACATTGCCACAGTTTGGAAACAGTGATCACAATTTTGCCTTGTCTCCAGCAGGAGTTTCTTTGGTGGGTTGAGGCCTGTCTCCAGAACATGGGAAAGCCTTTCTGTCCCACTCTAGCCAATCAAGTCATAACGACGGATGCTTCAGACTATGCATGGGGAGCCCACATGCAAGGGAGATGTCTTCAGGGTGCCTGGACAGAGGACCAAATGCACCTGCACATAAATTTGAAGGAGATGCTAGCTGTACAGAATGCCCTGACAGCCTTCAAGGATCTTATTCTACTGGGGCAATTACTGATAAAGATGGACAACACTACAGTGATGGGTACATAAACAAGCAGGGAGGCTCTCACTCTTACCCCCTGTGCAGATTGGCCATGACTCTGTGAAACACAGCACTGGCCATCAAGGTAGACTTACAAGTTCAATTCCTGCCAGGAAAGGACAACACTCTGGCAGACAGTCTAAGCAGAAACCTTTCAGATCCACACGAATGGATGTTGGATGTTCGGATATTCAGGATGATAACAGAGGTGTGGGGGTGCCCGGACATAGATCTTTTTGCATACCCCCAAAACCATCAACTTCAAACATTCTGCACGAGGACCTACCACAAACTAGCATGGAAAGTGGATGCCCTTTCATTCAGTTGGAAACACCTCTCAGTATATGCTTTTCCTCCTTTGCCTCTTCTACCACGGGTACTTCTGAAGATCAAACAGGACAGACCACACATGATTTTATTGGCTCCCAACTGGCCTTGGCAATTCTGGTATTCCACACTGATGAACCTGGCTCAGGGTCTACCCTGGATTCTGCCATAAATTCCACATCTACTGTCTCAACAAGATGGCCAGATCCTGCACAGCCATGTCAAAACTCTGAATCTAGCTAACTGGCGGATCCAGGGTCTTTAAACAGCTCTACCCTTACCAAACAGGTACTGGACGTAATCCTTGAAGCTAGAAGGCCCAGCACCAGGAAATCTTATGCAGGTAAATGGAAGAGATTTTGCTCCTGGAATCAGGCCCAGGGTTTTGATTCTGCAGTTCCAAACATTCCTCTGATTTTACAATACCTAACAGAGATGTTGCATAAGGGCCTATCTTTTTCATCTATCAAAATTCATGCTTCTGCTATTTCTGCACATTACAATACAGATCCCCCAATCTTTTCTCATCCATTACTTAAACAATATCTCAGAGGGGCAAAGAATATAAGGCCCCCTTTAAGAGCACTAGTTCCCACTTGGGATCTCAGCTTTGTTTTGCAAAAGTTAACTTTGTCTCCTTTTGAACCTGCAGCTTCCACATATTTAAAGTTTTTATCATGGAAAACTGCTTTTCTTTTAGCTATAACCTCTGCCAGAAGAGTTTTGGAATTACAAGCACTCATGGCTGTAGAACCCTTTATTATTTTTCATTAGGACAGGGTGTCCCTGAGGACTAATCCCACCTTTATGCCTAAGGTGGTTTCGAAAGTAGCCTTGAATCAGACTATTCATTTACCTACCTTTTATCCTAATCCTCAAAGTGAAGAGGAAATAATTTTGCATTCTTTAGATATACACAGGCAGCTTTGCTTTTACCTGGACAGGACCAGGATTTTCAGGAAATCTGACCAATTGTTTGTAGCTTATGCTTCTACTTCACAGGGGAGAGCAATCACTAAGCAAACTATTTCTAAGTGGATTGCCCACTGCATCAAGTTCTGTTATTCTCATCATGGCAAACCAGTTCCTGTTAATGTTAGAACACATTCTACCAGAACTACTGCTACTTCGGCAGCTTTTCTCAGTGGAGTTCCTACCAAGGAGATCTTAGAAGCTGCAACTTGGAGTTCTGTGCATACTTTTTCTAAGCACTACAACCTCCCTCTCTATTCTAAATCTAGGGCAGGCTTTGCCTCTGCAGTCCTGCAGGGTTTTGTAGCTGCCCCTTCTGTTCCTTCTCCATCCACCCTTTCTTAGCTTTGGGATTCAACCTTACAGTAATGACTGTAACAGTGAACCACAATGAACATAGTGCAGTTGTGTACTCTTACCATAAATGTAGATGTTCGAGTATGTTCACTGTTACAGTCTGGGTTACCCTCCCTCCTATCCCCTCTTTTTTTGTTCTTTGAGTGCTGTCTGTGTCTCCTTGGCACTTCTTTTTCTCTGAGGTATTTTTGCTGGTGTTATTTGGGAATGTTCTGGTTTATGTTTGCTTATTCTTTTGATTAAGCTTTTGGCCTTTATTTTTGGGCACCTGACATCTGGGGCAAGAAAAACTGGGGAAAATGGCGTCGGCTGAGGTCTTTATACCCCTGGCGCACTGATGTCAGGGAAGGAGCGACTTCAGCCGACGTCAGACCCGACTTTGGGACTCTGGCCGATCGAGGGCTGCTGCCAGCAAGAAGAACCCTACAGTAATGACTGTAACAGTGAACATACTCGAACATCTACATTTATGGTAAGAGTACACAGCTGTACTTTACCTCCTACTATGCTTCTAGGCATCAAATATTGCTTCTTCATATTTGCATTAATAATTAAAAAAAATGCCACATACATGGTATCAGATATTTTATCTTAAAGCATGCATAATGTCAAACACAACTATACTGAAATTTGACCTCTGTCAATGAGTGTTAGAACTGCAAGGTGATAATTTAATATTTCTTAAAGGCTCAAGTAAGACCTACTGGGAGTTAAAGGTACTCATTCAAAAGAGCTGTACTGGAAGGAATGAGTTAAGGCAGTTTGGATACTGTGCCCAGGTCTGAAGGAAAGTTAGCTGTTTTTCAACAGGGTGCTTACAAATGATAGCTAGTCAGTCATATATGCACTGTTTTTTTCTGGCACTGATTATAGTGATAGGTTTGCAATTTTTCACTTTGTCATGGTCTCCTCTTTTATAAAGAGAAATTATTTTACCCTGTTGATAAATAGTAGGAAGAGATACTTCACATAATTCAGCTGATATAGCAGAGATGAACTGAAAAGTTTGTTTGTGCCTTTCGGCTTTTCCCGGTTAGGGGTCACCATAGCGGAACTCCGGTCTGCTAAAGATTGGCAGTAGATTTTTACGTACTGGCTTGCCGGGCCTAACACACAACCTTCAATGAAGGAATGCCCATTCATGCATGTCGCTACACAGAAGATGCTCTAACTGAGAATCGAATGGGCAACGTCTAACTGTGAGGCGACAATGCTACCGCAGCACCACCACCGCAGTAGAGATGAACCGAAAAGTAATGATTTTAATATTCTATATGAATTTAGATAAATTATAATCAGTTTAATGAAATGGTTATTGGTTAACTCTTTGTACAGAAATGGATCTAGGTACTTGGTAGCAGTTTATGTTTAATATTACAAAGACTGGCTGGGGTTCAGAGTCCCACTGAACTTGTGACTGTTTTATGTTTAGCTTGGCTCCACTGTGGTATATTGGCTGATTCTGATAACATACATTTTCTTGCAGGAATCAGTTGACTGCAGCCAAAAGATGAAATATTTGTATTTGGCTTTTCTGACAGTTTTCAGACCAGGGTCTATTGAAATAATATAATAATATCCTTCAACCAGATGTCATAGAACCATTTTAGTGTGTGTGTGTGTGTGTGTGTGTGTGTGTGTGTGTGTGTGTGTGTGTGTGTGTGTGTGTGTGTGTGTGTGTGTGTGTGTGTGTGTGCATGAGTGTGTGTTGGGGGGTGTATTCTTTTCAGTGTTTGATTTTTAAGTAGCTGCAACCACTACATGGATGTTTATATTAATTTTTTTGTCACATTTAAGAGATTGGTAATATGGCTTCTATCCTGCTAGTGACTGGATCATTGCAGGTGGAATTTAGGTTTAGTTATGTTTTACCAAGTATGAAAACACCATCAGTTTCTTCAACCCGTCTATCTTTTCAGAAGTGGATGGATGCATGGATTTCTAATTTTCATGAGAACAGTGAGTCTGTGTTTTCTTCTAGGCTTTGTAAAGCATTCATAGGAGGAGTTTTCCTTTTAAGACCACCTATTAAGGACCCCTCACCTCCTTGGGGCTTGTCTCTGACTCGGAGTCCTTTTGAACCTCCTAGTTCATGCAATCTCATATTCCTGTCATGGAAAACAGCCTTCCTGGTTGCCATAACTTCAGCTTGGAGGATTTCCGAATTGCAAGTTCTTTCCTTTACTCCTCTGTATATGATCTTTCACAAGGACAGAGTATCTCTTAGGATAGATCCCTCTTTCTTGCCCAAGGTTGCTTCTGAATCCAATCTAAACCAAAGTATTCAGTTGCCAGTGTTCTTTCCTAATTATTCCACACAGGAGAGTACATTCAACATACTTTGGACATACCATTCAACATACTTTGGACATACACTGGTAATCACGTTTCTACCTACATAGGACCAAAGGATTTCTCAAGTCAGATAGCTTTTTGTGGCTTTTTTCCCAAGCAGGCTTGGTCTCCCAGTTTCTAAGGTGACTATTTCTACATGGATCTCTAGCTGCATCTCTGCAGTCTACAACAGTAGGCATCTTGAAGTTCCGGGAAGAGTCAGGGCTCATGCTACGAGGTCCATGGGTACTTCCTCAGCATTCTTGGCCAGACTTTCTATTGATGACATTTGTGCTGCTGCCACTTTGTCTAACCCACACACCTTTATATCTCATTACAAACTGGATTTGATTTCCAGGAGCAGGCCTTCGTTTGGCTCCATAGTGCTCCAGCATGTCCTTCCTTGAGTCCTCCCAGGATAAATGGTAGGTGGGGACTCTGACCCTACAGTAATGAGTAATGACATGGATAACTTCTGGTAAAGCGTTATGTACTTCCCATAACTTGGCATTTCTGTTAGCCTATTTCATTATTCATGACATTTCCCCTCCCACCTCCCCCTTCCTTGTTGGATCTTGGGGAGGTTGGAGTGTTCTGGGTTCCAGACTCTTTTTCTCCCCTTTTTTGGGGGCTAACATTACTGGACATGTTAGAAAACTTGATCTGAGGGTTAGAGGTCAGCAGGGGATTTTGGGAGAGGGGGAGTTTGAGCCTTGGATCTGTGTGTGTGTGAATGTTCCTAGCTCAGATCCGATGTTGGATCCAAGACCCTACAGTGATGAATAATGAGATAGGAGAAAACAGATGCCATGTTATGGAAAATATACAACTCTTACTTTTTATTCCAGGAGCCTGACACAAACTGATGTGGATAGGATGAGGAGGGAGTTTCTCTTGGCACAGATTCAGATGGGAGTTCTCCTGGCTCCTACCCCTTCAGGACAGGAGGTCTTTACAAGTATAACACCGCCCATCTCAGATCTTTCTTTGATTCAACTAGTGGTTTTGGAGCCCTCAAATCTGAGTCTTCCAGTACAGTATGTTTCAGATCCACAGGTTATGGTAACTTTGGCTCTGTTACATTCATTTGAGTACACTGGCTCTGAACATATTGGAGCTAGACGACTTTCATAGCTGAAGTGTCTTTGTCAGGTCTGTGATGTTTGAGTGTTTGAGTCAACTCCAAAGTTGTTGGAGCCTTCTGTGCTACTTGGAGCCTTGGCATTAGACAGCATGTCTCCAATGTCTGCCTTGGATGGACTGCCTTAAGGTCAGAGGGAATTGATGGTCTTGAACCATGTCTTCTTGGCTCCATCGGCCTCCTCCTCCCTGAAGTGCTGTGCCTGTGGTAGAGAGAGCATTCTGTTTTTGGAGGATGGGTGGTTCCACCCCACTTGAATCTCCCTTCTGGATCTCATGCATCTCTGTGCCTTGAACCTTTTTATTCTACTCACCGGGCTACCCAGCAGATTATTTTTACTTCTTCCAATACTTCTCCAGAACATCCCATTGAGAAGTCCCTAGGAATAGAAAGGGCAGGAGGAGGCACTTGGCCTCTCCTCAAGAGAAGGTCAATGAAGATACCAATTTTGATGAGGGGGAAGGGTCCCCGAGATCACCAACATATGATATCTCCTTTGGAGACATCCCAAAATCCACAAACAAGTTTATAGTAGTAAGTGGAAATCCCCAAGCAAAGGGGTGGTTGGTCTACCGGTAACCATACTCAAGTTCATTGATTTGATCTCTAGGCGAGCATGGAAGGGACCCAGCACTGTTGAACTGATCCCCAAGAGACCAGCAGGATCCTGGCACCACCAAAAGGAAGAGTTTTGGAGCAACGGAGTACCAGTAGATGCCATGAAGAAGGAACTTGTGGAACAGAGTTCAGTTATCCACCCCCCCAACAGAGAGTCCAGGGCATTGGACAGATTTGGGAAACATGTATATGCTTCAGTGACCTTTGCACTCATATCGCTGAATTATCTGGTGCATTTAACCAGATTGCAGAGGGATTTGATTAAGGAACTCTCCAAATCCATCTCTGGGACCAATACTTCAGGGACACAGAGCTCTGTTGCATCACAGTTGGCTACCCTACAATCGATTACAAATTCATCCATGAGGCTCATTTCACATGCAGCTGAAGGTACCTCAAGGGTGGCAGGTTCAGGCATTTCCGTTAGGAGGCATGCATGAATGTAGTTGTGTGATTTTGCAGAGCCATTCAAGTCCTCATTAGTCAATGCACCCTTTGATGGTAGTTCATGGTTTGGTCCTAAGTTAAAGAACACACTCTCCAGGTATGAGCAAGATTGTAAGACCCTCTCTGCAGTGGGCATATGTTTTTCAACCCTCAAAGATCCTTCTCTAGGAATCAATGAGATGGTCAAAAAATGTGGTTCAGAAAGTCCCAGAGTCCTCGTGGCAGAGGGTGGAACTTGTATGGAAGATGCCACCCATGCAGAAGAGGAGGCCTGCAGATCTAGGGTTCTAGACATTCCTTTTCTGACAAACCCTATCAGCATCCTGAAAGGAGACCAGATTGTCCACCTCTGGAGATAGGGGTTGCCTATTGTTGCACCAGAGAGCCTGGCTAGACATTAAAGAAGATATGTGGGAGCAGACGATTATTTCCAGAGGTTGTATAATTCCTTTTTCCCTATCCCCTGCCCTAACAGTAAGCAAACTTTCCGATGTTCCATCCAGTCAGAGGAAAGCAGGAGTTCTAGAAATAAAAAAAGCTGTCAGAAAAAAAAAGTCATCCAACAGGTCCCCCAGACCAGAAAGAATCTGGAACTTACTCAAAATTATTTTTAATGCCAAAGAAAACAGGGGACTAGAGACCAGTCTTGGATCTCAGCAATCTGAACAAGTCAGTTCAGTACTCAAAGTTTCGGATGGTCACAGTTCAGTCCATTTTGCCTTTTCTGCACAAGGACAATTGGATGTGGCCAGTAGACCTTCAGGATACGTACTATCATATAAAAATGAACAGGCGATCCAGAAAGTATCTATGCTTCTGGCTGGAAGCCAGTTATTACCAGTTTAGAGCACTGCCATTTAGTATCACCATTGCCGTCAGGGTGTTCACCAAATGCAAGGCAGTAGTAGCACCTCACTTGAAACTGCATGGATTTCGGGTGTTTCTGTATTTGGATGACTGGCTCATAACCGCTACAACCAGGCATTTTTTGATTAAAGCATGGGACTACGTACTCCAGATTTGCTCTCATCTAGGAATTACCATCAATCACAACAAATCTCAACTAGAACCATCTCAGATATTAGAGTTTGTAGGGGCCTTGTTCAATACAGTATCAGTAAAAGCATCCCTTCCTTTACCAAGAGTTCAAACTGTTCAGCTTCAAGTCAAAAAGATAATTCAGAATTCTTTTCTGTCAGCTCTAGTGATTCTACAAGCCTTGGGGTCAATGTCCACTGTAATAGCTCTGGTTCCTTTAGCAATATATCATATTTGCTCTTGTTTGGCATCTACTTCTCTGAAGTACAGGCCAACACTAAGGGACTCTGACTAACAACGTTTGCAGATGACTGCAAACTGGGAGCCATTATTGAATCCCCAAATGATGTGGATATCCTTCATAAGGGCCTTACAGAAACAGATGCTTGGTGCCAGAGCCATGGGCTCAAGCTTAATGCCAAGAAATGTATAGTTATCCCCTTTGGGGAAAAACATGTACCCATGAATTACCACATAGGTGGCAGTACACTAAACACCGAAAGTGTGATGAGAGACTTAGGGACACAGGTGGACAGTGGTCTCACCTTCGATAACCACATCACCACAACAGTTAGAAAATCTTTCTATGTGGTACACCTCATCACTAAGGGCTTTTCATCCAGAAAAAAGGAGGTCATTGTCCCACTGTACTCATCCCTCATTAGACCCATTATAGAGTACAATGCCTAGTTTGGTATGTACCTCACAAGACATCTGCAACAGCTGGAAAGGCCGCAGAAATTCCTCACTAAAAGAATCATGGGCCTAAAGCAGATGCCCTATGCTGACCACCTAAAAAAAACTCCAGCTATACTCTGTGGCATATTGTCTACTCAGAGGTGATCTCTTCTTAACGTACAAGGCCATGTCAAACCCTGAGCTGTTGGACATGCTCCACTTAAAGAAATCCTAATCCCTCAGAGCCACATGCTCCAGGGATCTAAACCTTGTCATCACAATGAACAAAACATGCTGGAGGGATAGGTTCCTGACCCAGAGACTCCCCAGACTCTGGAATAGACTGCCCATACATGTCAAGCAGAGTGCCTTCTTGGCCCTCTTCAAAAGGAACCTTGACGATTGGATTGGAGATAGGAAATTCACCCCAGGGATCATGTCAGTCACCTGCTAGACAGGGGTCCAAGGAACTAAATATCGTGGGAAGAAATATCCAGGGAATTGTTATGGCTAGGCTTGTATAGGCCCTAGGGCCGATAGCCTAGTACCAGCCTATGAACCTATGAACCTATGAACCTAAGTTTAGTAATGTGGTATATAATAAACTTTACAGAGTTATATATGAGATTTGAGCCAAGATTCTGAGCTAGCAAGTACACTTGTCTTGAGAGTTGACTTCTAGATCTAGAATTTTGCAACATAAACTATTTGAGTCTAAGAGTACCATTTTGAATTATTTTTATGTTTTAATGATAGGGAGAATGATTTCTTGATAGTGGTCACGGATTAATTTCAATATCCCCTGAACAAAGAACTAGAATTATTAAAATGTTTGCATTTTCTGTGAGAGGCTTTACTGACTGTGACACTGCATATGTAGTAACCTAACAGGGACCTTTTGTTTTATCATAGTAGTTGCAACAATAGGTAACACATAGTTTTGTGGTAGTTAGTAATGAATGAAGATATTGGTTTGTGCCTAAAATTGTTCTATATTTGGCATTTTGAATTGTTAATCTGTTAAGATAATCAAGCTTTACATTACGAGGTAGTTGCACATATTAGTAATAAGAGAGCTAAGCTGATTGTCACAAGGAATTGTTTCTGTGTTTAGCATAAACTTATCCGCTGGCTTCTTTGTTAGATTATTAAATAAATAAATAAATGCATTACCTGGTGAAGTGTTTAAAGAAATGGTAGCACAGCAGATATTATATACTACATACTGAATCCTGCACTGTATCTTTAAAATATTGTGGGCTGGTGTTACGAGATTATAAATTTGTTGGAGTGGTTGGGAAAGTGGCCGGTAGAAGAATAAAGCAAGCCACCAATAGTGAAAAATGAAATCTGTCACTATGCTGGACATGACAGCATGACAGCATGATTAAGAAGCCAGATGGTGGGTGAACTGTGCAGGCACTACAAAAGTCTGAAATATACACTGGCATCAGCTTGCAGTTCAATGGAACAGGTTACTATATGGTTAACAAATGATAAAATAAATTCTAGGATTGTGTAAGAGATGAAATGTTACAGCTTAAGGCTGCATAACAGGAGCATGAAACTGTGCAAAACAATGGATGCAACTATACATTAATGCATACAAGGCTCATATGGCTATTAAATACACAGCTTAAGTGTATCTGCTATGTAAACAGTGCTCAGATGTGAGACTCTTTACTCTGGTTATATTAGAAATGGCAGGATGGAAAGCCCAGTTTCTGAGCATTTTAACAATTCACATAATGGGGAATTGGATACCTTGTTCTTTTGCGCATTGGCCAGACCTGATACTTATAATACTGGGAATTTTTTACAGAAGCTGTTAAAATTGGAAAGTATGTTCATTTTAAATTTTGGTACCTTAAAACCAAAAGGCTTAAATTTGGAAATTAACTTGACTATTTGAGTTTTGAGGCATTGGTATTTATTTAAAACTTTATTATACACTTTGTCTTTGTATAAATATTCCCTTTGTCTATGCATCAGTATTTAAATGTATGGTCCCTTTTCTGAAACATTGTGAATGATGTAATTGCACAATTATTCATAACTAATCAAGGAATTTTGCAAAAGAAAAAGATGCGTTGCTGGTAAAAATATTCCCTTTGAAGGCTGTGGAATTGAGTACCAGAATAAACTTGAGTGCATCCAGTTCCTGTTTTTCTCTTTGGTGGTTTTCGTATCTTTACTCTGAGGCTCAACTACATCGGAATAAAGGGAGCATTTGTCTTTGAACACCAAGCAGTCCTACTGTCTGTGAAATAACGGCAGCTCAAAATAACTGCATTTGATATTATATTTGCAAAAGTTCTATATCTAGGAGAGTAGATGGTGCAGGCACCTGCAGAAACAGAAATAACATTGCATCATTTGTTTTATTATTATTAAATTACAGTGTATTTCTAAATGCTTTGCTTTAACTATAGGTGATTTGTATGTTACATTCAATGTAACCTCAATGTAATATGTTTTTATGGTTCAGTCTTGTCTTTATCTCTCTCTCTCTCTCTCACTCTATACATATATATATATATATATATATATATATATATATATATATATATATATATATATATATATATATATATATGTAGTGCTATACACACAGAGATCGATAAATAGATGGTTACTATGTATTCAATCAAATACATAATTTATTGAGAGCATTTTTGTCTGTCACAAGCTATCAAATGCACTCTTTATTATGTGGCGGAAGAATCAAGTCATGTAAAAGTAACTTAGCAATTAGTTAAGATGTTTCCCTTGTAGTCATGTTTGTGTGACTGTGGAATTAGTGTATATGTAGAGGACATGAAGCAGAACCCCCGTGTCGCAGGTGTGTGCAGGAGTTAACTCCTCATGTAAAATATATGTTTTTTTTTTTAATTATTTTTGGATTTTAGTATTACTAATCAGAAAGAGAAGCATTGTTTTGCTTTGATTTGTGATCACTTCAGTTTCCTGTGCCAATATAATAATAGCAATAGTGCCAATATAACTGAACTTTGACAGTTAAATAAATATATATATATATATATATATATATATATATATATATATATATATATACATATACATATACACACACACATATATATATATATATATATATATATATATATATATATATATATATATATATATATAAAATAAAAATATATATAGGTAGACAAAGATATAGATGTATATTAGAGCCAAATGGTTCCTTATTAAAATGTTGAGAATAGCAATGCTGAACCCTAAAATGCTTGAAAAAAGGCCAAAAATAGAGGAAAAAGAGTAAATATCTAGCATTGCTTCTGTCCTTTAAACTTTTTTATGGGAGGCATGTCCCCATTCACACTCCGAACGTAAAGATATACATATATATATATATATAGATATGTGGGACCCATTGGTATGGTCAGCAGGGGGTTTGGTTGACATCTGTTTAATCAACTGCATTTGGCAGACTGTACAGATAGTCTACAGGTATGCAAGATTGACAATCCCCAAGTAGGGGAATGCTCCCTTTCCACAGGGATTGTGCAGTTTTGGAGTTAGCATATGTAATTAGCAGGGGGTGTGGAAGATGCTGTTTATTTTTTTAAGTAATGTTTGCATGCACAGAGAAGCAACCTCAGCACATGCATAGTAGGAAGTTGACATTTCCATTTGTGATGAAGAGTGGTTTACATTCAAGGTGTTGACATTCATGTTAGTCAACCAACTGAAGGTAAATCATCTCTCTCCATATTTATGTATATATATATATATATATATATGTGTGTGTGTGTGTGTGTGTGTGTGTGTGTGTGTGTGTGTGTGTCTGTGTATGTATATCAACTTTAATATCACAATACCTCAGAGAAAGGGGAATATTCAAATAAATGGCAATCTTGCACTTAGTGTACAGAAATATAGATTTTTGGTCATTTTATCTCCACATTCTAAGACAAGTCTTACCTTTTCACATGGACTGACTTATGGCCATAACACACACACACACACACACACACACACACACACACACACACACACACACACACACACACAGAAACAGACATGGACACACACACCTCTATATAATGTATATTTGTATACGTGTATACACAAACACAAATGTGGAAGCACATATACTGTATGTGTATGGAACAAGTTTCAAGAGCACAAAATATTTCATGCATTTTGTAACCTAACCCTGACTAATGACATTTTTTTTGTAGTCCGATTATTGTTTCCTGCTTATTTTGTTTGAATGCGCTATTTGCATACATTTTCTACTGATATTGCATAATGGTTTACAAAGTTGTCTCTTTAGTGATTTTCTGATCTAGCTCAGATCACATTTAATGTATATTTTTATTTGTCAGTTAACATTTGGCATTATTTTCGCAGTATAGTGGGAATATATTTAGATATGTTATGTTTTATGCCTGATTATTATTTTTTTATTATGTCATGTTATGTGATGTTATGTTACCTTACTGTAGACTGTCTATTTCACTAGAAATTAGACTTTTTGTTTGGTTAGTTGTGGTCTGCATTTTTTCTTTTTTTTTTTTTTTTTATTGTAATAATGTGAAAGAGTGGGACACTTACAAAGTTGTTTGGCATAGTGTTTAGTGCTGCTGTCTCAGGTTGCTTGGTTTTCCATTTCTGTTCCTGACTGGGGTGTCTTTCCTGCAGACTTATCATGTGCTGTCTGTGTCTGCATGGGCTTCTGATAGGTTCATTGGTTTCCTTATAAAATGTGTAGGAAACACAGAATCACATGGACCACTCTGAAATTTAATCATGCTAAGCACTTTTGTGACCTCAGTAACAAGACTTCATCAGAACAAAGTAAAACATAGACTTCACGTTTTCATAAAAAAATAGTGTGACATAACACAGCTCTACATAAAATACAAGGAATTCACACAAGATAGAATTTTATTACAGAAAACATGTGTTAAGCTTGATAAGGACAGTCCCACAGATGAAAATGGCGTTCGTTCACTACCTTGCCAGTTATCTACTTTTGAGACTAAACTAAAGAAATATCACAAGTTCTAACTTGAAAACACCTATTTTCAAGAGTGCATTAATGTTGATAGGGTTCCCAAGCATTTGGAATACTAGCAGTTTCCAGCTAGGTTATAGAGTGGTAGTGATTTATACCATGGATTGTTCAAAAGTTTTGATCATCACAGGAATAGTGCAGGAACTGATGGAGGCAATATGTCCACCGAAAGATCCAGGAACAAGCACCTGGGACGTGCACGAGTACTCCTGCACTATTCCTGCACGGACACAGCTCCTGTATGCAAATTACCCCATCTGCAGGTGAAAACCATGCAAATGAGGTGAATTTGAAATCCAGAAAGCTGACAGCCATCTGTGCAGGACTAGTGTAATCTGCAGAAATGTACTCGGGTAGCAACCAAGTACATTTCTGCAAACTACAAAGCAGAGCCATGACAGATCCAAATAAAGGGTGTATATAATGTGTAAAGCATGCCAATGGCCAAATATATGGCCACTGGCATGGAAAATAGTTGCAAAAAAAAAAACTGTTTTTTTGGCCGATTTTGGCTGTTTAAGTATAGGGCAGCAGCGCACAAACGGGATCGTCTGGAAAATAAAAGAAAAATCCTGAAAAAAGCTTTCCCTGTAAAATCACAATTTTGCCATTATAGTCAATGGCAAGCAGAAGACAACAAGGCCAGTGAATTGTGGTTGCTAAGGGGGAAGGCTCAGTGTGGGACTTGTAACTAGGCATTAGCAGGCAATCCTATGCAAATGAGGGAATGATACTGAATCACAGATTTCCCTTCGTGGCTAGCCTGCACCCAACCGTGTAGGTGCAGAAAGACCATGCTGCAAGCCTAAGAGCTAGCTGACATTATAGAGGGGAGTGTCAGGCATACTGTAAGCTTATTGGCACCCAGTGGCTCAGGTTTGCCCTAAGCTTAGCAGAGCTAAGTGTCTGAAGCTGCCAAGCACACTTTACATTGCCTAAACAATATGATCTTGTGGAAACAGCTGCAGCAGAAACAGAACAGGGCAGGGCTACCCAGCCCCCCACCATTGCCAAGGCATGCACAGGCACAGAGTGATTCAGAGGAGGAACAATCTGAGCCTGCCCCAGTAGGCAGAAGGAGGCATTCCCAGTATGCCCAGGCCTTGGCAAAGAGACTATGCATAGCACATACACTGACATGGTGGGAACCCAGGGAATGACACCTCTCTCTATGACTCACACATACAGTAAAAGGGATGCCAAACATGCCACTACCTGTGCTTAACCATCTATAGGGAGCGTACTGTGTGCATCTGAGATAGTCAGCCCTCCAGCACCATCCTCACTGCTGGCACAGCCACAAGTTAAATCACTCTCCATATCAATTGCTGAATGGAGTAGTATGTTTTGTTATTTGTATCAATGGGATGGATGTGAGCATGCAAGGGAATTGGGTGGCTGCGTGGGATACCAGCAGATAGTAGCCACCTATATTGGCAGCATAAAATCTGTAACAAATACTGGTGTTACCACAGTAGCCAGTACTAGACAAGATGACAAAACCCACTGCAGGAAATCTGGTGGGCCAAATGTGTGTCCATAGGACACATACATGCCAGTCAGTGAGGCTCATATACCCAACAACAGTCTCAGCCAGCAGAACAGGCATAGACAAAAACAAACAAAGGCTGTGCTAAGGCCTCTGATTGATGGCTATAGAGAACATCCCCCTCCAGACCTACACAGACAGACTACAACAGGTCAGGCAGTGGGATGTTAGTTCTGAAGGGTAAGAAGTCTGAAATTGTAATGTAGATCAATAAAATCTAAGAACTGTAGTACACTGATAAGCCTCTAGTCTGCATGATAGGTCAGAATACAGAATGAAATGGAGTACCTGAAATACCAGTACAGTCATAGCAAATGTGTGCAGTTGTCAGGTGTGCCAGCCCCCCACCCCACAGTCCTATGTAGAAATGAAGTAACATGTATGTGTAAGTATAATAACAGTGGAGCACAGATTACCTGTGCCGGCCAAAGTAGCAGGATAGATTGTAGCACATGTACAATATGCAGGGCTGTGTGTGTTAGGTTGGAGTGTGCTGTATATTGTGTGAGAGTGGTCAGCATGTAAGCATGGTGGGTTTTGTCCTTGTGGCCATTGGCCAGTACTGCTGATGACAGGGCCAAGTTCTCACAACTGCAGTGCCAAACACAATGCATCCCAGCAAGACACATTCCAGCAGTAAGCCATAGTAATTGGTCGGATGTAATATCTGTCACCATCTGAAAGGTGGACATGGCATAAATGTGGGCCCAGACATACAAACAGTACACAGGTTGAAGTACCCTAGACAGACAGTGTATAAAATGTTACTGTCAAATGGAATTGTACATACAGGTTAGCAGCACATTAGTTGGGTTTGTAGTATGGAATACTGATGTTGTCTGGCCAAACACTAGCAGACCACAAAGGTCACAAGTGTGAAGAATTGAGAAACTGCTGATGTCCCTGCTCAAGCCAGCATAAGTGGAATGTGCCACGTATATCTGTGAGTCAGCTGCAAGTAGCTTCCATAGCACACATGCACACAGCTCACCGCACCATCAGCCACAGGTACCTCACAAGTCTTATCCTTGCTGTTGGGAATGAGTACAATATGACCCCCACCTCTGTATGGAAATCGCCACAGAATGCAGCATGCTGAAGAGGTGTCCCATGCAGGTGTCTTCCTAGCCGTAAGCAGCACTCTGTCAGCATCCGCACCACTGGATCAATAATGACAGAAACTATTGACATTAACACCTTGCACACCCACCCAGTCACCCCAGGGGAATATAGTGGCTTGCAGCCTGGGAGTGTAGGAGTGACACAATGCAATGGCTTGCTACAGATGGCCTGCATCACTACCAAATGGCCTACAGTCCTCTGTCAAAGGCCTGTGTCTCAACCATGGAGTACAACCTACCTGGAATGGATTCACACATTCAATACAGAAGGTCATACGGGGCATGCTCCCACACTTAGAGAAACAAAGCCCATGTCTGACAACAAAATAATGAAAGGTCATCCCGGGCATGAAGCCCATGTCTGGCAACAACAGTGGACTATACATATCTGACAGTCACAGATGTGTGTGCACACACTCCACATTGCACACCAGTCATGCTTTGCACACACATTGGATAGGAATACACACACATATGTCCAAAGACAACACACTACAATACTCCAAACTTACAAATACATAGATGTGTGGAACAGAGTGAGAGACAGTGACAAAGAGCCTCCCATCATGAGGCCTGTCCCACCCAGCACACATCCAATTGGCTAAAACCACATGATGTGCAAATGTCAATCACTGTAGATATTTGCCTCTGGTATCCCTCAGCACTATAGTGTCTGTGGTACTTGTGACAACTGTGTAATATGACTGTAGAAGTCATTATTCATCTAGCAGTTGTATACACATACCTGTTACATTTAAACCTGTGTGTGCCTGAGTGTTGTGTGTCTGCTTCCAGATGAATGGTTTATGCCTCATGCACACACACTGCACTCCCGATTGCCCCACTTTGGCAAGCATGCTGATGTAACTCACCTTGAAATACACCTTTGGTGAAAAAGTTGCCCTATAAGCTTCGTGGTGCATGCTATAACTGCATAATGCTATGGTATGATGTACTAGTTAGGTAGGAGTTCTAATCCCAGACATGGTAACTGTGAGACTGTGTGCATGTGTGTGTGTCTGTGTAGGGATCAATGCTTTTGAGGCCATTCACAGTTACTACAATTTCCATTGCCCTACTTTGGCAGGCCTGCTGATGTCATTCACTTTGAAATACACCTTTGGGGAAGAAGTAGCCCAGTAAGCTCTGTGGCACATCTTATAACTGTGTAATGCTGTAGTGTGATATAATTGTTAGGCAGGAGTTCAAATTCTAAACATGGCAACTGTGAAACTTTGTGTGTGTGTTTGTCTGTGTAGGGATCAATGCTTTTGAGGCCATTCACAGTCACTACAGTTTCCATTGCCTACTTTGGCAGGTCTGCTGATGTCATTCACTTTGAAATACACCTTTGGGGAAAGAGTAGTCCACTAAGCTCCGTGGCACATCCTATAACTGTGTAATGCTGTAGTGTGATGTATTAGTCAAGTAGGAGTTAAAATCCCAAACATGGCAACTGTGAAACTTTGTGTTAGTTTGTATTTGTAGGGGTCAATGCTTTTGAGGCCATTCACAGTCACTACAATTTCCATTGCCCTACTTTGCCAGGGCTGCTGATGTCATTCACTTTGAAATACTCCTTTGTGGAAGAAGTAGCCCAGTAAGCTCCATGGTGTGTCCTATAACTGAGTAATGCTGTAGTGTGATGTACTAGTTAGGTAGGAGTTGTGATCCCAGACATGGCAACTGTAAAACTTTGTGGGTGTGTTTGTTTGCCTGTGTAGGGATCAATGCTTTTGAGGCCATTCACAGTCACTACAATTTCCATTACCCTATTTTGGCATGGCTGCTGATGTCATTTACTTTGAAATACACCTTTTGGGAAGGCATAGGCCAGTAAGCTCCATGGTGCCAGCAGTAACTGTGTAATGGTGTAGTGTGATGTGCTAGTTATGTAGGCGTTCCAATCCCAGACTTGGCAGTTGTGAAACTCTGTGTGTGTGGTTGTAGAGATCAATGTGTTTGTGGCCATTTACAGTCACTAGGCATCCCTAAAAATGGAGAACATCGATATCTGTGCAGTAACAGAGACCTTATCCAAGGTTCCAGAGTGCACCACTACAATACCATGTACAGCTCATACCACATCTGTAGCCGCCAAACGAGGACCAAAACATTAAAGGTGGAGGAGTGTCCATATTCACCAAGGATATTCACACCACCAGGCTGCTTGCCCAACACAATGACTCCGAAGTTCTCCTGGTGTAACTAACACTAGGTAAGACTCAATCCAAATTGTATAGCTTGCTACAGATCCCCCACCATGACTCAAGATTCCCACTACACCTTTCTAAACATACTGGAAAATATTAAAATACAACCAATCACCCAAATACTATGCGATTTCAGCTACCCTGCCATTAACTGGGAAAACTACTCATGTACCAACACCTGTGCCTAACGGTTCTTGGAAGTCATAATTCCCAATGCCCTGGATCAAGTAACCCATAGTCCCATCAGGGGCTCTAATATCCTAGACCTGGTGATTACCAACATGGGAAATTGATGCTCCACACCTATGGTCACCCCATCAGTGGTCAGATCTGCCCATAAACTAATCATCCTTAACATCCACATCCCTCCCCCACACCTCAGTAAGGAAACCTCTGTAAAAAATATCCCCAAAGCTAACTTCATTCTACACATGTCAGATGTGACAAACGTCATGACACCCATGCAGATGGGAACTGAAAGGTCAACTGCTGAATCTTACACTAAGGCACTGTATGGGCACATCCACTCGTGCCATCCCAAATAAAACCAAGACACTCCCCTCCAAGAAAAGGAAGCCACTGTGGTGGTCTTCTGTCATAAACAAACTGTACAACAAAAGGAAGAAACTGTTGCAGAAAAGAGGAAGTTCTCAAAATGCAAAGAACACCCTTACCAGCCTCAGTAAGAAGCTGAGATCCCTCATAAAATCCTCCAAATCTAGTTACAAACATAATATGGCCAAAAATTCCAAAGAAGACCTCAAGCCATTCCATAGCTATGTCAGGGATCTAAATGACAATGCTCAGATCTGCTATGAGCTACAACAGAATGGCATTAAATATACTGATCCCAAGGATATTGCCAATATTCTAGCAGATCGATTCAGTGCCAACTGCACCCCCATCCCACCCCCTTAAGTGCCCATCTCAATACCGAAAGATTGCCAGATTCCAGTAATAATGGCCACACAAGTAAAAAACACACTCTCTAGAGCTAAGAAAACAGCATCCATGGAACCAGACAACATCCTGGGCTGTGTACTACATGAACTGCAAAGTGAACTGGCACCTCACCTATGTGCCATGTTTAATCATAGCCATACCTCAGTCTTCGTGCCCACTGAGTGGTGCACAGCTACAGTTATCCAAGTCCATACGGGGGATCCACCTTGGATCCTGAGAACTACTGCCCCAGCAGTCTGAAGAGCCTGATCTGCAAGGCCATAGAATGCATCATCATGGAACTTATAAACAAAGACATTGGCAACCTGCAAACACTGGACCCCACCCAGGTTGGGTTTGTGAAGGGCCAATTATGTCTCCTGAACCTGATTGACATCTTCGAATCAGTCTCCAGAGCTGTGGATGAGGGTAAGGTGGTTCACACAACCTATCCAGACCTCGCCAAGGCCTTCGACACCATCCTCCAGTCTGGCATCATAGATAAACATACTAAGCTGGCCATTAATACCTACATCATTCGATGGGTTGCCAACTGCTGTACTGACAGAGCCCACACTGTAAAAGTAGGTGACTCCAAATCCAGCCCCAGACAAGTGACATTTGGAGTACCTCAGGGTTCAGTTCTGGGACCGCTCTTGTTTGGCATCTACTGCTCTGAAATACAGGGCAACACTAAGGGACTCTGGCTAACAAAGGTCAAAGATGACTGCAAACTCAAAGCCAATATTGAATCCCCAAATGATGGAGAAATTCTACAAAAGGGCCTTACAGAAGGAGATGCTTGATGCCAGAGCCATGGGCTCAAGCTCAATGCCAAGAAATGTATAGTTATCCATTTTGGGAAGGAACATGTACCCATGAAGCACCACATAGGTGGCAGTACACTAATCACCGAAAGTGTGATAAGAGACTTAGGGACACAGGTGGACTGTGGTCTCACCTTCGATAACCACATCGCCACAACAGTCAGAAAATCTGGCTATGTGGTACACCTCATGACTAAGGGCTTTTCATCCAGAAAAAATGAGGCCATTATCCCACTGTAGTCATCTCTCAGTAGACACAGTATAGAATACAATTATTTGGTATATACCTCTCAAGACATCTGCAAGAACTGGAAAGGCTGCAGAAATACCTCACTAAAAGAATCACAGGCCTAAAGCAGATGCCCTATGCTGGTCATCCGCAAATTATCTTGCTATACTCTATCACACATCGTCTACTTGGAGGCGATCTCTGCTTAACATCCAATGCCATGTCAAACCCAGAGCTGTTGGACATGCTACACTTAAAGAAACCCCAATCCCTCAGAGCTACATGCTCCTGGGATCCAAACCTTGTCATCACAATGAACAAAACATGCTGGGGAGATGGGTTACTGACCCAGAGACTCCCCAGACTCTGGAATAGACTGCCCATGCATGTCAAGTAGAGTGCCTCTTTGGCCCTCTTCAAAAGGAACCTTGATGATTGGATGGGAGATAGGAAATTCACCCCCGGGATCACATCAGTCGCCCTGCTAGATAGAGGTCCAGGTCCAGGGCTAGGGTTGTATAGGCCCTAGGGCCAATAGACTAGTGCCAACCTATGAACCTATGAAACTATGTACTGCACTTTCCATGACCTACATTGGCAAGCCTGCAGATGTCATTCACTTTGAAATACATCTTTGGGGAAAATGTATCCCAGTAAGGTCCATGGTTCATGCTATAACTGTGTAATGCTGTAGTGTGATGTACTAGTTCAGTAGGAGTTCTAATCCTAGACATTGCAACTATGAAACTCTATGTGTGTGTGTGTTTGTTTGTCTGTGTAGGAATCAATGCTTTTGAGGCCATTCACAGTCACTACAACTTTCATTGGCCTACTTTGGCGGGTCTACTATCTTATTCACTTTAAAATATACCTTTGGGGAAGGAGTAACCCAGTAAGCTCTGTGGTGCCTGCTATAAATGCGTTATGCTGTAGTGTGATGTATTAGTTAGGCAGGAGGTCTAATCTCAGACATGGCAACTGTGAGACTCTGTGTGTGTGTGTGTGTGTGTGTGTGTGTGTGTGTTTGTTATCAGTATTCTATGTGGAGGTAGCTGAGTGTGTGTAAAAAACAGGACTTGTGTAGTGGATTTTGCAAATTTCTTAAATGGTGGGCCTATTATATGTCACAATGTCCACCTTACAAGGACAACTGATGTCAAACAGCAGAGAGTCTGGTGTAGACAATCCATACCCCTACATGTGACATCATGGATTGAGGAACAATATAGGCAACCCTTGTATTACCCACAGAACACTGTCCACCCATGTTTCATACACAAACACATTTGGCTAGGCAACAACCATTATGTTGGTAGTTCCCTGCATATTGCCCACAGATAGTAACCATGGTGTGATTTCAGTGGACTACAGAGGACATGGCACCCTGTCCCATCCCTACAACAGGAAAAGCATTGCATACAGTGGTCCTTTGCTATGTTCCCCACTGGACACCTGCAACAACTGTAAAGTCAGCAAATGTAACTCACAAAGGAAATACCATGCCTTATACCCATGCCCTGTATGGACAGATGCCACTGACACCAGGAAATACCTGTATCATGCTGTCAGTGTAGGTGCAGGGTCAACCTGGTTTCCTTTGCCAGTTCTCACCACATGAGGTCTGGAATGGCACATCAGATGGTAACAATTTGTCCACACAACAAGCCGCAGACACCCCAGGTACACTTCCTCGTGTTAAAAACCATGCACGTGGGACATGTGCACTTCCCAAACAAAGTCCATGTTATGGAATATAGAACACATACATGGCAAGTATTGCACAGCACTGGCCACCCACAATAGTAACCCAGATAAGTGGATGGTGAATACAATACCCACATGTTTGGGACAATCCAGAGACTACATCCCTGATCCACACTGCAGACCATTGTCATGTGGCCTAATGCCAAGGTATATGCTTTACCTAGCCTTATATAGCCTTCTGGTGCAGTCAACCACTACACACATGTGAAGCAATGCACCTATGCATATCAATACTGGCAAACCTGTGCCTGTGTGTGTGTGGAGTATAATGATTTGGATGCCATTCACACTCACTACACTTCCCATTGACCTACTGAAGCATGCCTTCTGATGTCAGACACCTTGACATATCCTTTGCCCATATATCAGCTTGATAACCTCTGTGGTGCACGTGATACTTGCGTAATACTGTAGTGTAGCAAACTAGTTATTTAGGAATTCTAATCCTGACCCTGCCAACTGTGATAATGTGGGTGAGTCTCTGAGAGAGTGCGTCTGTGTCATCCTTGACACCTGTTCTTGTGTACAGGCACATGTACTACACCTACCTTATCCCACCTTTATCACTGTTGCTGATGTCATTCACCGTCAAATATACCTTTGGACAGCACTTCCCCATGTAAGCCCTGTGGTGCATGCAATGACTACATAGAAATGTAATAGCAATGCATAGTCAGGCAGGAGTTTGAAACCCCATACTGGTAAGTGTGTGATGCAAACATGCTTAGCTTTTACTCTCCTACCCCCTCACTGTCTTACTTTGTCTCTGTCTGTCTTTCTCACTCCCTCTCTGGTGGGTTTGGAGAAGTACACCTGCTTTGCTTAGGCAGCAGCTTGTGTTTTGCAAGTGATGCACATGATCAGCTGATGGCCAGTTCATGAATTGCAGTCCCCCACTAGCTGATTGCATATGGAACAGCTGTGGTAACATTCCCATAGCCAATTGCATGGAAACGCCTCCTATAACTAGGAATATTATGTGGGTGTTGACCCTTTTCATTCACTGTGAGCAGGACTTCATGTCGATGTTTGGCAAACAGCATCACAGATAGTAGTGGGATATACCTCTAACAACATACACTGTGGAGAAAGGCCAACAAACAGGAGTGGGATGTTCCAGACATGACTACAGAATGTAACTCTTGCTCTTCTACATTTGAAGTAATGTTGGTTTAACAGGGTTTGTGTGGATATGGCTGGTCGACATGATTTAATCTGTCATGACAGTGTTATGTGGTTGAGCAAACTCCCACCTGTAGGGCTATCTGCAGACTGGCCAGTGTTTGGAGTGTTACCTGTGTTGTGTTATTCACAGATTACCTATCTTTAGAACTGCAGAAGCATAGTCTGAGGATTGCAGTCAATACATGGTGACAGCCATGACAGTTACTGACTTCATATCCTTCATAGGACATATGTCACAACAAACCCTGTTACACCAGTAAATGTATGAGGTTATCACAGCAACATGTCAATATTGGCCCTGTGTTTGTGTCACCAGCCACAGCTCCGTCAACCTTTATACATATGTCATGCAGTAAGAGGTGCATATGTTCAGTACACCAATATTTATTGACATCATACCTGATAACATCTCAGTGAGATATCAGAGTCCTAGACATGTTATGTATATTAGGGGTTATATTTGAGGGCAAAACCTGAACATTCTGTCATAATGTGTACAGTAGTGAGGTCTGTGTACATATGGTGATTGTTGACAGTGTGTGTATTGGGAATATGTACCATGGCCTGTGTACAGACTATAGTAGATGTCATTGTTCTTGGTCCTGTTCTATATGATGTTACATGCTGCTCCAGTGTATCGTACCCTATTGGCTTACATGTTTCTAGGGCCAAACACACACATGCCCTATACCACAGTTAGGCATTGGAATACACTGTGTATTGGCCCAGTATATGTAGGGTTAGTGTGTGAGTGGCACATATGAGGATGGTGTTGATCAGACAGTCAGTATACTGTAATATTAAGCATGCTTACCATATGTGGCTGTGGCTGTGTTCACATTGGCTGTGGGTATGCACTTTCACACAGGTGTCTGTTACTCTGTGCTGTGACATGCCTGTAGAGCCAGCTATATTTGCAGGTACATGTGTATTCCCCCAAAAGAAATGTAGGCCAGTGTTGTGGCAGTCTGCCTGTAGTTTGCACAGTGCTTTGTGACATGCCTAGCAGCTCAGTGTACTTACCCAGTGTGATGTTATGTCCAGATATTTGTCAGATGTACTGCTGTCAGGCCACTATAACTGTCGTGTATTTCTGACAAAGCACTGGGATGCTGCACAGATGTATGTCACTAACTAGTGGGTAGTATGTGGGCATGTGACCTCTGCACCACTGGTTATTATGTGTCAGGACAGACAGGAGTGTGTGAATGCATAAATTATGTGGGCATATGTATTTCAGTATTTACGTGATATACCCATTTACATGGCTGTTAACATCCACATTGTCAGGCTTGGTCCCCGTGTCTTGCACTAAGTGGTTCTGTGTATACCTCTGGACTGACCAGAGTGTGTCAGACTGTCCACATTTATTGGTCATATCTCTGCTGTATTCCACAGGACCATTACTGTGATATCTGTGGTATTGTACTATGATAACCTTAGGATGTCTGTCAGTAACTGATGGAGTACATGTCAATAGCAGATGTGACCTCCCACACACAACATTTCTGTTAAGACAACCCCTGTTACAGTAGCAGCAGTCTACATTTATACCTGCAATACTTACATGACATCCCCTTGCCCTAAGAGGTTGAGACTACTGGTGCTGAATTATGACTCCACTCCATGTTCTGGACATATGTTAAACATATCTATATATATATATATATATATATATATATATATATATATATATATAAACAGTAAAAAACAAAGCAGGAGGTAGCAGCCACGGCTATGTAGAATATCAGCTTTATTAGTAAAAGAGGTGAGCGCTTTTGTGGCACCAGCCACTTCATCAGACAATCAAAGAAGAGTAAAACACAACATTTATACCAAGCTTATCATTACCATCAACTACCCAATTAATCCTTAAAACCATGTTGTTGTGTCTTTCAGCTTTTCCCGGTTAGGGGTCGCCACAGTGGAACTCTGGTCCGCTAATGATTGGCAGATAGATTTTTACGTGCCGAGTTGCCAGCCCTGATGCACAACCTTCAACGAAGGTACGCCCATTCACGCAAGTCTCCATGCAGAAGACACTCTAGCTGAGAATCGAACCGGACAGCATCTTACTGTGAGGCGACAACGCTACCGGAGCACCACCACCGCAGCTCCTAGTATAAAACATTTTATACCTAGTGTGAAAAATTTTAAAAGCTTAAAATTAAAAACAGCTTGACAATAGAAACAGCATATCTCATCACACAACGTAATACATACAATATAAAAGTATAAAAATATATAAAAGTATAAAAAAGTATAAAAGGTCAAGGGGGGGTACTACCTACTATTTCTTTAAATCTCTATTTAGAAGAATGGGTTTAATATTAATTTTGTCATTCAGGCCTACCCCAATGTTAGCTCATAGCCTTATAATCCATTCTAGTTCCCTAGTTTCTACTCTATTCCTAACATCTCCACCTCTATTGTTGGTATAGACTTCATCTATTACTAAAAATAAAAATTTGTGCATCTCATCATGGTCCCTCACATGCCTGGCTAAGGCATTTGTCTCTATTCCTCTGGTGATATCATATATATGCTCCCTCATCCGGTCTCTCAGCTTTCGAGTTGTCATTCCAACGTAGAAGGCAGGACAGACTGTGCAGTGTGCAAAGTATATAATATTCATACTGTCACAGTTAGCTAATATTCTGAAGGTAAACCCCTTCTTTAGATCTGAATGTAGAAATCTACTTCCAGTGTCAACGAAGGTGCAGTAATTAAATTTATTACAGGGGAAGGTTTCATATCTGACTGCATTTTCTATTCTTGTTTCCATGGGTTGTGGTCCACATAATAATCTTTTTATAGATATTTTATTCTTAAAAGCAAATCTCGGGGTTTCACCTACCAGCCTTTTAAAATCATCATCAGCACATAGTATAGTCCAGTTTTTTCGATATACTTCCTGTAAAGATCTAATGTTACTCAAGTAGGATACTTGTACTCTCATAGGTTTCTGACTAACAGTTCCTCCATCTATGATGGTATCCATATCTGAAAAATATGGCTTACCTGTTCCTTCCCTTGCCTCAGATAGAACCACTAATGACTGTCGTATCTCTTTTTCACTGTACCCTCTATGTATGAACCTTTCCTTCATGTTCCTGATCTCTTCCTCATAATTAGTTTGATTAGCTGTGAGTCTATATGCTCTCAGACCTTGGCCTCATACAGTGTTCTTAAATATATGTTTCGGCTGCATGCTCTGTCTATGGAGATAGCTATTCCTATAACATTCTTTCCTATAGATTTCAGTTTCCAGAACACCTCTATCTTTTTGAAGTATCCTGACATCCAGATATTCTATAACATCATAGGAATGCTTCATTGAAAATTTAAGGAAGCTGGTACTATTATCTATTTTGTGGAAGAATGATAGAAATGAGGCTTTTTCACCTCCCCATAAAATAAAGAGATCATCCACAAATCTCCTGTAGAACTTCAGATGCCTCCCCATCTCAGGGAGTAGGAATTCTTTCTCCCACATAGCCATAACAATATTTGCATAGCCATTTGCACATGAAGTGCCCATGTCCACGCCATCCTTTTGTCTATATAAATTTCCTTCAAACAAAAAGATATTGTTCTCTAATATCAGTTCCGTCAACAGTGATAATAAATCAATAACTTGTACATCACATGTTTCGTATTCCATTAAATACTGTTTGAAGAGCTCAACACCTTTACTATTAGGGATGACTATGAATAGAGATTTCACATCCAACGTAATCATGAGCCATCTATCCTCCACAGCTGTACTCAAACAAAATGCATACAGATCTTCTAAAAACTGTTTTGTATCAATATATATACATTCCTTTTCAACACAGTTTTAAGGTGGTGCACAAAAATGGACAAAGGTTCAGTACACCAGCCCCTCCCTGATGCAATGGGTCTCATGGGGGGCACTATGAGATGTTTATGTATTGTAGGGAGTCCTTGTATGATGGGTAGAACAGGTTTGTCTACTGTCAGAAAAATATGTATTAATGTGTGTATTAGTAATATGCTTAGTGCATTTAGAGCTTGAAAAGGGTTAACACAGTTATTCAATTTCATACTGCATAAATCTGTACAAACTGCAGATGCTTTCTGACCTTGTATTGTCAGCTAAAATCTTTGCTTATGCTTGAAAATTTACTGAGAAGCAGATGATTTCTGCTTGTGTTAGGAAAATAATGAATAGAACAATACTACTTGTATAAATGTTATGAGGCTTAGACAAGAAGTTCCGCTTGTGCTGTGAGAAAATACACAGCTGTAGAAGCTATAGATAATTAGAACAAAGATTGCTTGAAAATATGAACTGTAATCAGCATTTGCTTATGCCTGAGTTAGAAAAGTACCTTGAAATGTAACACATGTATTAGAATTGTACAATAGGGGCCTGTAACAGGTTAGTGCCCACCAAGGCCAGGTTGTTTTTCTCAAAAAGTTTCTCACAAATCTAGTCATGTCAGCAGAAAATCTGAGTAACATCTGCTGTAGAACAATACTGAAAGTTGTATTTAATTACGTCACCCATAGAAAGCCATGTCTTGTAAAACAGTATAAGAATAGCATACTTCCTGTTAGTAGTTAGGCAAAATCTTGTATTTGTCTCCTTGCTGCAAGTTATTAAATGTGCCTTAACTGAACCTTATGTGTATTGGTCTTTGAAGTTTTTTCTTTTGACAGATTGGTCCTTTGTACCAGAAACCCTCACTTCGCCTTGGATCAGACAGGCCAGGTGGCTTGAAACCATACGGGGAAGAAACCACATTGGTTCTTCTTATTTGAAAAGCCCTCTGACTGAATTGCCATACAAAAGAGGCCAGCCACTTTCTGATCTGCGACTGAAGGATGGTTTACATGAACCAGGTGATCAATCACGAAGGTTCAGGCAAGGCGAATCTACCCTTTTTTTCTGTTTTAGATCAGGGACTAGATTTGTATTGTTTTGTTGAGACTTTGTTTTTACAAGTCAGGGACAAAAAGATTACTGTCTTGTCATAGATCAGGGAAACAGAGCAGGTAGCCAGTCATTCTGAAGAGACTATAACAAAATCCGTGGTGCCACGTTAAAAATAAGGAGTTACGTAACGATTAAAAGATAGAACAGAATGGGTAATAATTGCACAAAAAGACCCCAAAGTCCGCCGTTAACCAAAGATGGGAAATACATGCAGTCACAGCGTGCTGATAATATTAAATAATACTCAAAATGGGTTAATAAGTATGAATTTGACTGTAAATTAGAAAAATCCTCGCTTATCAAACTTATCAAACAGCTTAAAACCGATTCTAAAGGTTGGGTAAAAAAGCAACGTCAATTAGGAATTCCTCAGGCATACAGGTGGATTGAGGAAGTAAACCATAGGGAACAAAAAAACAATAATTCAAAAGCAATGTTTTTAGATAAGGAGGGCAATAACTTAGTAATAGCATCGGCCCCTCTGCCTCCCTTACCAGAATATGAGGTGAGTGAACAAGTTAATCCACCCCCACGATATCCTGCTGTCACTGTAAATAGAGACACTACAAAAGCAAAACCGTTTATTAGAGATCCCGTCGAGACCAGGTCTCGAACACGGGCAGGAAACTCAAAAGGGGACATTGAGTTATATCAAATGGGTAGAAATTCATGATCCATGAATGAAGAAGAAATATGCCCACTTATAGAAGTGTATAGACCCTGGACTCCAGAGGACATCCAGAAAGCCACTGAAGGAATTCCCCATCCAAAAGTTAACTTTAGAAAGTTTTTGGAAGATTTGCAAGGAATGAGGCTAAGTTATAATTTAAATGGAGAAGAGGTAGAAAAAGTAGTCAGACAAATTGTGGGACCAGATTGGCACATGATTAGTGGCGACTGGAATCCCCATGACGCTGCGCTCAGGCCCCTCCTACATAGCAGCGCAGAACTAGACAACAGAGTGAAAGGTCTTACAGACCGCATCTCTGAGAAATGGAAGCATAGGGCAGACTGGACTTGCATTAATCGATGCATCCAAGAAGAAGGCGAAAATGTTGACAGATATTATGCCAGACTGTTAGAATGTTTTAATAACCATTGTGGAATGCAGGTTCCTGAAGATCAGACACACGATTCCCCATATGAGCAGCAGTTAAAGAATGCATTTTTGAAAGGCAGTATTGCACCCATAAGCAGTTTTATTACAAAGCACATGGTAGATCATCATACAAGCAGGTTACAGTCACTACTTGAATATGCTAGGCATGCCGAAAGGCATTTTAATAGCAAAAAGAAAAAGAAAGCCCAAGTATTTTCTGTAAAAGGTGGAGCAGAAGTTTATGAAGTACAGTCTGGGAAAAATGGCAAGAGAAATGCCCAGGGAAACAAACAATCTGATCAGCGATCAGAGGACTTTGAAGTGCGAAAGAAAAGGGGTGAATGTTTTAAATGCGGAAAAAAGGGACACTTGGCAAGGGATTGTAAGAAAAACAAGAAGGCAACCACGGAAGACAAGGAGGGTGAGGACTGACTATATGATAGTCAGGAATCACTAGAAGGGGATAGCAGAGATATAACAAATGAGAATGTGATAGAGAGAGTAGAGAATGTGACAGAAGAAATAGAGGAAGTGCAGGAAGTCACGGATAGTGAAGAAAATGAAATATTGGCTTTAGCTTTATTGAGCTTAGAGCTCTATTTTGCAGACATGAAACCAGAAGTTACACTCCTGGTAGAAGGGAGGGAAGTCAGATTCTTGTGTGACTCAGGGCATCACGGACCCTGATACATCCCTCCAAACTGCCAGAGAACTCAGAGTCACCTGATTACATACTAGTGAAAGCAGCTAATGGACAGCTGTATCGGGAGCCCCTCTTCCATAATATTTCAATAACTGATCCTGTTTCAGGATTGACCCAGAAAAGCAAAATTGTTGTTTCTGCAAAGTGCCCAGTGAATCTCTTGGGCAGAGACCTTATGCAGCTATTTAGTATAGCAGTATTTTTGACTATGCAGGGTATGGAAGCACAGCAACAAATTGATACCTTTGCAGTGCAATCGGAGGGTGAAATGTTTTATTGGTACAGCCAGGACCTGGTTATGACTGGTCCAGGGGCAGTGACCGAAGAATTGATGAATGTAGCCATCAGCAAGTTCCCCTCCCTTGACATTGATAAACAGCATTTGTTGCACTGTACTCTGTATTATTGTAACACACGAGGACCTGATAAGGAATATAAGCAAGAATTGTTTAGAAATCGTGCAAACAGATTGATATTACGTAATCTGTACTGGGACACAGAAGGGAACAGTGTAGCCAGCTGTTCATTGCCCCAGGAGGTCTTTGCACTCTATAAATCTAATTGATTATCACATGTTAGCTTAACTAAGGACAAGAATCTAAAATGGGTAGACCTAGGAGAAAAGGTTACGAGGTGGGAGAAGCAGACAGAGTTAGAACTGTCAGAACAAGGAATACAAATGCAGAAGTTGAATTGGATAATTCAGACGCACCCAGCTGTACACTTGCAGTCTAGCAAGGACAGCTGATTAGCACTCCTATTGTAGGAGGAAGAGAATGCCTTACAGAATATACCAGAAACTCTCTGGTCAACAGGAAAATCAGATGTAGGATTATTTTACTGCTAGAGAAGGTAACATACCTTTCCCCTGCTAGGCATCTTTCCTGTATGACTATATTGTTGAGCCAACCTCATATGACAATTGAATGATGTACGACTTTGAACCCTTATACCTTGCTCCCAACCCCTACAGATGGCACACCACATAGCTGCCTGCAGGTGATTGAGCAAAATACACTGCCTAGAAAAGATCTTATGGATGTTCCCCTGGATGATGCCGAGGTGACATACTACGTGGATGGCTCGTGCAAAAGAGGTCCTGCAGGACAGAACCTAGTAGGATATGCAGTAGTTTCTGATACTGACATTATAGAAGCGAAATCTTTACCTCACAATTTATCTGCACAGGAAGCAGAATTGATTGCCTTAACACGGGCATGTACCTTAGCAAAGGGTAAATGTGTGAACATTTTTACTGACAGCCAGTACTCTTTTTCTACTGTACATGTTTTTGCGCAACAGTGGAAAAATCGAGCAACGATAACATCTACTGGCAAACCAATCAATCATGCACAGTTTATTTTAAATCTTTTAGAATCTATTCAGTTACTTCAGAAAGTAGCTATTTGTAAATGCACAGCTCATACCAAGCAACAGGACAGGATTTCAAAAGGTAATGTGGGAGCTAATACAGCTGCAAAGCAGGCAGCTTCAGAAGTATTTCTTTTGAATGAGGAATTACAACCCTCTGAGATTTTAGACTTAGAAATGTTAAAGACAATGCAGACACTTACTACGCAAGCTGAAAAACAAAGATGGGTAAAACGAGGAGCAATTCTCGAAAAGGGGCTGTGCATCTCTAAAGAAGGGAAACCGATATTGCCGTCTAATTTGTTTAGATATGCAGCTTTGTTGAGCCATGGGCAGTGCCATGTCTCAACAGGGGGGATGGTACAGCTGGTGAACCAAGTGTTCATGACATACGGATTCTTAAAGTACTCTACAAAATTTTGTTCGATGTGTCACGTTTGTAATAAACATCATGCACAACAGGCATTAAAGCCCAAGCAAGGGAGTTTCCCTACACCACCGTATCCATTTCATACTATCTGTATGGATTTTATAGAATTGAACAAATGTGAAAATAAGAAGTATTGTCTTGTCATTGTAGATATGTTTTCCAGATGGGTGGAAGCCTTTCTGACTACAAATCCAGATGCGGCAATGGTGGCAAAAGTTCTCGTTAAAGAAATCATCCCTAGATTCAGCATTCCGGAAAGGATCTACAGTGACAATGGCACACACTTCGTAAACCAGACCATACAACAGTTAAGTAAACATTTTGGTATTTCTTTAAAAAATCATTGTGCGTATCACCCACAATCTGCAGGGCTAGTAGAGAGGCATAATGGGATTTCAAAGAGTAAGCTAAGGAAGTTAATAGTAGAAACACAGAGAAATTGGGTGTACTGTCTGCCCTGGCACTGTTGAGCATGAGAACTGTTCCGAATGCAAAAGGATTAACTCCTTTTGAAAAACTATTTCGAAGGGCTTATTATATACCTCAGTGGAAATCTCTCATGCCCCGCAGACCAGGAAGCTGACAGTACACTAGCTGAGTATATGAGAAACCTGTTGAATTCTAAACATCTGCTGCAGTCAAATTCTGTTTTAGATAAAGAACGAACCAGACCGTTAGAAGTGGCAGTGCCCCCGGGTACCTGGATCTGGGAGAAGACAGTAAAGAAGAAGAATTGGGCATCACCAAAGTGGGAAGGTCCATATCAAGTGCTGCTGTCGACACCCACTGCAGTCAAGATAGCGGAGCGTGCCTCCTGGATCCAACTGATGCACTGCAAACTAGTCAAAAACTTTGAACTGGACAAAAATCTTGTCACATGCCAAGAGTAAAAATGATAGAGTCCAGAAGAAACAGGAATGCAGAACAACCCTTTCCTCAGAAGTATTGCATAATCATCCTGTTAACTGTACTAGTGACAATAATCTTTTTGCTGTGGCCTTTCCTTTTCCCAGCCACACAGACTGAACTGAATAAACGTGAAGCGTTACTCATAGACTGGCATCCAAACTTTAACACTTACCAGGCAATTAAATATGTGTATGCTGAGACTTTCAATGTTTCAAATTTCTGGATTTGCACAGCTTTGTCGACAGCATACGGGGGGATTATTAATGACTACGGTCCCCCTAGGGGACAATGAGACCTGGGAAAATTTGATTTATGATACCTCAACCATTGCATCACAAGATAAAATGGCATTGCACTTGTCTGTTCCACAAAAGGGAACTGTGTGTTTTTATAAAAATGATACTGTTAAGGTGGGTTGGAGCAATTGCAATGTGACTGTTCCTTATAAATGTTACACTAAAGGTAACAATACAGATTTTTATTGTAATACAAATTATGATTCATTTCTTGGATTGATGCACAAAACACTTGATGAAATAAAACATAATTCTGTTCTTTATAAACAACTGTCTATAATTGATAGAAAAAATGTTTCATGCAGGGCAAGTGTATATTCATAGCAAAGTTACTACTAAAGTGGAGGACTGTTATTTTGTGTGTGGCAGAAAGGCATACAAATGGTTACCTGAGAATTGGTCCGGCAGTTGTTTTTTGGGCTACCTGGTTCCGGCCATACGACACACTGCAGTTTTGCCTCGAGGAAAAATTTGGAATGTCCGAGAAGTCGTCAAGAAACCTGTAAATCCAATGGGGCAAATTGATGCACGTTGGAAAAAACATCATTCTATAGGCAATGGACTGACACACATGGACTTGAGTGATAGTGTTATAATGTGGGCAGGCATATTACCAGCATATGGAGCAGTGAAATCGATCTGGGAGTTGAGAAAACTGTCTAAACTTCTCGAAGTGATGAGCAATGCAACTTTTTCCACCCTCGAATTGGTGACTGATGAACTGAATGCCATGAGAACTGTAGTGCTTCAAAACTGCATGGCTCTCGACTTCACCCTAGTGGCGAGAGGTGGTACTTGTGCTTTATTCCAAGAAGAATGCTGTTCGTATATTCCTGACCATAAACACGAGATAGACAATAATCTTGAGGTAATTCAGCAAGTGTCGGCCATGACCAAACCAGGCCCAAACCCACTGATGGACTTTTTCCAGAAATGGTTTGGGGGGTGGGGTACCATCCTAATGAACATCCTGATTGCCATTTGTGTAGGAATGCTCCTGCTGGGAGTATGTGTTTGTTGTGGTATCCCCTGCATGAAAAGACTGATTAAAGACTTTATAGACATGTTAGTTTCCGAAACCTTATATCAAAGTGCTGAGTTTCAAGAACTATTGAAAAACTGAAACGCTTTCATAAGTTTAAACTGAATGACTCTCTTAACTGCAAATCCTGAGTGGGAAGAGGTTAGGAGAAGAAAACAAACTGTTTATGCTTATTTTGAAAGTAGAATAAAAGTATTAAAAGGGGGGAAATGCCAGAAAAATATGTATTAATGTGTGTATTAGTAATATGCTTAGTGCATTTAGAGCTTGAAAAGGGTAAACACATTTATTCTATTTCAAACTGCATAAATCTGTACAAACTGCAGATGCTTTCTGACCTTGTATTGTCAGCTAAAATCTTTGCTTATGGTTGGAAATTTACTGAGAAGCAGATGATTTCTGCTTGTGTTAGGAAAATAATGAACAGAACAATACTACTTGTATAAATGTTATGAGGCTTAGACAAGAAGTTCTGCTTGTGGTGTGAGAAAATACACAGCTGTAGACGCTATAGATAATTAGAACAAAGACTGTTTGAAAATATTAACTGTAATCAGCATTTGCTTATGCCTGAGTTAGAAAAGTACCTTGAAATGTAACACATGTATTAGAATTGTACAATAGGGGCCTGTAACGGGTTAGTGCCCACCAAGGCCAGGTTGTTTTTCTCAAAAAGTTTCTCACAAATCTAGTCATGTCAGCAGAAAATCTGAGTAACATCTGTTGTAGAACAATACTGAAAGTTGTGTTTGATTACGTCAGCCATAGAAGACCATGTCTTGTAAAACAGTATAAGAATAGCATACTTCCTATTAGCAGTTACACAAAATCTTGTATTTGCATGTTTTTGTCTCCTTGCTGCAAGTTATTAAATGTGCCTTAACTGAACCTTACGTGTATTGGTCTTTGAAGTTTTTTCCTTTGACATCTACTATGAAGTACTTGAATAGCTCTTGGCTAATAACTTAACACTGTAAGCATTCAAATAATGCACTGTATACTAACATGCTGCTTACATGCACCTGTTGAATATCTACTTTCTGATAAGAAATGTCATCACTCAACATTGTCAGCATAGATTCCTTATAAAAAACATAATCCATCACCACTAGAGAACCACCTTTATCAACTGGTCTCACTGCAATGGAACGATCATTACACAAAACCTCCAAAGCTTATTTTTCTTCTCTGTTTAAATTATAGAAGCATTTTTTAAAAATACCACTATCATGCATCTTATATATTTCTTTTATACATGCTTTTTCGAATGTCTCAATAGCAGCATTGTTTACAGGAATATAGCTACTCGGTTTCTTAAAAATGTTCACACAGCTATTACTCATATTATTGCCACCAAACTGAGATTTAAGCATAAGATTCCTAGTAAACATTTTAAGTTCTATAATATCGTCAGTCACATCCATTCTACTTGCCGGTACAAAGGATTTCCCTTTGTTCAATACACTTATCTCAGAATCAGTTAAAATCCACCTTGATATATTCCATACTAATGGATGTTGGATTGTTGCCACATTTTCTTGAGCATCATAGGTTGTTCCTCTTCTATGGATGCTTTCCGTTTCATCCTTCCTCTGCTCGTGGAGCAGTTCTGAAAATTTGTAATTCGTATAGGATACTGTGAAGAAAGAGCCATGCTGTCAGATGGAACTGATGACATACGGCTACTGTTAAAGTTAGTAGATACATTTCCTTCTGCAAATTTGCTGCAAGCTGTTCTCTCAGGCCTCTGTATCTCACTGCTGCTTGTGGAATTAGAGGAAGGTGTGGTAGGAAGTGGCATTACAGCATTAGAGTTCTCTAGTGTATCTCTAACAAGAGAATTGGCAGGCTCAATCAGTTGCTTAGGAACGAATTGTATAGGGTTAAAGCAGAGGTCATAGTAAGGGGATAGCCCATAGGGCTATCCCCTTACCATGACCCTTGCCCTAACCCTAAGGTCCATGATGACTGCAGTGCAGTGAAGGACATAGCAATGTCCTCCACTGTAGGTGCGATAGTCACGAACCTTAGGGTTAGGGCATGCGTTAGGATAAGGGGATAGCTTGACTAACTATCCCCTTACCCTATCCCATGCACTAACCCTAAGGTCCGTGACTATCCCACCATAGTGGAGGACATAGCTTGTTTTTTTATGTCCTCCACTGTGCCGCAGTGTTTTAACTGAAGTGCACTTACGCAAAAGTTCACTTTCATTAAAGTGCACTTTCACAGAAGTGAGGCTTCCTATTACAAGTTCGAAGTAGTGAACTTTCGTTCTTGTAATAGGAATCCATATAAATATATATATATATATATATATATATATATATATATATATATATATATATATATGTATATGGGTCCCCTTCAGTAGATCAAACATATCACAAGTTCAAACCTCATATGGCCGAGACCATATATTCAAACTTGTAAATGTTTGATTGGACTGAATGGAGATCTCTGTACAGTGTGGAATGGGAAGATTCCCATTTTCTGCAATGTAGTGCGATCTCAGAGTTGGTATATTTAAGTAAGGGGGTGTGGGGGGTGCAGGGGGGCTTTGCCCCCTTCTAAAGATGTTTAATATTTTTTTGTTGTTTTTTCTTTTTTTACTTCAGTGTTCGAACTATTACAAGTTTGAACATATGGTCTCGTCCTTATGTGGTTCAAACTTGTAATATGTTCGATCTACTGAAGTAGATATATATATATATATATATATATATATATATATATATATATATATATATATATATATATATATATATATATATATATATATATCTATACAGAGAGCTCTATATATGGCCATATATATATATAATGCATTATACAGATGTATGTAAATACATATATATTAGTACATATGTGTATGCACATGTACACATATATCTACATATGTATATATATATATATATATATATATATATATATATATATATATATATATATATATATATATATATGTATCTACATTACTGTTGTGTATACCTTCCCAGATGTATCACACTGTATTTATCTGATATGTGTATATTTAGATATAACAATATACGTGATTCAACAGTATTATTGCTAACAAGTACTACACCATTGTAGAAGTTATAGCAGTTGTTCAATACTATTCAGTATGTGTACTGACAGACATATTAGAAATACAGTCACTGTTTTCACAGCTGTGATGTCTTAGTGGTTAACTGCTGTAACTATAGTGTACAGGGTCTTGGGTTTAAGACCTGTAATGGCTGATTATTTTATTGCTGGGCAGAACAAGGGCTGTTGGATACAGAGTGGTTAAGGCAGTTTTGAGCAGCTTTAAGCAGGTTTACGCTGGTTTGCCCAACTGTAAGCGCTGCTAATGTATAGTTAAATGTACAGGTGCTTACACCATGTAGGCTACACGTACCAGTGCGAAAATGTGCTTAGCAGTTATATTGCAGCAATGCTGAAACCTGATAAGCATGGCTCAGCCCTGGTAACCAATGCTCACATTCTGGTCTGATACAATAGCGAAGTAATGACATCTTTAATAAGTGTATTTAATGCCATGTACATAACTTACATCTATGTGCTGTC
Organism: Protopterus annectens; assembly: GCF_019279795.1. NCBI lineage: Eukaryota > Metazoa > Chordata > Ceratodontiformes > Protopteridae > Protopterus > Protopterus annectens. The sequence continues at coordinate 496,068,908 of NC_056736.1, read as the reverse complement.
ATTACAGTAGCAAGGGGTGTGAGTCTACAGTCTGGGACACTTGAGTATATATGGCTTGTACCACACCCTTTTCCATTTGAATGTGTTACATACATGGGTCATATCCCAGGTTATATGCAGTCACACTGGCATGTAGTGTATTATTACATAACTACTGTTGACAATGCTTTCCCAAGTAAGGGTCGATTGCAGATTGTAATACTGGAACCAAACACCCCTGCATGCAAAGATGGTCTCTGAGTCCTCACTGTCATGTTCCTGGTGTGCGAGCTCTGTCTCATTAAATATTTCCTACTGGATAATGATCTGACAAGTGGAAAATTACTGTAGACTATTGTGCGTATAGCACATGTCAGTGACGACTGCCGTCATGTACTAATGGCATACCTATTGGTGTCAGACGTCTGTCTGTCAACACATTCATCCTACTGCATAGCTAGTTGGCTAGCTGTTGTCTGTCTGTCCTCTGTACAGATGTGCAGATGTCAGGTATCCATCTTGGCTACTTACAGGCAATCTATGCTTGACTGATACTGACATGTCTGGCCAGCTGTGTTATGAATGCCACAGCTAGGAATCCACACCCTGTATGCACCACATGCCAGGGATACCTCAACTACATTATCACAGACAACCGAACATGCTTTTGTACAGGTCTCCAAGACAGACCATATTATGTAATACATGTTGCATGCATGTCAAATGGAGCACCTCATTGGCCCTCTGCAAGAGGCACACAGATGATTGGCTGATGCATGTCACTCTCACCCTGAGGATCACCCTTGTGGTATCTGTTGATAGATGGCCTGCTGTCACATGGCAGGTGGCATGATACCACTATACACACATCCCCTACACTTCCCATCTCTCCATGGACAATAGCCTGGTACACACCTATGAACACCTGCATCAATGTACCCCAGTACTGACAAATGTGTATGTGTGCATTACTGTGAATATCAGAGTCTGTGTGTTTGCACACCTGTAGTCGAGAATACCCTGAGGCCCTTCATATCCACTGCACCCCCCATTGCCATAGTTAAATGTGGCTGCTGTTGTACCAGACATTATATGTACCTTGTTATGCTATTTTCCCTAAGGGCTACCTGGGCCTTGCAGTACCAGCACAACACTGTTGTACACATGGGTTGATAGGCATGTGATACCCACTGAGTTCTGGTGAGTGTGTGTATGTGTGCATGTGTGTATATATGTAGGGTACAGAATTCTGAGGCTATATTCCCTTATTACAATACGCATTACCACTCAGTATTATGGATAGTGATGTTGCTGATTGTAAGATAGGCATGACAATTCATCACCCTACTATGCCTGGGGCATGTGCATTAGATGCATATCCCTGTAGTAGCACTCTTGGGATGGACAAGGGGTTGTTTTGCAGTCCTGGCCAATGTGTGATGTTGGGTATGTCAGAGTATTATCATGGGTTTCAGTGCATACAATATCCACTGTGGGGTGTGGGGGCTGGGTATACTGTCTTTACACCATGGTACCCCCCGGTACATGTTCCATTTTCTACTGTATGTGGACCACTGTCACCATCTACCATACAGGTAACTGATAACACTATCCAGCCCAGTTATGCATGTGCTGTGGTCAACTTATTTGTATCACAATGGACACACTGACAAGGTAGTTAACACTGATAAGCCCAGGTCTCTCAGATGTGTGTCTGACTGTTATGTGTTTGTTAATATGTATATGATGGCATGTCACACTATGTATTGCCATAAACAACCAGTACATCCCCCTTTACCATACTGTTCATGCCTAGGATGTTCTTCATGTAATATGTAACCTGGAACACACCTCAGCCTAAAAGCTGTGTGGTGTGTGCAATTAAAGCCACACACATCAGTAGCACTACACACCTTGGTAGGAGTCTAGTCCCACTGTTGCCAAGTAAGCGTGTGTGTGTATGTGAAGGAATCTACTTCTGTTTGCAGAATACATATGTCCCAGGAAGTCATCTGTCCAAGAACTGCCTGGCATATGGTAACATTTCACGGGCATCATCCTGTGGACATACATTCCATATCAACTACTGGTAGATGTGTAAATGCCCTCTTCCACATTGTATAGTTGTGCAGCAATACTGGGGTTGGTATATATATATATATATATATATATATATATATATATATATATATATATATATATATATTTTATATATATATATATATATATATATATATATATATATATATATATAGCTGGGTGTGGCTCTTGCGGACACAGCCACCATCATTGCAGTTACAGTTGAGTGTATCCCCCCACTTAGCTGACCGTAATACTGTACAGTTCATGTTAACAGGTTAGGTAGTTGTCTATCACACTATCTGCTGTTCTACAGCACCTCTCACCCTCCAAAGTGTAGGGCTGTGCCACCCACACCAGCACACCTTTGTTTACGGCGTTGAGGATTGTTCTACATTGGGGAAGGGGGTATATACTCTGCCAGTACCATCGTCAATGACATTAAACTTGCAGACTGCTTATTCCCCACTGTGTTGTTGTGCCTATTCTGGCTTGGTGCCATTACATAGGCTACAATGTGTTCCTTGCACAGGTACATACATCCATGTGTACAGTATTCTCTGTGTATTGCATCAACACCAACACCTCTGTGTGTGTTATACACAAACATGTGGTGTTTACCACCCAGCACACTTACCATTGCCCACTGTAGAAGGGCTGCTAACAACAGCCACAGTGCACTCACCTGTATACACCACACCCAGACCTATCAGCCATGTGGCCCATACAGTAACTGCTATACAGACCTGTGACATGTGTTCACCTGTACGGTGTCCCCACAGTGCCATACCCCTTGTAGGATATGACAGCAGACCATCTTCCTGCTGACACACGGACACCTACAACACAAACAGATTACATTATGAAGACCACAATCACTCAGTGTTAATAACAGCTATAATGCATCATGGCTGGACAGCTACACTTCCTGACATGTAAGCATTAAACTTTACTGCTGACAACATGTTACACAGCAGTACATTGGTACTGGGTAGTACAGTCACCATGTGCATCAGAACCATAATTAGCCTGTTCCTGCATCGATGTTATGGATGACAGGGATGTGGCACAAGTATCATCATATGCACAGAGTGTGTTGTTTGTTTGCCAGAGACCTAGGCTGAACCATACGATTGACACCATGTGTGTGAGTGAGGGGGTTTAATTATTCATATAGCAGTGGTGATGTAGTGGATGTAGGTATGGGGCTGCACTAGCTGTGTTTGTATTATGTGTGAGTATTCATGCACACAGTTCTGCCATGTGGCTGCCCCATACAGTTGTTTGTTGGACAGCTGCAGACCATACCTGGCAGGGTGTGCAGTTTACCACCTCTAGCCATGGACGCCATGATATGGTACTCTCCTGATGATGACATATGTCTGCTGGAACCAGGTCCGCTATGGTGTGGTGTGGACAGCACCCCCCTGCAGTGCTGGGGCTGGTACTGCCACTACAGGAGTGGCTTGGTGTCCTTGCTCGTCCACATCAACTTCCAGCTGTTGGTGTTGCTGGCCTACATCCACGTGGTCATCGCACCACTCCCACCACATGCTCGAGCACGGACAATCCACAGTCGAGGAGTCCCACCATCTCACCCCACTGTCTATCCATGACCTCTGTAAAATAACAGAGGGCACCTGCAAGATCACAGATGTTGTCAGTAACAGCTGAATGAGTAGCCCTCTGCAGCCTCAGAGTCTGTCTGGTGTACAGTTCCATACATGCCTGCACCTCCATGACAGCCTGAAACTTGCATCTGGTGGTACCAGATGTGTCACTTCTGCCAGTGGCGGAATGACCAGCAGCCCTTCAATGAGCACCCCTGTACATCTGCCTATGTGGTACCCTGCCTGACATCCGGCTATGGTTGCTGTGTCCAGACACACATGCCATAGATACCACACTGTCTTGTTCCATGCCACCAACTCTCTCTCTGCTATGGCCACTGGTGATTGGTATGTATAGGCACTGTGACTGTGTATGGGGATGGTGTGGATAACAGCTGGATGTCAAACGATGGTGCAGTTTTGGCCCTGACAACCCCACATGTGCCTCAATACACCTGCCATAATTTTTAGTGTCTGTATGAACACCAACATCAGATTCCCTGCAGGAGGGACCCTGACCCACCTTGCCACCTGTGAGGGGAAATCAAGAAATGCACTTTAAGACCTGTACATCATTGCTTAACAGTGCACACACACACACACACACACACACACACACACACACACACACACACACACACACACACACACACACACAAAATGACATTCCACCAAAATACTTACCTGTCCCTGAGTTCACAGACTGTCCCTAGTTTATTCTCTTAAGTTCACCATCAAGTATCAGTCTTGGATAATTACAGTCAATAATACCAATGATTAGTGTATCATTCTTATAATTGCTTAGGAAAGTGATCACAAAACATGACCTGTTACTCCATTACCTCTTTGACTTGACTGGAGTCAGTTTTTCAAAGACACCCTGATGTCATCCAGTGTTCATCCTGGGTTTGTCCAGACATCTTGAGCATGGTCTCCATATGTTAGGGGCTACTACAGTCACTCAATAATGTCATGCACTGGAGTGTCATATGTAACTATTGTTCAGCAGATGCAAGATCTGTTGCTCTATTAACTTTTTATGTGGACGACAGTAATATTTGGAAACAATCTCTGATGTTGGCTAGTAATTCCCCAATCCATCTGTAGTGCTGCATATATGGGTATTCTTTCACCTTTCTGCTAATTGCAACTATAACAGTATCCCTGGAGTCTAGTTTCCCTCCCAATGCATGTTCCATGCTACAGACCTTTTTATACTATCAGCTTTCCTGAGATTACATGTCAGAAAAGTATTGCTGGTGTCTCATGTGTCTGTCCATGTCCATGTACTGCATGATTTCAAAGGGAAGTTGAGAGGTATGAACAACCCCACAGTCACAAATGTGCATACATGGACACACACACACAAACACGCATACACACACACACGCATCCTACATACATCAACCCCCTTTACTCCACCAAATTGCACTTACAGACAAAATTACCCCCACCCCCCACACACACACTTGCAGATGAGGTTGCACAAAGATATTACACACAGACCTCCCATTACCCATCTGTCAGTATGCATGACATAAAGCACTCAACAACATGCAGTGCAGCTATACTCAATCCCTGCTAGCAACATTATACATCTCTGTGATGCATGGGTTGTGTTAGTAGGTGATGCCCCTTTCCCTGGAACATACTGCACCCATGTACACAGTATTGCTGTGCACCTGTTCGGCACCCTGGCATGTACTGTGCACAATACCTCACAGGTGTACACACCATTGCTGAATGTGTATTATTGTGACAATTATGTTTGCTCTGCTGCTCACAGCCCCTATGTGTTTGTCTGACACATACCTGGGATGATATGTGGACAGATGTCATTTGTGAATGCCTGATGTCTGATTTACAGATCTCATCATCAGTGGTGTATGTATGGGCAATACGATATAATTACATTGACAACCTTCAAACCTTAACATGGGTATGGGGAGTGTACACACCCTTATTGATATGACACCCTCTTCCTTTATATGCCATGGGACCACATTACTGCATATGTTAACATTACATGAACCTGATATGTGACATATGACCTGTCCAATCAAATGCAGTCTCAAACAAATGTTTTAATTGTGCAGATGCTGATTGAGATGCATACACTTTGTGGTGCATATGTGTGCATGCCCTTATTATGATGGTTTGTTGCACCAACTGTTATGTGTACTACAGCAGTCATTATTCCTGGAAGTGGTATACTAGCATGGGCCATCTGAATTTGCAAGTATTTGGTCAGTCTGCCCTACAAATGTCCCCCAACTCTGCATGATTGCAAGGTCAACTCATATGCACATCCCTTGGAGGTCACACAGTGCCATCACTATTGCTATGGTGTCTGGGTTATGTCTGCCACAGTTCCTGACCTTGACTGTGTGCAGATACAGCCATTTGTAGCATCCTTTGGATCTCTGCTTCAGTTCACTGTTGTGTCATGATGACACCCCCCTCCCCACCCTCAGCCTTTTTGCCGATGCTTGACAACAATGGCCTACACGTGTGTCATTGTGCATTGTCCCAAACACTGAACAATATGTGTACCAGCCTAGTCCCAGCTAATGAATGGCAAGCATACAGGTGTATACTGGCGCCGGCAAGGTACAGATGGGGATGGTGGGCCTAAGGTGAGGTGAGGTGTTGGTTGTGCAGCACATGTATCTTAATTGATACTGTCTGTAGGTTTCCAACATGGTCTTGGTACATCAGTACACATTGCAATGCATGCCTTTTGGGGACCTTTTCTGTTATGCATGCACTACCTGTAGAAAGGCCTGGCTGATGTTTCCTGGGGTACAACTGTCCCATCAGGCTTTTTGGTTAACTGCTGTGACTATAGTATACAGGGTCCTGGGTTCAAGATCTGCAAGGGCTGTTTATTTTGCTGCTGGACAGAACAGCGGCTGTTGGATACAGAGTGATTAAGGCACTTTTAAGCAATTGTAAGTGGGTTTGAGTGGGCTTGCATGACAGTAAGCAATGCTAACTTCTGGTTAAACATGCTTACAGGGCGTTAGCTTCAAAATTGCTTAACCTTTGTGCACATTGCTTACCCTCATGCAAACAAGCTTAAACCAGCTTACTACTGCTTACAACTGCTTACTCCAGCTTACCCCCACACTAATTTAAACAGAAATGAAGCATGGCTCTTGGGAAAGTGGTAGATTTGGACACTCGATGGATTTATCATTCATTACACATTATACCTTCATTTCGTATCCCTGATTCATCTGTACATATACTGTATGGGCACTTGTGTTTATCTGTGAATTTTACAACATTATTACAGTGACACCTCACATCTGCACTTAATGCAGTACTCCAGTTCACAAATATATGTTATTTAGTAAGTTATACAGCAAAAAATGTTCATAAAGTGATTTCACATGGAAAATGGAATTTACTATGGTGAGAACCGAACTGAGAATGACTGCTCGCAACGTGAATATTCTGACCACTACACTATTGCAGTACTGTTTCAATTGCATGTATCTTGCTATTTATCTTCTTGTGCTATTTAATCTACAGTATGAGTAGCTAAGTAATGGGCAAACCCGCGCACCTACGGTTAAATTTAATCTGTTTGATAAAAAAAATTCTCTACTGCTATTTTCTCTAGGAAGGGACAGGTTTCACTTATTGCTGTGGATTCCTGCATGCATCTGCACATTTGGCATACATCCTAGCAATCCCGCATACCTCTCAACCTTTTCAGGCAAACTATTTGGACAAAGCTTGACAAATTGTGGTACAAATACAGACATATTTTCATTATTCCTCTTATAAACTTGGGACAGTTGCTAGAGTAACAGGATTCATTTTAATATATGTTTTCTGACGGATTTGAAATATGACACTGAAATGTATGCCATTATTTACTGACTTCAATCCTGAGATCATCCCAGTGATTTGCCAGGACAAATGGGGTGCTGTATGGGTGAGAATTCTGGACATTCTGTGATGATTTGTACAGTTGGGAGGTATGCAGCCTTCTATGAGCATTCTCACTCATTGTAATTGCCAAGCAGCACTTCCTGAGTGCAGGGGCATATGTATTGTGAGAGCTCTGCTCTCAGACACACCCTCTGCACTTGTCCATGCTCCGTGTCCATTTAGGAGCAGAGGTAGCGCATCTTCATTACTATGCATGGCACAATGCTGTGCTGCCCTTAAATGGTCATTTCTTTGCAAGAATAATTTATTCCTGCATGGAAGATTAGTGAGTCCTGGGGAGGATATTTTTCACAGTTATTTAAATCATTATAAGAAAGTGTTTGAAAGATGTGAAGCCTTGTATAAATGTATAAAGAAAAAGAAAACATCTAAGCTGGAGTGGGATAAAAATGTGTATTTTCATAAAACAGCTTATCCAAGTCTGATTCATCCTTCTGAGAATGGTTACAGCAATGTTTCTCAGGATGAACAAGAGGTTTCTTCACATATTGATAGTGTACAACATATACATATACAACATAGGCAAGAGGATTACGTCCCTTTAGAACCCCCCTCATCCTATTATTCCAATCTGAATAGATCCAGAATCAGACTGAGGAGATCAGACATGATTTGATGTCAGCCAGTCGTGGATCCAGTCAGTGGAGTAAGATTTGTGGACATTAAAGGGTAACAGTAGATTACTCTTGCCATTATTGTATATAACAAAAAGATTACTTTAAAATACATAATTTTTGTGATGTTACATTTATTTTTAATTGTGCTAATGTACTGGAGAAAGATTTGAATTTTGTTCCTGCTTCATTTGGCTTGTCTTTTGGACAATGTTATTGATTTAAAAATAGTTAGGCGAAAAATGAATTTGTATTGTTTTATAAAAAGGAAGGCTTTGAAGCCCCAGATGTCTTATGTAGGTGTAGCACTCTTAATCCTTCATCCTGTAGTACATCTCTTCAAAATTATGGATGAGTATGATACTAGGAAATATTTTTCTGAGAACATGGTATTCTTTACATTTAATTTGGTCTATAATGAGAGACTTTTAATGAAGATTCTTGTTGTAGACAAATATATTACAGTAACAAACTGGATAAAGTAATGGGCTTGCTGGTAAAGAATCAAACAGAGTACATTACTAAGATATTTCATATACTGTATACTGATATTTATTGTGAAGTATCTCGTAATGAAAGAAATATTGCTTATTACAAGGCTGATAACATTTTACCTGATATAGTTATTCAAGGTCAAATTGACCACATGGATTATTATTACATGAATAAGCCACATATCCATTCTATTTTGGGGATATCCAAGATTCATAAAGAATCATAAAGATAAGACCAGTTGTCTGTGCTATTGACACAAAACCTTGTGTTGTAGGAAAATATTTGAATGACAAGTTAAAAAAGGGTCTATATTAAATCAGTGAACACTTAAAAAATCAAACACTGATTTATCAACCCCATTTAAGTGAAAGCTTACAATCCTGAAAAAAAATTGCTGTTCCACAAAAAATAAAAATAAAAATAAAAACTTCAAAACATTACATAAAGTGTGGGGGCTTCACACCTCACACCCCCCTACTTAAATATACCAACTCCAAGATCACACTACAGTGAGGAAAATGGCAAAGTAACAGAGGTGGCCAAGTGATTTTATATGCTGTTTCACTATTTTGCTGTTTTGTGCTTTCAAGATCAAGACGCATTCGAAGGATTGCGTCTTCGATTATATAATAGGAACCCGTTAAAAAATGTTTGTCACTCAAAAGCTTATCTGATTAATGACTCATGGGAATATTTGAGATTACTGAAGAAGGAACTATTTTCTGATGACTTGATATCTGTTATAATATATGCTAAATATTTGTTTTATTCTATTCTGCATGCAGAAGGACGATCTAGTTTGCAGTTATCTGGTAGAAAAAAGTAATTTCTCTATCATAGACAGAAATACTCTTAAGATGTTAATAGAAATACTTCTGGAAAAAATAATTTTGTTTATTCTCAGGAGTCTTTTTTTCCACCAAATTAAAGGAGTGGCCATGGGCGCTGCTTTCACCCCTACCTATGCTTTACCTTAGTTACATCCCAATGGGAAAAGAAGTTTGTCTTCAACACCAATTTTATTGGGTGTTGTGGTTTTAACCCAAAATTCCTTGATGACATTAATAACCTGTGGACTGCAGGAATAGATAAACTAAATGCCTTTGTAATTTATATTAATTCTCAGCCACTGCTCTGAAAATATAGAGTTCTTGGCAGTAAGATGCAAACCTTTTTATCTTCCCAGAAAATTGAATGGTGTGACTATCATAGTGGCATACATCTCCTGAGTGCAAACACTAAAGAAGCTCTAAATACACCGCATAACTCAATATGTGAGCTACAGAAAAAAAACCCAGATTTTGCACACATTATTGCAGAAGATTTCAACCAAGCAGATTTGAAATCAATACTACCACACTACTATCAATATGTGGGTTTTGCAGCAAGGGGCAATAACATCTTGGACAAAGTCTATACCAGCATACAGATGGCATATAAAGCTGTTCAACATCTGCACTTATATAACTCTGACCACATTACCATTATGCTAGTACCAGCATACAAACCTGTACTAGTCAGAAAAAAAAACACTGTGAAGCAAGTGAAGGTGTGACCAAATGGAGCAAAAGCAATCCAAGACTGTTTTGATAACATGAACTATAACATATTCAAGGAGGTTGCAACAAATGATCAACAAATTATCTTGGATGAATATGCAGAAATGGTGATGGCATATATATGTAAATGTGTAGATGATGTGATGATTAGCAAAAATATCATAATAAGATCCAGTCAGAAACCTTGGCTCACAAGCAAAGTATATGAGCTTCTGAGAGAGTAAAATGAGACATTCAAAATGAATGACAAGGAAGCTCTCAGGTTGACTAGGCAAATCTGATGAGAGCGATAAAGGAAGCAAAGAGGGCCTATGGAAGGAGGGTCCAGAGCCACTTCACTGATAGAAGGGACTCCAGGAGCATGTGGCAGGGCATAAAAGCCATTACAGAATACAAACCACTATCAGCTAAATGTGGGGACAGCACAGAATTCTTGTATAGGCTAATCATCTTCTAAGCAGATTCAAGGAGTGGAACTGCTCAAAGGTAGTGAAACTTCCAAGTCCAGAGGATGAAGTGCTCACACTAACCACAGGTGAGGTGAGGAAAACCCTGCAACAGGTGATACCCAGGAAGGCTGATGGACCAGACAACATCCTGGAAAGGGTGTTAAAGGACTGTGCTGAGCAACTAAGCACTGTAAGGACATTTTTAATATCTCCTTTATCCAAGCAAAAGTAACCAAATCCTTCAAAAAATACAAACATAATGCTGAAGAAAGCAACTCCCTCAAGCCTGAATGATTACAGACCAGTAGACCTCATGTACACTGTCATGAAAAGTTTTAAAAGACTGGTCAATAAACACCTGCCAGCAAATCTACCAGCTGCACTCGACCCACTGCAGTTTGCATATTGTGCCAATTGCTCCATGATGGATGCCATCTCGGTTGCATTATATCTTGCAATGGCACACCTGGAAAATAAGGACAGTTACGTTAGGATGCTACTTACTGACTTTAGTTCAGCATTCAACACAATTATCCTACAACAGCTAATTGGGAAATTTGCCTATCTAGGCATCAGTAACCACATGTGCAACTGGATACTGGACTTTTTGATTGAAAGACCACAAAAAGTATGCGTGGGAAAAAAATCCTCAAGAAACATCACAATTAACAAAGGAGAACCCTGGGAATGTGTGCTGAGTCCACTATTGTTTACCATACTAACTCACAACTGTATAGCCAGATTTAATACCAATCACATCATCAAGTCTGCAGATGACACCACAGTTGTGGGCCTCATTAGTAATGAAGATGAAGGAGCATACAGGGAAGAAGTGAATCTATTGATTGACTGGTGTGCTAGGTAAAATCTTGATCTCAACATCACTAAAACCAAGCAGATCATAATAGACTTCACAATATCCCATACAGCTCACTCTCCACTTACGATTAATGGAGAGAGGGTGGAAATAGTAATTAGCACAACATTTCTGGGAGTCCACATTGCAGTGTACTTATCCTGGTCACTAAACACCAGTCACATAGTCAAGAAAGCCTACCAATGTCTGAATTTTCTGTAGAGATTAAGGAAAGCTAATCTACCACCCTCTATCCTTATCACCTTCTACAGGGGTGCCATAGAAAGCATCCTAATGAGCAACTTAACAATGTGGTATGGGGGGTGTTCAGCTGCAGATAAAAAAGCCCTACAGAGAGTGGTGAAGATTGCTGAGAGAATAACAGGCTCCAACTTCCCAACAATACATGGTCCATATATGACACATTGCTATAACAGGGCCACAAAAATAGCCAGTGATCCTATACACCCTGCTGATGGTCTGTTTACAAGCTTGTTGTCTGGCAGACAATACGACAGCATGCACTATAAAACAATGAGGTTCAAGAACAGTTTCTTCTCACAGGCAATTAGGTTCTTGAACTCTAGAAGTAATCTCAGGAATGTTATTCATTGACAAGGTTTTGTGTCAGTCAAACCATTATGGCATTATGATGCAATAGAAATTATGAGATGATTGCTCATAGTTATCTGTTTACAATGTCAATCAAGTGCAATATTTATCTGCTAGCTATTCTATCACATCAGAAAATAAGTATGCAACAAATAAATGTGCAACAATCACTCAGCTGCTAAAAACTGTAGACATAGTTAACGGTCTAACTTAATGTTATGTATGTTGCATGTGCTATATGTAATTTTGTATGTGTGCAATTGTCATCTCAGTACTGAGCCTGATGCATGCTATTTTGTTTAGGTTACCCTTGTGGAGTCTAAATGACAATAAAGTTCACTTTGACATAGACTTTGACTTCTACAACCAATTTCCTTCAGTTTATTAGCACAATTGCCTTGGATAAACTGTGCTATTTGGAAATGGAAATTACTCAGGATGGCATTTACAGATATTTCATTTTGAATATCTTTCACAAACTTACCTACTCCAGTTCCTTATTACACTACACTAGTTGTCATCCATTTTATCAAACATGCACCATCATTAAGGGGCAAATGGTTAGATTGGCCTGAATGCCTTTTAGTTATAACACCTTTACTGAAATCCGTGAGGATGTCAACAGATAATAGTGATTTTATTTACCCTTACTTGGTTCCAATGCTATAGCAGTTAAAAATAAAGTAGGAAATTGTTCTGATTTTTCCAGATCATAGGTTCTCACTTATAGTCCTGATAGTGGGAATATTCAGGGAATTATTAATAGGAATCGGCATATTTTTTCATTGAATCCTTATGTTGGCAAAACACTAGGGAACATGCTAAATCTTTCTTCAGAAAAGAGATGTTTTAAAAATTGGTTTGAAACCTGTGCTAAGGTAATCATTTTTAATAAGAAAAGCAAAGGCATCCACAAATGTGGTTGATGTTCCCAATGGGCCTTTTATATTAGTAGGAGGATACATCACTATCCATCATTATATGGCTTACTATGACTATCACTAGTAAAGAATTTACTTGTTGCACAAAAGGAGTGGTCTATATAGAGCTATGTCAGAAGTACCCATGTTTTATGTAGGGAAGGCAGAAAAGCAGTTTCATTAGATGATATGCAGACTGGATATCAAGAACAAAAATGTGTTAAATGCTTTTTATAAACATGTTGTTATATAAAACTATGTGGTGTGAATTCTTTGTATTTTATGTGAAAATGAAGTGATATGTCACATGACTTTTTATGGCTATTTAAAGTGAGACTGTCTGTATTTTACTTTGTTATGATGAAGCATTGTTTACTAAAGAGACAGAAGTTCTCAGCATGATTACATTTCACTGCGGTCTATGTAATCCTGTGTTTCTTTGGTGTTTTCTAAGGTTATACAGTTTGTGTTGTTTTGCATTTTGGAGTTCATTGGTTTCCCTCCACATCCCAAAGTCATGTAGTGAGTGAATTGGTGCTCCCCTAAATTGTGTGCTGTGCATGAATGAATGAGTCTCTGTGTTATCCAGTCGAAAGCCAGTGCCCCATCCAAGTCTACTTTTTTTGTGGTTCATCCGCTGGGGTATCAGGAGAGATTTCAAATCCTATGGAGCCCTGAACTGGATTAAGGAGAAAATTATAAGGTGAATAAATTAATTAATAAATCTAAGAATTAATTTGTGTGTATGAGAATTATGTGTTTTCAGTTTTTGAAAGTTTGATTTCTAGTTTTCTTAGTAGCATAGAATGGAATATAATTTTCTTAATTTATGATGCATATAGTTATGATAAAGGCATGATGATAAGGGCAGATGCTGGGATTCATAGGGGAAATAGTTCCATAGAAAGTTAACGTGTACAGGAAGCATTTGAATGAGAGGTATATATAGTATAAAATGAGTAAATAAACACATGCTAATAAAGCAGTGAATGCAAATTAGAGAAAAATAATATGCAGATGTATGCAGCCAAAAGTTCAGAGACCTGTATAATAGCATCGCTAAGTAACCACAGGAATCCACCTTGTTGGAGTTCATGCAGAAGCCATGATTGGAGTTGCAACAGCTATAGCAAAACTGCATGTATTAGTAGCCACCATTGGTGACAGTGCTGGGAGTGTTGCACTTTACAGCCATCCTCTCCAATGTCAAAGCTACAGGCATGGCCTTCTATACCATCACCTCATCCACCAACAAATGATAGACCACTATAAAGTGGATAGAGATAAAGTAAGGGTCCTTGTTGACCTATGAAATCCAAATGCAGAATCAAGGGGTATTAATTCAAGCAGACAACAATGTATGCGCAACTGTTAACATTCTAGCTATGGGGACTTTTTGATGGCCCTTGTTAAATGTATTGCTGGCCTTTGACTCATTTATACTTAATATGTCACTTAATATAATGCTTCAGAATATGGATGAGCATATCTGGCTTTTAAGGATTGCAGAGAAAAGAACTATCACTGAACATGGTTCTGTTGAATTACATGCATCCCAAAATCCCTGGTTGCCATAGATTGCACACATGTTGCAATCAAGGTCTTGCCTGGTGCAGACTCATAAAAGTGACATGCACAGGAAGGTCTAAAACTCAGAGTTGTCAGACTGCATGTAACATGCAGAAAATTCTATACAATGTGTGCATGTGCTACCCAGGCATTAGACATGAGTCATATACTTGGTACACATCTGACCTATATCAACAGCTCTTGTCAGGTAATTTTACACAGTGTCATTTTGTAGGAAGGTATAGGCACATCACATAGTGGACATGTTATACATATGGAAAACATGAATCTAGTTTTCAGGTCCCATATAAATATGTATGATAGTTGTTATAGGTGATGCTAGATAACTCTTGGAGTCATGCCTGATGATCACATCATGCATTCCACAAACCTCAAAGGAAATATCCTACTACACTGTTTATGCTGAACCTAGAAACATTGTAGAGCGATCATGGGACAAGTCAAGGGCTGATTTGATTGTCTATACACCTTTGGTAGGGCACTGCTGCATACCTGTCAACCTCTTAGAATAAGGATGAGAGACAAAACCAAAATAATGGTGGGACAAAGGCCAAAAATCAAGGATATATTTCAGATATCACTTTTAACAACAGGTGGTACAGCGGTAGCATTGTTACCTCACAGCAAGAGGTTCTCCTGTTCGATTCTTGGCTGGAGTGCCTTCTGTGTGGAGTCTGCATGTCCTCCCCGCGGTCGAGTGGCCTCCAAAAGACATGCGTGAATGGGCGTGCCTTCGCTGAAGGTTGGGCGTCAGGCTGGCAACTCGGCATCATAAAAATCAACTGCCAATTATTAGCTGACCGGAGTTCTGCTGTGGTGACCCCTAACCGGGAAAAGCCAAAAAGACAAACAACAACTCTTAACAACAGGCTTTGAGTTTATATGCATTTTCTGAAGGATACAAAGTCTGAAATGCAAATGTATGCCATTATTTAGTGACAACATGCCTCAGTGATTTTCCAGAAAACCATAAATTTTATGAGGAATAGACCAGAAATATGAGGCAAAAATTTGGACATTCTGAGAAGTTCTGGACAGTTGAAAGGTAAGTGCTGCAGTACAGTTCAGTCAATGCTAGTAAGATATAATACATAATATCATCCTGCACAACCAGATACCAGCAGTGCATTACCTGCTGTACAAGACAGAGCAAAATGTGTGGGACAAGATAGGGATGTAGAGAATGAAAATGCATTTACAGCTTACACACAGCCTAAGCACCACTGACTACTGCAATATACTGCAGCACTGGCAAAGAGTCGATATCTGCTCAACAGCTACAGGCAGTGTGAAATGTAGCATGACAGTGTCACATAAAATAAAAAAAAGACTCATGGTGGTTTACAGTAAGGCCATACTGGTCAATGCATGGTCTAGTAATACTGTGTATTAGACATCACCATAACCACACAGTCCAGAGTGTGGATAGAATTACGCTCTTTATCATATGCACAGGTGATGTGGTGGACACAGTTCTGGATGACGGCAACACTACAATATTGAGGTAATACGTTTTAAAATGTGAGGTCAGTAACCAAATGTTCTGGGTGGCTACTGGTTGTTAAAAATCACTTTGACCTGTGACATGGGCAGGTTGCTGACATGTGACATTTGCCAAAGTGTATTGTGCTGGCTATTGGTGCCTGGACTGGATAGCTCCTGTGATAGTGATAGGGTAGAATTATGGCATGTTGTTAGACCTCAGTCTAGATATGACCTAGGGGTAAAGTCTTACAGTTATCATTGGCTATGATAAGAAGTTCCACACCTTAACATCCTGTAACACTGATGGTGTGTGCAGCATTCAGTAAAGGCCTTTGTTCTGTGGACACCTTTTTCACATCCACAATGTATTTAGAACCTCTGTTTTCCATGACCATAATGCCATGGATGGCAGGCTGGATTGCATGTATAGTCCTTCATATGGATGGGTTAAGGGAAGCAGAGTATGCACTAATGACCTCAATAAAACAATTGTTACTTTGTGTTAATTCTCCAGTTCCCCAGTGCACTGGTGCAGATCTTTACACATGCCAAACAGTATACTTATCAGCTCCATAGCTGATGTGCTGCAACTAACTGTGTCTAGATAATAGAGCTGCACATCTGCTGATTGATTTTGAATGCTACACACACACACACACACACACACACACACACACACACACACACACACACACGACCATTATGGGAGATGTGTTGATATCACACACACATTTATAACCTTTGGTATTTTGCCCCTTCTTTCACTGGTTGTTTTAAAAGATAATTGCTGCAGTATACAACACCCTGAATAGTTCCATATATATTTCATTTAAATTAAGCACAGAATGCATACATTTTCATACATAAAACAAAGAAGACAAATTAAATGTCGGGCATGCATATCTTGGGCTTTTGCACTTTTTACTTGAAAGCTTTGCAGATGATTTAAATTGCTAATCAACTCACTGAGTGTTATATAGGAGTGTTCTATTTGGGGTACTGTTCAGTCATAGCCCAACACATTTCAGATTATCACTGTGTATGTGCAGAGCTGCAAAATACCCCAGTGTAAGGTGTCAGTGATTTACACTCACAGCACAAGTAGCTGGAATAAAACTTCAGTGACAGTGATTATGATGCCATTGACTAAGTAGACTTGCAGCCTGCAGTATACCCAGTCAATAGGAACACTGCAAAGTCCCATGATAGGGTAGTCAGGAATATATCACACATTGATAAGCCTTATGTCCTCACAGTGATGGTTGATGGTTGCCATGATGTATTCTACAGGACATGCTGACATGTGCATATCCTGAATACCTTTGGCATCAAATAAAAGATTAACATATTATACTGATCACATATGGCATAAATGTCATTATCTATACGTGTAACACATTGCACACCAGAGAGGTATAGATACATACTGCAAGAAATAAATGAAATCCTCCAAAGGACATAAGCATGTCACCGACATCTTGCAGCTCAATCAGCCATGACATTTATCTTGGGATTTCCTGCATCCAGTTCTGCCTCTTGTATGACAGTACAAGATGATTAAACTTTTCTGCTTCCGGGGTTTCTTGGGGTATAAGTATGGGTAGGTTTGGGCTTACACTGATCCAGAGGAGCAAAGTAAATTATCTATGAGAAACTAGGTAGACCAGTGGTTGAGGGATGATTCACTGCCCAGGTCCAGCAACTGTGGCAAGATGTGGGCTTCATTGTCATTGCTGTGCACCACTATACTATATCTGTAGTAAGCATTCTGTGCACAAGTGAAGTAATGAATAGCATACGCCAAAGCTGTCAGCTGAAACATCTGAGATCACATGGTATGAGGATATTCTGAAAAACACAATCATGCTTTGTTTTTTATGCTATTCTGTTATTCATAAATGATTATCATCACACTTTTAACACCTTTGTCCATAGTGACATCTATAGGTAACACAGCATTTAAGGCCTTAGTACAGTATGCCTGTGAACTCATGATTCATGTATACAGGGCTCAACAAACTGCAACAACATGTATATATTCAAAGGTAGCTCATAGATCTCAGGCAACACCGTGTCATCAAGTGCCTCATGGCCCATTGCCTGTTCCACTGTGGAAGCTATAGGCTGAAGATCTGCTGTGGGATGGGCTTGATTTAGTGATGCTGCATCCACAAGACCTATGGCCATGAATTTATCCTCACTAGATTCAATAGATGCAAAGTCCTGCTGCATTACTGAGTCCTCCAACCACTTAAAGAATGTCAAAGAATATGTGTAAATGATTAATGGGATAAGACACATTTATAGCAAAAAGCATATGATACCATTGAATTTGTCATGATGATAATGAAGAAGAGAGCCTCTGCAGTTATGTTGTTTCTTTCTTTCATTTTTTTTTTTTGCCAATTTGCAGTAAGATTGGGTCATGTGAACGTTATTACGTTGTAATATTCTAATATATTGTACCATATGATTAGCAGCTTTAAAAACAAATACCTGTAGCTATTCTCAACAAATTGGCCCATTTTTGTGAGCAATATTACAAAGAAATATGAAAAGCACGCCATAAACTACATTTAAATACTGGTTGGTGTACTACTAACAAAGTCAACTTGTGTGATTACCAAAACTTTTTAGAAGAAGGGTAACAAGATGACTTTTGACTTTTCTTCCAATCCGTTAATCCATTCTGTTCAGCATTTGCATTCAGGACTAACACAAACTGGTGAAGCTTCTTTGCAACACCTGGAAATCATGTTCAATAGGTCCTGTGAGTTATTCAGTATGCATATATCTGATAGAAGAAAGGCTAAATTACATAAACACACCTGTGGTATAACAACCTTAAGGGAAAATGTGGAACTTTAATTATTTTTGATCCTAGGTTGTCTGAATCAGTAGCATTAATAGTTTCGCAAATTTCACAAAGTGTGCTTTGCATATACTTTAGACACAATGTCTAAATTATGTCTTCAGTAACTCAAATTTTTCCTGTTGCTAAATAGATTAGAAAATATTTGCAACAAAATAGATGTCTACCACATTTTATTTTTAGAGACAGGGCAATTAAAAATGGTAGACCAAGACTTTGTAATACACTTTAAACAGAAGATAGACCGGCTCTTTACTTCAGGTAAAACATGTGCAATTTAAAATTAGCTTCGATAAATTGGATTTAAAAATGAAGAGCATAGAAAAAAGAATTCATACTTTCAAGGACTAAAACTTATACATTTGCTCTTGATATTACAACGTAACATTTCTTGGAATTCTTGAACACCGGGATAGTGTATAGTAACTCAGTGCATCCATTTAGAAGATTAGTGCATAGCTGTTACCACAGATGTTAGTCAGGTGCAGAATCAGTTCAAATTTAGTATATTTTATTGTATCTGCATATTCAACAATAGGGTTAACAGACTGGTGTTTGCTATCTTCATATTACTGATAAGAACACCGTTCTGCAAGCTGACATCATATCCACATATATTTTAATTAACCAAATGAATTGTTTGATATCTCAAGATCTTTCTTTAGATGTGGTTTAAAAAAATGAGAACTTGAGATTGATCTTATGGCAGCAGGGTATAAACTCTTGATTTCTTTCCTAGCTAGACCATGAATGATGCATAAAGACTAAACAGTGGATTCTGATACAGCAGCAGAAACACAATAGAAACTGAAAGCAAACTACAAAGTACTAAATAACAAAACAGGCTTATGGCCCTGTTAGTATGCTAGAAATAACAAGGTAGATTTGGCTGTTTAAGATATATTTTTATTGTCTTATTTTTTATTATTGTTTCTCATGCATTTTGCATGAATAGTTTCAGTTTCTTATTTTTTTCTTTGTCATTAGTGAGGACTGCTAGCTACAGTTACAGATGAAGTAATTTTCTTTTAGTCATATAAAATGTTTATGATCCATTCAATTAATATAAACTGTATAAACTAGGCCCTGAAAACAAGTTAATAAGGTATATTCAATTTCTGGCACAAAACAGCTCATGTTTATGAGAACTGCATTTGACTGATGAGAAAAACTGACGTGTTAAAAGGTTTTAGTAATGTCAAATGTGTCTATAGATTCTAAAAATAGAAACTTTACTGGAGAAGCAATATTAATACATACTAACCAAGCCAGTATTTTAGGACAACACTCAGACCACTCTGGTCATACACTATTAATTAAATTACTGAAGCATAATTAGTGAATTGTGTTATCGTCAATTTGTGCTTTTGTTATTAAGTACACAGAATTTTAAGACACTTTACATAAGGGAATTTTATATATATGAAGGCAGACAATATTCTTCTAGCTGGGATTTTAATGTTATGCCCTGGACTAGTTAAATAAATCGTGTTTAAGTCTGCAAGCAGACAATGTTTCTCAGCAGAATGTGGGTTGTGGCTTGTATTACCATCACAGTGATGCAGTAATACAGTAGATACATTTTTCTAGTTTTCTAGCATATCAGTACGTGGCATATACTGTGGTGTAGTAATACACAAGATACATTTCTCTAGTTTGCTAGCATATCAGTACGTGGCATATACTGTAGTGTGGTGTGTCCATTTGGTATTTTAGTCAGTTTTGAAAGACAGATGGCTTTGATGATGTCTAATATTTCAAAGTGTTTGAATATATCCTGTACTCCTATGCAGTGGGGAAAAAAAAACACTTATTGATGTTATTTCACATAATTTGAACCTCAGTTTAGAAAGTGATTCATCTCTTCGTATTGTGTCAGAATAATTGTAATATTATTGGTGCTGTAAACTCCTCTCAAAAAGTACTTTACACTGCGTTTCACAGGTTCATGAGTTCATAGGTAAATACTAAGCTATTGTGGGCAATTTTATAGGGTCCCTATTAGTTTAGTTATTCGAACATTTTAAAGTTCGAATATCATATGGTCAGCACTATATGAATGAACTTTAAAAGGTTCACAGGTGAAAAGCAATGGCTCCATACACCACAGAATGGGAAAATTTCCCTTTTCTGCACTGAAGTGCGATCTCGGAGTTGGTATATTTAAGTAGGGTGGATATGGGGGTTCAGGGGGGCTTATCCCCTCTGCTCAGAGCATTGAGGTAATTTTTTTTTATTTTTTATTATATTTTCGATGTTTCAGACTTTGCTCATATGTTGTTGAACATATGACGTTTGAAGTTTTGAAACTTAGAATATATAATATAGACCCATTTTATACATAGTCAGTTCCCTTTTTGTGCTTGAATTATCCTATCCCATTTGGTTAGAGATTGGCCTACCCATCCCATTTTCAATCATTTTTAGTTGCCAACTGTCAACTAGTGTTTAAAATCTTAGTGACAGAAGGGTAGCTGGCTCATTCAGCAACGTGGGCTGATATCACAATCCAGTACTCCCAACCTTTCAGTTCTTAAGTGAACAGAAAAAAAAAACAAAGAAACAAAAACAGTTCACTGTATTATTACATTTATATCCACACACAGCCCAGAACAAAATAACTGTAGTAAAAATAACTGTAGTAACCCAGTTGGTTACACCCATGCCCAACTCCCACCAGCTTTTCAACTGAAGTGCAAAAAAGAAAAACTAGTTATTACAGTCCACACTCCCTACCTCCAATAAAGGTGGATATGGCATATGTATATCTAGACACAATCCTTTTGTTTATAAGCTGCACAATATAAAAGGACTTTTTCATGAGAATGGGCAATGTTGGTCAAAGGTTAGATCACTGCCCACAAAAGTTTGCAAATTCTGAACAACTGGGTCAACTCTTAAGGGCATGGCTAGGCTTAAAAAGGCCCTTATGGTCTTAGTCTAGTACTCATCTATGAATCTATATTGTCAATGTGATAGCTCCCTGGGATAGACGACTTTCCAAAGGATACAATAATGCATTTTTTGGCATTTAATTTCAGTCCACGATTTTGGCACTGGTTATTTATTTGGTATAAACCTTCTTAAAGGATGGCTAAACCAGTTGTAGATTCATTGACTTCTCTTGCTTACAGTCATATGCAAATTTAGTCAGCCAGACCCCTTTGGTATTGGCTTTTACTTTAGCGAAACAGTTGCTAAACAGGAGAGGTCCCAGCACATATCCCTAGGGGATTCTACTAGTGAATAGTCCCTTTCTGGAGGTAACATCCCTATTTTGATTACTTGTGTCCTATTACAGTTGTCAATCTAATAGGTGACATAGGGGGTTATTCCAAGTTTATTTAGATTTTCTACTATGCCTGAGTGTGGAATTGTGTTGAAAGCTAGGGCCACATTGAACTATGTAGTGTGTATCATTTTGCCTTCATCCATTGCTTTGGTGACCTTTTCAAAAAAGTCCTCCAGGTTGTCCAAGCTTGACTTGACTTTGACAAGTCCAGTTGAGATGGTTCCAGTGTTTGGCGATTCCCTTTGTCCTTATTTGATTAGTTCCATGATAAGTCTTTTCATAACTTTGCAAATGAGAATGGTCAGTCTTATGGGTCTGTAATTTCCTGGGTTTGTGGAAGGTCCTCCATTATGCATGAGAATGGCTGTAGGTGTTCTACACTTGCTTGGTGGAAAACCTGTATGGAGGCTGAGTTTGACCAGTGTAGTTTGGGGGGAGGGGCTAAATCATGATTTATGCTTCATGCTATTTAAGATGCATCCAGGGATATTGTCATGACCCATTGATGCAGTATTTTTATAATTTAATAGTGCTTTTACTACTTAGCCTTGTGTGATAGCTGGAGGCGTGCCAGTTTCAGGTATATCTTGAAAGACAGATAGAAGAGAGATGAGGTGAAGTTAGAGCTGAATTAATCAGCCAGTAGGTTGGCTATATCTTCAGCATGTATATATGCAACATTGTTTACTATCAGTTCAGAACATCGCTGAGTTGTGCTTTGAGATTACAAACAACAAAAAAGGCCTTGTGGTTGTCTTTGCCTTAGTCTCAGTCTTGGCTTTGGTGGATTTTATTAAGCTACTGAGTTGTTTGTTTATTTCAGTGATGAGGTTTCTAGCATTTTGGGAATCACTCTTCTTACTTTTGGTCAAAATTCTTTTCCTTTATTGTAAAGTTTGTTGATATTATAGTTCCACCTTGTGGGTCTGTTTCTGAAGGTTGTCCTGTGCTTGTTCCTACAGGGTATAGATGCATCGCTGCAGCTTTTTACATGCTGTTATAATGCAGTGATGTACTTTTTTTGCATATTCAGTAGATTTTATAGGTTTTGGTGGGGATTTGAAGCTTGTCAATGCATGACTTAGGAGCAGATCATTTGTCTTACGGTAATTTCTAAAGGTACCATGGGTGAAAGGTATTTCTTGTTTCAATTTTATTTTGAATGAGATGGCTTTATGGTCAGACCTAACAACTAATGAAGATACACAAGGAATGGTGTAAGATGCCCCCATATTAGTAAGGATAAGATCTGAATAATTGTTCCTGGACATTTTATATTGACAAAGTTAAGGAATCTCAGTGGTTTTGGACTAGTGGCGGTATAGGTTTCTCAGTCTATAGTTGGATAGTTTTAAATCACCTTGGAAAATGGTACTGGGTTTAATACTAAGTAATACTAGTACTTGTAGGTGGGTGTTGTGGCTTTTTTGGGTCATAGAGGGAGATCTAAAGTAAACTAATATATAGTATGGAGCCTTGTACTAATCTTGGCATCAGTGCTTGGCAGTCAGCACTCCAGAGAGTATTCAGTAAAGAAAGTGCATATACTTTATGTGCAGTAAGCTTAAAGAAAGAGGACAGCTAATGTAGAGCTCAAATCCAGTTAAAACATTATACTAAGAAATGTAACAATATATGCAAATGAGTATCATAACTATGGTTATTGCAACAAATGTGTCATTAATGCTTGTTGTAGAAGCCAGTATGACATGTACATTATGTTATACATGACAATGATGACATTTAATACAGAATGCACATGCATTGATATGATGTGCATGAGATTTTTGTTGTAACTCTTATTTGTTATCAAGTATCATAACTATGTGTTTATGACAGTATATCTTCTGAAGTATGAATATAACCCAATCCACTATGTATTACTCAGGTTATGCAACTGCATGCATCTGAAATGCATTTACAAAGACAAAAACTGCCTTTTACATAGAAATGCAGTTTAATGACTAAGTAAAGGCAGAGACATACAGGTCTCTGAAGTATATATTTAGTCCTTGCTACACTACTATACCTCCAATGAAGAATATTTCCAGTCATCATATTAAGAAGTAAGTTCTTACTATGGCATTGAAGTTAATAAGCAAAGTTTATAATTTTATCTATTTTTTTCATGAGTTTGACTCCCAGGTAGTTCTCCTTAATCTTACCAGTGTGTAACTCCTACCATTCCAATATGTCACAAGGCATATCATTTTTTCTCCAGCAAACCATGACTATAGCAAATACCATAGAGCATTTCATTGTTGAACACTGGAACATGTGCCAGTAGTGTCAGCATCACACATGGCCAGATCTCAATGACATATTTCACTCCTTTTGTGCTTCTGGATGTAATCAGTGCAAGTGCGTATGTCGAGCAATTGCTGTGCTTCCAGTTGCACAACTGCAGCTGACAAAGCTGTGGGTCTTTGCATCAGTTCAGGCACATATTTCTAGCTTGACTCTTGCAGACATAGCTGGCGATAGTAGAAATGGAATTACATTTAGAGTACAAAGGTGGGGTGTTCAGTTATCCAGGGGTTTTTGTGGCACTCCTCGTGAAATGCTACAGCCAGAGGCTGCTGCAGGTCTCAGTATAAGCCTGAGGCTAGGGATAGCTTGGCCTAGGGTGTCTATGGTGCAAAAGGCATCCCGTGCACTGTTGAGCAAAATGTCATCACTATTACAGTGACATGACGAAGCACAAGCAGCACATCCAGAGCAAATGGAAGGATGAATTTTAGACTGCAAACATCCCTCAGTTGATAAGTATACTGACCCATCACCTGACTATGATATGGCATTAATGAGCCAGACAGCTCAGTGATTATTTTTTTTCATATATCTATTTTTACTTTTCTCTATCAGAGACAGTAGAAAACTGTGAGGGGCATCAGGTGGAACTAATTTGCCACACAGAGGTACCAGATAACTATGCATCAGGTTTGAATACAAGGCAGACTGAAGAGAAGTATTTTCAGGGCATCACTATATATCATCTTAAGCAGGCATACCTCAACGTTTATATCAAGCTTACTTGCCTGATCAGTAGCTCTTGGTTATTGATTTAGGCAATGAGTACATCAGATTCATTTTGTGTGAATTCAATACCCAGAAACAGACATTAGATTTTTTTTTATAGGATAGAGTTTATAAGATAACTGCAATACTGCATGGCATTAACAATTCAATATTTGCAAATGCAGTTATTAGCTGTAAAATCATATATCTGTATGTCATAGTCAAATATATGATTCTATTTGCCATATCACACAATTGCAAATGATTTTATGACACATTAATGCCTTTGGCTCATATCTGTTTGTGGTAAAGGAATACATATTATTTCTCATATTGGTTTACATATTGAAATAAAAAAGTAATGTGACATGCTATTGTTTATTTCCTAATTTTGTCTCCCTCCACATTATCACTCTATTTTTAACATCTCTCTCTCTCTCTCTCTATATATATATATATATATATATATATATATATATATATATATATTCATAGATTAGTACTAGGCTAACTGCCCTTGTGAGACATTTTAACCCTAGCCAATTATCCCTTGTGAGGCTCAAACCCTGCACTTTGTGTTTGCAAAGCAAACACCTTAACCATTAGGCCAACCTCCCAACCCTATGTGGTACCCCTTCAGTAGATCCAACATTTACAAGTTCAAACCACATATAGCCGAGACCATATATTCAAACTTGTAAAAGTTTGATCAGACTGAATGGAGATTTTCATACAGTGTGGAAAGGGAAGATTTCCAATTTCTGCAATGTAGTGCAATCTTGGAGTTGATATATTTAAGTAAGGGGGGTGGGGGTGACGTTTAGTTTTGTGTTTTGTTGTTTTATTTGTTTTTACTTCAGTGTTAAAACTTTTACGAGTTCGAACATATGGTCTCAGCCATATGTGGCTCGAACTTGTAAAAGTTCGATCTACTGAAGTAGATCTATATATATATATATATATATATATATATATATATATATATATATATATAAATTCTGTTCATAGGTTCATAGGTTCATAGGTTCATACTAGGCTATCTGCCCTAGGGCATTTATAAGCCTAGCCAGAATGTGTTTGGCTTTCACCACCCATTTTAAATTAATTTTGCTATGCCCTTTTTCGAGGTTAGTATACTGTGCCTCTGTCTAACAGTGACACAGAAGTGATACCCGGGTTAAACCTACGATCTCCCATCCACTCATCAAGATTCCTCTTTAAGAGAGTCAATGAGGGACTCTGCCTAACCTGGACTGGGATTTTATTCCAGAGTGAAGGGAGCCTCTGGGTTATGAATCTGTCCCTACAGCATGTCCTATTTATTTCAATGCTGAGGTTCAAGTCTCTCGAGTGCGTAGCTCGATGGGATTTGGATTTTCTGAGGTGCAGCATGTCCATTAATTCCGGGTTGGACATGGCTTTATACGTCAGGCACAGATCGCCCCTGAACAGGCGGTATGCCACTGAGTAGAGCTGGAGTTTCTTTAACCGGGCAGCATATGGCATCTGTTTGAGCCCTTTGATCCTCTTGGTGAGGTACTTTTGAGGTCTTTCCAGTTGCTGCAGGTGTCTGGTAAGGTACATCCCAAAAGGGGCATTGTACTCAATTATGGGTTGGATGAGGGATGAGTAAAGAGGCACGATGACCTCCCCTGATCTAGATGTGAATCCCTTCATGATTAGGTGGGCTATATAAAATGTTTTTCTAACCACTTTGGCCACGTGGTTGTCAAATGAGAGACTGTTATCAACTTGGGTCCCCAGGTCCCTAATTACTTCTTCTGTACTTAATGGATTACCACCTATGTGGTAATTTGTGGGCACTTTGTTTTTGCCAAAGGGGATGACTATACACTTTTTGGCATTTAGCTTGAGGCCATGGCTGTGGCACCAGTTGTCTGTTTCTATGAGGCCCTTTTGGAGGATGCTTGTGTCAGCTGGAGAGTCTATTATGGCACCCAGTTTGCAGTCATCTGCGAACTTGGTCAGCCACAGTCCTTCCATGTTGGCCTGTACCTCCGAGAAATATATACCGAACAAGAGACATCCCAGGACTGAGCCTTGTGGGACACCACTTGTAACTGGTTTGGAGTCTGACATGGCTCCAGCAATTCTAACCATGTGGGTTCTGTCCATGAGCCAGTTTGCAACCCATCTAGTGACATAGGGGTTTATATTTAAGCTGGTGAGCTTATCTATAATGCCCGAGTGGGGTATTGTATCGAAGGCTTTTGCAAGGTCCAGGTAGGCTGTGTGGACCACCTTCCCCTCATCAGTGGCCTTGGTGACTGTTTCAAAGAAATCAACCAGGTTTAAGAGGCAGGATCTGCCCTTAACAAAGCCGAACTGGGTAGGATCCAGTGTCTGTAGGTCCCCAATATCTTTATTTATGAGGTCCATGATGATCCTTTCCATAGCTTTGCAGACCAAGCTAGTCAGGCTTATGGGGCGATAGTTTCCAGGATCCGTTGAGGTACCACCTTTGTGGAGAGGGATCACTGTTGCTGTACGCCACTCTTTGGGTACATATCCTGTAGTAAGGCTGAGATTGAACAGTAGTTTTATGTTTGGGTTTAGCTCTTCTTGGAGTTCATGTAGGACGCAGCCCGGGACACCGTCTGGTCCCATTGATGCTGTGTTTTTTGCTTTGGAGAGGGTGGCTCTTACCTGAGCATCTGAGATGTCAGGGGGGCAGCACTCTGCTGGGATAGATATTTGCCCTTTTGGTGGGGAGGGGGGGGGGTTTGTGCTGAACCTGTCAGCTAGGATGTTGGCAATGTCTGTGGGTTCAGTGTATTTTTTGTCATTTTGGACTAATTCTGAGCATATCTGGGAATTCCCACCCAGGTTCCTAACATAACTAAAGAAAGCCTTGTGATTATCCTTAGTGTCCTGTGCAATTTTTCTCTCAAAGCTGGCCTTAGATGATTTTATGAGTGCCCGTAGTTTTTTGCTAATACTGATCAGAGATGCCTTCCCTTTTTGGGATTTTGCTCTATCATTTAGTAGCTTCCTCCTTCTATTGTATAGTTTGTTTATGGCTGGGGTCCACCAGACAGGACGTCTGCCTTTGGAGGATTGGGTCTTGGTTTTATTTGGGATTGCATGATCCATGCATTCCTGAAGGTGTTCATAGAATGTATTTATAAAGGATTCTGCTGTCTGGGCCGTATTTTCCACAGGCCCGGGGGCTTTGAAGGATTCCACCTCAGTTTTGAGGAGTGTGAAATTTGCTTTAGAGAAGTTTTTCATTGTGGTTTTCTGGGCAGGAGGTGGGGTCGGGATGTGAATATCCAGTGAGATTAGTTTATGGTCTGATCTTACCAGTGAGGGATACACTTCTGGTCTGGAGCATAGAGTCCCCATGTTGGTGATGATCAGGTCCAGTATGTTTTCCCCTCTTGTGGGAGTGGTAACAAGTTGTTCCATAGCATTTGAGTTTATAAATTCTAGGAACCTTTGGGCTAGGGTGTTGGAACTAGAGTAATGCTCCCAGTCTATGTTTGGGTAGTTGAAGTCACCCAATATAATGGTGTTTGGAGAGACCTTCATATTTTCCAGTGTTCTCAGGAAGGCCGAGTGGGGTTCCTGGGTTTGGGAGGATGGTCTGTAGCAGGCTATAAACTGGAAGGCAGTTTTACCCACTGTTAGTTGCACATGGATAGTCTCTGATGCTTTGTGCTGTGCCACCAACCTGGAGGTGTGGGTATCTTTGAAGAATATTGATACTCTCCCTCCTTTTGTGGTTCGGTCCAAGTTTTGGGGCTGAAAAGCATGGTATGAGGTATAACCTGGTAGTGCTGGGTTGCTCTTGGGAGCCTTGAACCAGGTTTCTGTTACTGCACAGATATCAATGTTCTCCATGCTAAGGAGAGTTTCGAATGAGTGCATCTTGAGGTTTAGACTTCTGGCATTGAGTAGCATTACTCTTAGTTTCTTATCCCTTGTGATACCTATGGAGGTGGGTTTGTCTTTTGAGCCTTGCCTAAAAAAGGCACTATAGGGGTAGCAAGAGCCTTTGCCAATATCCAAAAGCCCAGGGGTGACAGGTGCAAGCCGTCCCTAGCGAAGCATCGTGGCTTGTTGAGCATGTCATCCCAGGCTGACAGGCATTGGATTCCCCTTTGAATGACACCAATGCTTAAGCCAATTGTTGAAATTGATCATCTTGTCTTCATATTGTGGCATCATTCTTGGTGAGGGTAAGATGCTACTCAAGGTCAGCATCATACCAGCCTGGGCCACATGCTCAGAGAGCTCCTCTATGTCTCTTTTCATGTAGTCCAGGGAGGTACATCTCAGGTCATTCACACCAGCATAGACAATGACTGAGTCATATTTGTACTTGCCTTGGAGTGACCTGAGTGCTTGTGTTATGTGGCGGATCCTAGCGCCCGACAGGCAGCTCACCATGACCTTCTCCTTGTTCAGCCTGGTGAGCGGGACGTCAGTGTGCCTGATGATAGAGTCACCTATTACAAGTGTATCAGGTGTGTTGTTTAGCCTTAAGGGCTGTGACTGTTCGGCACACTGGCTTTGTGAGCTATGTGTTGCACGTGTTTTGTTTTGGGGTAGCGGTTGCTTGGGTGTCTGCTTTGGAGGTCTCTGCTGCTTAGGCAGATTTTTATTTAGAGCCTCCGAGTATGTTTTTGTGTGTTTATGTGTTTGGTTTGCTGTCATGGTAGGTCTATGTGAGACTGGAATTGTAGTGAGTGTGGTTTCCTTCTCCTCCTGACTGGTTATGTGTTTTTTAAGACATTGCTGCTGAAACCAAAATAATCATTAGCAAAGTGAGAAAGACCAGTCACTGAAGTTTAGTAGTCCTGCCCCACAGATGGCTGAGTGGTACCACCACAGACAGCACAGACACCCAGCTCATCTGGGTCACAACCTGTAAGCATTGCCTCCACAACTCCTCCCTTTCCTGCTCCACCTGTGTGAGATAGCTCTGTGACAGCTGCTAGTGCAGTGGTATATTCCACGAGCAATGGTAGTGGAGTCAGTGATTTTGGCACCCATCCAAAGCTGACAGTGCTGGTGGAGGGCATAATGGAGATAACCACAGTATCAAAATCAGCTGGGTTGAAACTGTCATGGTCATATTGCCAAAAGGATACCACATCCAGCATTGATGCAGACAACTGACACTTGAGACAGGAATGATAGTTTTTTGGGTGGGGAATCTCACTCTTCTCAAGCTGAATGTGAATGTGCCTTTGAGCTCCCCTTCCTATCCACAATCATAGTGTCTGTCAAACTTTTGTGTCCATCACCATCCCTGTCTGTATTGTATGTTTTGTATGTCCTGTATGCCTACACCTGCTACCTAACCTACCATACCTACCTGATCATCTCATTCAAAAAAAAATGGGCACCTGGTCCCCAAAAAAAACGATGCCCCATGTATAGTCTCTACTTTGCTTATGTGTCATCATAACACACTTCATTTGGTTCAATTGACTATGCAACATTATGTTTTGTCTTACATCAGTGGTATGGTGTCCCTACAAAGTCATGAAATTGTGTATAAAATAATGCATTTATCTTCTTAAGAAGTGGATATCTATGGTAGTCTCCTATCACCTTCCTGCAAATTCTTGTATTCTTTCCTCTGTTTGCCCCTTTCACCCATTTTCACCACTGTCTTATCAAACCCTTTTTCTCACATTTAATCTGGTCCAAAACTAGAATCACACACAACACACATAGCTAGAAATGGTCCATTAAAAAGCCTTCACTTTGTCCTCAGCATCTGCATGGAAGTAACATCTCATACAGCTGCTGAATACAATAATAGTGACTGGCACTTAGCTTCCTATGGTAAAAGCTGAAGGTTTTAATTTCAGCCACACTAGCAGCATTCACTTCACACAAATGTGTTTAAATCTGCTGCACTAAAGGAATACAGAGTAAAGGCAGAGTAAAAGCACTACTTTAAAACTGTTACCCTAACAGTTCTTAGGCTGCTGGATGTATTGAGATAGAAGTTTCTCTGTGATGTGCCGGTGTATAGTTTGATGTTTTTGCATAGTGTCATGTTTTCGATTACAGGTCTATGTCAAATTATTATTTCATGACATTTTATATTCCTATTATATGTTTAACTGCAAACGTCTGTATTTATCTCCACTTAACATTTCATTAACATGCCATTTGAATAGTGCAGCAAGAAAACATTTACAAAAACATTCCAGCCCCAACAGGGAAACTACCATTGTCCTGCTTATGACTTAATGTTATTTCTACTCTCCTACCCCTTCTTGCTCCCTATACAAGCACTTTATTGTACAGAGCTTGGCAGAGTACTAATGAGGAAAAACCTAAGAGCAATATATCATAAAGCTGGTCTTAAATGTGCCATATACATGGCTCTTTGTATTTCTCTGTCCATCTCTCTCTTTGTTTATCACTTCATCACTTCAGCTTCAGTAAGTTGTCACTGTCCCTTCAATTGTGTGATTTAAGCCACATGAAATAGGAGTTCCTAGATGGTGTGCTCAATAATACTCAGATATAGAGACTGATTTTCGTGTATGTTCAAGGGTTCTAATCCAGACATCTGAAAACTGTTATTGACTGTTGTAGTACACTAGTTTACATGTACCTGTTGCCTACATATTGCTTTGAGCAACCATTATTCTACTTCTGTCATAATCTACTTGATCCCTGCCTCCCTCAACCCTTTTCTGCCTGTCCCCCCTTCTATGTCATCACTCTGTCTTCTTAGCAGTTGTGTAATGCCTGGTGCTAAGCAGCAGCTGTACCTTAGGGCAAATGGAAGTAAACAGCTCTTAGTAAAGTCTTGTGAGTTTTTTGGCCACATTACTCTGGTTCCTTTCAAACCACTGCACTTAGCTATATACCATCAGGCTAATCGTCTCTTAAACAGGCAGAACAGTTGAATGTACACCATGTGGAATGTTCCAATTTCAAATATTGTTAGGCATTCAACATTGGATTATTTCGTATGCTTCTGGCTGTAATGTGCATCTTATGTAATGCTGAAATTGCCATTACTATGATGGCTCCTGATGCCTACAGTCTTCATTGTCTCATTGTTTTGTGACTGTCCCTTCATACCAGTACAATTAGGGTTGTGAAGTTACATTTTCTGAGTGGTGTATTGACTTAATTTATATGTCTGTAAAATTATTTTGGCATAGTGACAAGGGTTCAGATCCAGAAATATGTGGAAGTCATACTATTATGTGTATAAGTGCTGTCTACATATCTTAGTAACCCATCAGAATCCTGCTTGTGTCTCGCTCATATGTCTACTTTTCAACCACTGCTGGTTCCCTGTTGGAAACACTTGACAGTACATAGCATGACAGATTACTCATCAAGAAAAGTACAACAGTGACATACCACACATATGTTAAACAATGGCACAGAAACATATAGCATTCTTTGTGTGTCCATGTCTCTGTCTGTTAGCATTTGCGTATCATCACTTTTTACTTTGTCATATCTGTTATGCTACTTTATTTAAAGTACATGTTATGAAATTTTACAATTGTCATGAGTGCAATAAAGACTAATATAGTCATGCTCTCCTTTTCTACAATCTGTTGCCAGGTTTGAACTTTGTGAAGTGGGATTACTTATGTGGTGTGGTTAGCCTATAGTCAGGTCTGTAGAATTTTTTTTGGATTACTGTCAAGGTTCAAGTCCAGATTTATGTCAAAGTGTTCTTGTATGTTTTGTATGACTTTTTTGTGTGTTACTGTAGGCTATATAATTTTTAACACACCGCTATCCTGCTGATGTATTAATGTACTTGGAAACATTGTTTTGTGCAGATCTTGCCTGAATAATTATGATGATAAACTGAAGAGCATAAAAAGGTGAAGATATGAGCCATAAACTAATCTCTTAGTATGTCTGCAGGAGTATTCATATCACAAACTGTCTACCTCGTCCCAGCCTTTCTGTGTCATCAAATAAACCTCATTGATTCTAAACTGTTTCCATAAGCCATGTTT
Organism: Protopterus annectens; assembly: GCF_019279795.1. Taxonomy (NCBI): domain Eukaryota; kingdom Metazoa; phylum Chordata; order Ceratodontiformes; family Protopteridae; genus Protopterus; species Protopterus annectens. Next base: position 496,035,530 of record NC_056736.1, on the reverse strand, counting down.
CCACAAGCAATAACATGCTTCATCCATTGTGTGTTTCATAATACAGCTGTATCAAAAATATCAGGATTGAAAAAGTGCAAGTGCCATGGCAAATGTGTAACTCATGAAACAATGACCATGACCATAACACATATCTGTTCTGTATTCCATCCAATTCAGACATGGTTGTATGTATACGCCATGTTTGTGTGAAGGCTGGCAAAGAGTAGCATACATTACTGCTAATTTCCATTCTAAATTCAACACCTCAGGATGTGATTATGCATGCACTAAAAGTTTGCCATCAGCGGCACAAATGAACCTGCCAGCACTGTGCTTCAGGGAGAGTTAAAAAGAAATTTACTTCAAAGAATAACATGAATAGGTTGTATAACTTCTGTATGTGTTACTAGAATTTTGAAACCAAAGTATCTGGATTTGAAAGTGATGTTGACACAATTAATTCAGTCTATTAATGTACGTCTGCAGTCCAATGGTTAGACTTACGACTTTGTTACAATGGGGTGTAATGTTTTCACACATAATTCATCACTGTTATTCAGAAGTGGACCGTCATATTTAGGAGGTATCTGTATTGTTAACGCACATTGTTCAAGTATGAGCCAAGACAATGGACAGTGACACAATAAATGTTAACTATTTCCATGCAATCATCCTGGGATGAGCTGTCATGAATACGTTTTGACAATCCACTGTTTTACAATTGTGATTGCCAAATACTACCCATACTGTGAAACAGGTAAATGTCCTTCACAGTAATGCAATATACATGAATGATAGTACAGTAAACTCTCAGTTAACTGGAACTCAAGCAACCAGCACTCTCAAGCAACCAGTAAAAGAATATCAAAGAAATACTTTACAATTTTCATGTGTTGCACTTTTTGTTTCCCCTCCCTGCAGAAACATATCTTATATTTTTGGAGTTTGAGTTTTAAAAAGGAAGATAGGAATAAATTCCCTCTCACTTCAACCTGAGAACAAGTCAAACCAAGCAAATAGTATAGGGTATAGTATTAGTCAGGCCTATTTTTAATAGTAACTTTCAAGCATCCAGAAACTACTGTTATCCGGCATCTATCAATCCCATGAGTGCTGGTTAACTGAAAGTTTATTGTATATAGATGTTAACAGAGAAATAGTAATTACATGGGACAAGCACAGCACTGTCACTCTGTCCTGTCCAGACACATCCATTTGTCCCAAAATGTGTACCACACAGTAGCTGAATTTCAAAACAGTGATGTTTTAATACTTAAAAATGTGCATTTTCACATGCTTATAATCAATCTTCTCCTGTGGCATTTGCAATTCATACAGTGTTCGCTAGACTGTGTAACTAGATAGGTAGTTGTTTCAAATCTGAAAGTGACAAACCTGTGTGTGTGTTATTCTAGTGACAGGAAGTAAAGCCCCATCAACACTGCTGTGTCCATTTCTAGTCAGAATAAATAATTTAACTTCAAACACAGCTTCCTCTGCACTTTATCCCCTTTTACTGCAAACATCTTATCTGCAACCTACTGATGAGGTTATCCTGTCGAATGTGCACTCTCTCAACATTCAGAGTCAGACTTCATGTGTGGCACTTGTGATTTGTACAGTGTACTGCAGATGTTATAACTAGTTAGGAAGGTGGTTTGAATCTGACAATGATGAACATGTAGTTCTAATAACAGGTAAGTAAAGCATCGACAATAGATATGCTATCTCCATTTCTACTCAGCAGGAAAAAAATAAATTTGAATGCATTTCCCTCTCAATGTATTTTATCCCACTTTTAATGCCAACATCTTTTCTGCAACACACTAATAAGGTCATCCTTTCATAAGTACAGTCTGTCACTATAAATTCAAATATTTCCTGTGTACTTGCAGCTAATACTGTGCTTCCCAGATTGTGTAACTAGCTAAATAGAAGGGTCAAATATCACAGCTGTGAACTTGTGTGTTTGGCTTCATGAGGTTCATATAACTTCCTGAACAAACATGCTGTATCAACTTCCAGACAGGGGAAGAATTTAACCTGGGAGAAGACTCCCCGTCTCCTTATCCCACTTTTACCACAAACATCTTCTGTGCAACAGTGATAAGGTCAGCCTTTTTTAAGTGCAGTCTCTTCCTACAAAAGTTAGATTTCACCTGTGACATTTGCAGCTAATAGTATGTTTTATTGATTTGTGTAACTCAAGTAGGTAGGGGGTATGAATATCACATTAGTTAAATAGTGTAAGTATATGTACTGTCATGTATAATTGGGTCTGTGACAACACCCCTTTATGCAAAGTTCCATTTAGGATATGAGTTTTCACTGGCAGATGGGTACCCTATAAATTTATATTACCCAGAGGCAATACCCAGTTTTGGAAACAAAATGGTTGCATCACTTAGACTGTGGTACTGTCTGTTGATACTCTGCTCTCTAGACTGCATAAATGCATAGGTAAGAGGTTTGAATTCAGCAATGATTGACTAGAATGTGTGTATGGTTGTCTGTTCTGCTGTGCAGAGAAAGCATATTCTTCTGGCTTTTCCCAGTTAAGGGTTGCCACAGCAGATCACCTGTCCACTTGATTGGCAATGGGGTTTTACTGTGTCTAGTTGCCAGCTCGGCACCCAACCTTCCACAGAAGGCACACATATGCACATACTCACATCTAGTGCCAATTTAGAGTGTCCAATTCACCTACAGCATATCTTTGGGATGTGGGAAGAAACCAGAGCAAATCCACGTGACCACAGGGAGGACATGCAGACTCCACACTGAAGGCACCCCAGCCAAGGATCGAACCAGAGAACCTCTTGCTGTGAGTCGGCAATGCTAACCACTGCACCACCATGGCCGCAATGCAGCAAAAGCATCTAGTGCATGTATTATATGTAGCAGTGTATTACTGTGCTGTTCAGCAACCTTCTTTTCTTTTTAGAAGAACATCACCATATTAAACAATGGTGATGTGATCCATTCAAATGTCACTTTCACAACTGCTACCCAACATGTTATGTGGCATGTGAAATCCAGGCAGTATTCTGTACCTTATGATCTTGTGATCTTCATGTGTATTTGGGTATATCTGGCAGCAGGCAATGTTGTGTGAGAAATAGACATATAACAACATTCATATAAAGAAATTTTAGGCATACAAATCCGTTGCAACAATAACATGATGTCACAGGTTCAAATAACTGGATAGCTCACTATTTTAGCAACATTTGCACCATGGAGCATTCATTCTTTATGGTATCATGTGGATTCTGTGTTGCATAGTTGGGTGTTCCAAATCCATATTGACTGACTGTAGACATTATTTGTCCTTAGGCAGCTATGCTTGAATGCCATCCAAAACTATTATAAAGTGTACAGTTACAATGGTAAAAGCTTCCCTATCCCTTTTATCTTATAGAGTTGTTTGCAACACAATCATATGATGCAATGACTTCACATAGCTGGAGTCTCACAGCTGTATTAAGACTTCCACTGTTGTGCATGTGATGCATGCACGTGTTGTTAGTCAGTGGACCTACACAGCTTGCTGTTCAATTCCAGCAAAAAGCAGCACTATATGAATGTACTCACACTGCACAAACAATACTGCAAGTTATTATTCTCACTTGCTAATTTGGAGAAAAACCTCTATACTCATTTTGTAATTTCCTGCCAGTGAAAAAAGTTGTGCAATTGTTGTGGTGGGAGTGCTCCTGCTGCACATGCATTCAATAATGAGTTGTATAGCATATCTACATAAAATGAGTGTGTTTCAATTGTGGGGCAGGGTTGTTGTGCAAAACAAAAGAACAGCTTCCTTGGGCAAAAACAAATTGGTATTGCATTGCTTTCAGCTGAGTGAACATCAACAGAGTTATGCCCATGTCATCATTCTGACAAAATCATATTGTACAATTTATCCTCAAATATGTTACTTCAAATGTTAGTTTCATTTATTTGTGATAGCATCTATTGCCATGTCATGTGGCAGACACAGTCCATAAATGGCTCAATAGAGTGTGTAGTATGATAGGCCGGAGTTTGAAGCTGGTAACATCTGCCTGTCAGATAACTGTGTGCATAGTCACAGGGCGACATTTTTAATGCATCACCATCAAATGTAGAGGATCCATATTTGTTAGAAGCCCTTCAAGTGTGTTCATCATGACATGCATAGTATGCCTCTTTCTGTGGCATCACAGGTTGATACTCATCTTTTTGATATCTGTCCTGGCATGTGTTTGAGTCTGGGAAGATGCAAACACTGAGTATGTCAGGGATTGTTCACAGGCATTACTTAATTTCTAAGTAAGAATGCACTGTATTGCATGCTTTTCTGCAAACATTTATGTATGACTGCAGTTGTTTTTTTTTCACACAGTACAGCTTTATAGGGCATGACATTTCTTACTGTATGGTATGATGTAAGATCATCATAAAGTGTGAATGGATCTGTGTTATAACACTTTCTTGTGTGTTTGCTTTGTTTACATGTTCACTGCAATTTTTATGAGCAAGTCCAGTATAGTCATATATTAGCTGTGCTCCATTTATGAATGGAGACCTTGAAGTACTGAAATATTATCAGATCTGTGTGGTCATTCATTAGATTTGTATTTTGAGTGTTATTATATTATTGTTTAGGATGTACAATGAATATGCAACATGTGTTTATTTTCTATTCCATTGTCAGTCTATCAGTCACTCTAACTTTTTCACCTTTCTTATTCATGTCTTTTTCTCTTTCATTCCCACTACTGCTGCACCAATTAACCTATATCCTTAATCCTCTCCTACTAATACCCCATCCTTACCCACCTCATAATGTTACCTGTCTACTGTTATCTCAGCCTCTCTACTATCACAACTTTTCCTACTTACATTTTTCTTGATGAGTGCTGCTCACACCGTTCCTCCACCTCTATTTTCTGTTCCTGCAGTAGTGACATCTTACTTAATTTATGTCAATATACATATACTGAACCTGTCATTGCTCTTGTATCTCTAGCTATTACATATTAATGTCTTTGACTTATGTAAACCAATATAATGTTTAAAGTATATGATAAATGTCTTTACATTTGTCTTTGTCTCTGCTATCTGCAAAGTAATGTTTAACTTTTATTTTCATTGTAAATATATATTATCTGTGGAAATCTTCTCCCCTGTCCACCACTGAAAATGGGATGTGTGCCCAGTCAGACTTTCCTGGTAAACAAAAGACAATAGCTAACTAGCTAACTGAATAAATAAATCTGATACTTGTCTAGTACGTTTCAAAGTAATATAAACCCTGTCTATGGCAAAAATGGCAACACCTATCTCTTTCTGATGTGTATGACGTGTATGACACAACAGCTGAAGGGCCCATTTCTTCTTTTTGTATATGACAAAGTGGTGTGGAGAAGGCAAGCACTACTGTTAGCTATCACACTTTCATTCACTGTATACGTGTTGCATTCAATAACAGCAATCTATGCAAATAGCTCCTAATATATCCACTGTCCTTGCAAACTGTTATCTCAACTTGGCATGTTATCAACTT